>NW_022900920.1:33316823-33353800 GCF_012274545.1 Fukomys damarensis | reverse complement strand
TTTTTTTTTTTTTTTTTTTTTTTTTTTTTTATAAGGTAGTTGGTGAAGCCCTTTCTGTTGAGATTAGATGTGGATACAGGAGTAACTTGGCACTTAATATTCCTAAAGGATACCCTTTCTTCAGTAAGTAGGCATGTGCTCCGGGTACGGCCTGTCTTCCCAGCGTTTTTCAGTGAAATTCTTGGCCATCTGAAAAGCAGTGATGGGAAGAGCCTCACTGCTGTGTGAAGGAAACATTGCACTTTTTTTAAGCAAACATCTATTGGTACATTTTAGACCTACATAATGCCAACATTCATCATAGGGAATTTGTACCTGTGCATGCTGCTGCTTTTTTTCTCATTCCCACTCTTCAACCCATCTTCCCCTCCTTATTTACAAAAGCTGTTTCCATTTTTTCCTTCTATTTTTCCTTTTTTTTTTCGTGTCTCTTCTTTCCTTTCCCCCTTGCTCCTCCCTTGTTCCTCTTGTCATTTGAACATTTTCTTCCTATTTCCCAATATCTTTTATACATTTTAGTTATTTCCACTTTCTGTTTCCTCACACCAGTGAAACAATACGATATTTAAATGTGTCTGATTTATTTCACTTAAGAATATGGTCTCAAGGTCCATCCATTTAGCTAGAAATGTCTCAAGCTCATCCTCCTTTGCGGCAGAGTAGTACTCCATTGTACCCAAAAAGACACATCTTTATCCATTCGTAAGGGGAGCATTTTAGGCAGAGAGAAGAGCTAGTAATGCAGAGATCACAGGAAGGAACATTTGCTTTCGGTGGTGAGAGACACTAGTTAGACCCTGTAATTATTTTTTTAACAGTCCTAATCAAAATTTGCCTCCCACCAGGGCTGTAGCTCAGTGGTGCCATGCCTGCCTTGCAACCTCAAGGTCCTGAGTTTGATCCCTGGTTCCAGGAAGAAAAAAGTCACCTCCCAGCCAGGCGTGGTGGCACATACCTGTAGTCCCAACACTCAGGAGGCTGAGACAGGAGGATCGCTGTGAGTTTGAGGCCAGACTGGGCTACATAGTGAGCTCAAGGCCAGTCCGAACTACACGACAAGAGCTTGTCTCAAAAACAAACCAAGGGGGCCAGGGATTTGGCTCAGTTGTTCCAACATCTGCTTTGCGAATGCAAGGACACGAGTTCAATCCCTGGTAACAAAAAAAAAAATTTTTTTTTTTGCCGCCCTGTGGTCTTAATCTAGTGGTACTAATTATCTTTTCTATAGCTTCCCATAATAGGCCTCATGTCCGAGTGTTTCTAAAATAACTCTTGCAGTCTTTATCCTCTACCAAACATTCTCCAGGCTCTCGCTATTCTGATCATCTTGCTAAATGATTTTGTTCACCATTGTCACCCCTAAAGGACACTGCACCCTATAAATGGACACAGGTTCCAGATAGGTCTGTCCGAGGTGCAATTCCCACTGAGATTCACCTGTCAGTCTCACCTACATACTAGTATTGTAATTCAAAATTTGTTTGCTGTCTTCATTATTCTTTTAATTGTATATTCTTTTTCCTTAACTTAGAAATCAGACTTTGCATTTGTTCATGTTAATTTTCATTGTGTTATGTGGGCCTCTCATAGCTTTAAAAACTATGATGAATACAGTTTACTCTCACCAGGCATGGTGGCACACGCCTGTAATCCCAGCTTTTAGGAGGCTGAGGCAGGAGGATTGCCATGAGTTCAAGGGCAGCCTGAATTACATAGCAAGACTTTGTCTCAAAAAGGAAAACGAAACAAAAATTGTGTTTCTGTGTGTGTATGTATCTGTAGTTTACTCTCTACCTGAGCAGGTTTTTATTCTCTTCATTTTTTTTTTTTTATACCAAGGAAGTAATCATTTATGAAATGTTGTGTTTTTTGTTTTTATTTTTTGGCTCTTTGAGGCAGGGGCTCACTGTGTAATTCACTATGCACTCACTGTGTAGCCCAAGCTGGCTTTAAACTCTCAGTGATGCTACAGCCTCAGCCTCTCAAGTACTCGGATTGCACACATGCACCACCACGCCCATTTTATGAAGTACTTTCTATGTGCTAGACACCTTGTCTATTTCTCATTGTCAGTTCTAAATCTGTTTTCATGGAGAGGCTCTGCCAACTTGTATTTTTTTACTGTGTCCAAATTTATTTTAATACTCTAGTCCTAACACTATTTAGTTAGCTTTTATATTAATCCCTCCACATTTTGGTGCCGGGATCAAACTCAGGTCCTCGCACTGGTGAGGTGACGGAATCATTGAGCTAATTTCCCAGCCATAGTTAGCTTTTTACAGTGTATGGCTGGGTATGGTGATTCCCATGTATAATCCCAGGGCTCAGGAGACTGGGAAAGGAGGATCACCACAAGTTCAAGGCTAGTTTGGGTTACACATAGTGAGTGCTAGGATTACAGGTGTGCCTGTCATCACTCTCATCTAAAAATCTTTTTTTTTTTTTTTTGTGGTACCAGGGATCTAACTCGGGACCTGTGCTTACAAGGCAATCAGCGGAACCACTGAGCTAAATCCCTAGCCCTGATCTAAAAATCTTAAAGTAGAGCTTTTCTATTTCTAGCATGCACAAGGCATAATGCACTGGGTTCAGTCCCTGGTACTTCAAAAATGAAAAAATTACCAGCTGGGGGTTTAGCTCAGTGGCACTGTGCCTGCCTTGCAAGCACAAGGTCCTGCATTTAATGCCTGGTACCAAAAGAAAAAATACATAAAGCAAGCTGAATTCTACCAAACCTAGTGCTGCTGGCATTTTGACCAGTGTTTTGTTCTCTGCAATCAAAAATTACTATCTAACTTAAACACAGTGTGTGAATGTTTTGTAACTTTTATTTCATATGATGAACTATTGAGTATTTCTATCTCAACATATGTATTATCCCTTTATCTTTTTTGCTGTCTTACAGTATTATTCCTTTGTCAGACTGTACCATTATTTATTTAAGCCAGTCTCCACCATGCATAGTAATGCATGCCAGTAGCCCCAGCTATACTGGAGGCTGAGACAGTTACTTGAGTATACAAGTTTGAGACCAACCTGGACAACATATAGACCCCAACTCAAGAAACAAAATTAAACCAATTTCAATAGACATTAGATTACTGAATTTACATTTTTTGGTGGTTCTAGGGCTGAACCCAGGACCTCATTGCCCGCTGGGCGGGTACTGCCACTGAACTAATTACATACCCCCGCTGTATATACTATTCTCACATTTACACAGAGTTAATGTATTGCTCACTCTAGGATCTGTCACACTTCGGGAAGCATTGTTACCTAAGCCTGTTCTGTGTACAACATGTCTGAGTGGTGCTGCGTGCTACCGTCTACTGGAAGAAGTTAACACACATGGCAAAAACACTTTAGATTATATAGGCCATATATACCTGATTGAGAACAGAGTTTGGATTACTCCTCCTTAGACTTTAGGTTTGTTGGTTTGCTTATTTTTATCTTCTGGTTTGTTGGTTTTTTGTTTTATTTTGTTTTGTTTTTTTATAAAGTCTCTCTGCATAGGCCAGGCTGGTATTGAACCCACTGACCTTCAGCCTCCTCCCAGAACTACATGCATGTGCTAAAAGGCCTGGCTTACATTAGAATACAATGTGTGTTCTATACAAACCCACTTTACTATTACCTTCAATGTGTTATATTACTTTTAGCTTTTTTTCTTCCTTCTTGGTTCTAGGAATCAAACTCAGAGCCTCGTACATACACAGCACGCATTTTACCACTGAGCTGTACCCTACTATTAAATTTTTTTTTTAACTTGAGGTTTTGTTCCCAGAAATTTGTCTCTGCATCAAAATTCATAGAGTAAAAAAGCTGATGAGGTGAAAGCTTTAAGTAAATGACTTTGCATAAGTATTACTAAAATTCCTTTAAAATTTTTACTATATTATACTAAGAGATGGCTTGTCTCTTTTCTGTTACTGTTGTGAGCACAATATTATCAATATTTTTATATTTGCCACTTTTTTTTTTTTTTTTTTTTTTTTTTGGTACCGGGGATCGAACTCAGGACCTTGTGCTTACAAGGAGGGTACAGAGCCACTGAGCTAAATCCCTGGCCCTGAAAGTGCCTTTTTAAAAAGTGCATTAAGGGCCAGGGATTTAGCTCAGCAGTTCAGTTGGCCTGCCTTGCAAGTGCAAGGTCCCAAGTACGTTGGTAAGCTGAGCGTGATAGTACTACCCTGTGTAATCCCAGCTACTTAGGAGGCTGAGGCACGAAGATCACTTGAGCCCAGGAATTAGAGTCTGGGCAATATAATAAGATCCTGTCTTAAAAAACCATTTTTAAAATGCATTGGTATATTAATTTGTATTTTTGTATCCTTTCAAAATTTTTACTAGTTAATGCCTTGTTATCTACACCATTATAAACCTACAACTATTTCTTTTGTGTTCTGGTACTTGTCATGATATATCCTAGAAAAGCATGTTTTGACAAATAGAAAAGAAAATTTTTTGGGGGGGGTACCGAGGATTGAACTCAGGACCTTGTGCTTGCAGGGCAGATGTGGTTCCAGTGAGCTACACCCCAGCCCTAAAAAAGTTTTAGAAAAACAAACAACGTTAGAGTAGGAAAGTCCTGACTTTGGAATCAAACCTGGATTTAAATTCCACATTTTAGCTGGACCTGGTGTGGTGTATGCCCGTTATCCCAGCACTCAGGAGGCTGAGGCAGGAGGATCACTGTGAGTTCAAGACCAGCCTAGGCTACATAGTGAGTTCCAGGTCAGTCTCAACTATGTAGTGAGACCCTGTCTCAAAAAAATAAAAATATAAAATTTTAAAAATAAATAAATTCCACATCTTCCCTGTATCACCTGTCATATTGGACAAGGTATTTAATTTCTCTGACTCTCTTTACCCATAAAAGTAATAAGGACCACTCAAGGTTATTGTGGAATGCACATAAAACACCTTCCTATGCACCTCACAAATATTAGGTGTTTGTGTTTCCTTTACTAATACTGTCACTGATATACTTTGCACAGATGATGTCGGTTCATTCAGACTGTATTGTGTCGGTGCAGATTTTAAGTACGTTGATGGAGATAACAATTAGAAATGGTAAGTATATAAATTCACTGTGACCTATAGCCTGTATTATTACTTGTTATTTCATGATATCTTTCATACTGACAAATATTAGTATATTTGGAAATGTAGAATATAAAATTGTTGTAATCAAACATCTGTCGTAATGGAATTCTAGCAAGAAATGATGCCAGGGATTTCGTTCAGCAGGCCCAGACCCTGCCTTGTGGCAAGCACAAGGTCCTGAGTTCAATCCCTTGTACCCAAAGAAAAGAATATCTGCATTTTTCTTGTCATGAAAAAAGGGGTATAAGATCTTACACATGGCAACCATTGCCTAATATTTATTAAATCATAGCTTACTTTGCAGCAAAAGTGAAAATAGTTGCAAATGTATTTATGTATTTAGCCAGTTTTATTTGGCTTCTTGGCGAACAAAATATATATTTTTTTGATTGATCAGAAGCAAAATTTATTTGAAAAAGTAAAAGTGAAAGAGTGAGAGAGAAACTGGCTCTGCAGAGCAAGCTTGGGCCGAGTAAAAAAGGCAAAAGCAAGATGAAAGTGCACCCTGGAGGGCACAGGGCAGGCCATCATGAGGACAGCCACGATAGCCAACAGTTTTGTATAGAATCAACTGGGCTTGGTGGTGCACCATGTAATCCCAGCATTATGGGAGGCTGAGGCAGGAGGATCACAAGTTTGAGCCTAGCCTGCTCAACTTAGTGACTTGGTAAGACACTCAAAAAAATTTGTTTTTGTTTTTTCAGACAGGGTCTCACTCTAGTTGAGACTGACCTGGAACTCACTGTAGCCCAGGCTGGTCTCGAACTCACAATGATCTTCCTGCCTCTGCCTCCCAAGTGCTGGGATTACAGGCGTGTGCCACCATGCCTGGCCTTTTTTTTTTTAAGGGAAGGGGATGTAATTCAGTGTGAAGGTGCTATGTTCAGTCCCCAGTAGAAAATAATATAATTATAGAAGCACTGTGATTTACCTGATGATTTGTTTGGGAAATTAAGACTAAAGGCATTTCAGATTCTCTTTCTATGTTAAAGAGTCATTGGAACTTAACCCTTGCTATTTCCTAGTCATTTCCAAGTGTGCTGCTTCCTTCTGAGTTACATTCCACCATTCTCAGATATTTTCTTCACAAATGTCATTTCATTCATTTTCTTGAAAATCTACAATTCCTTGATCATTCTGTAGCTTAACTATGCAATGGTGTCTCACATTCCCTGGTTGGGTTCAGTGTTGACCTTATGGGGAAATTTGATTCGGTTCTCATCCAATTCAATTTGCAATCAGAATCATGGAAAGGATTAATTTCCTGAACTGAGATGTCTTTGTGTTGTTAATATATCATTAACGTGTCATTTCTGTAAGTAATTGTAATAATCTATGCTTCACATGCGGATTATTGTTTTGCCAATGTGGGTATATGGACGAGTGATTTGGAATAACATTTTTCTCTGTTAACCAGATACTTTCAGCGACTCACCGGTTTGGCCCTGGATACCATCACTGTCTGACATAGCAGCTGTGTTTTTCAATATGGGGATTGACTTTAGGTCTTTGTTTCCTCTGGAGAATTTTCAGCCAGACTTTAATGAAGACAATCTAGTGTAAGTTTTCTTACTGGACTCCAAAAACATCATTTAAGACAACTTACATAAAATCATAGTAAATTAAGTCTAAAGACCAACATCATGTCTGACAGGGAAATAATAGAACCATTCCCTTAAGGAGGTTTTTTTAAAAAGAAACAGGGCACAGTGGCTAATACCTATAATCCAACACCTGGGAGGCTGAGGCAGGAGCAACAGCTTCTAACGTAGCAAGCTTCTGTCTCAATTATATTTTTAGGGCTGGGGATTTAGCTCAATGGTGTTGTGTCTGCCTCACAAGTACAAGGTGTTGAGTTTGATCCCCAGTACCAAAAGAAAAAAATTTTAAAGGGTGGGGGGGTGTAGCTAGTAAGACTGATCATTGTTATTTAACATTGTTTTGCAGGTATTAGACAAGAGGAAAAAACGTAAAAATTAGAAAGGATTTGTTGAAAGATTGTTTGCTTATATAATAGGTTTAACCTGTACACAGGAGCATACATATCAATTGAAAAATTTGACAAATAAGAAGGGAATTTGGTATAGGTGCCAGGGTATAAAATTAAAAAGAAACCAATAGCCCTCATACCTGTTCTGTAGCTCTAACTACAAATACACGTGTATGAAGAAACAGAAATGACTTTACTAAATGGGAAGCCTACCATGCTTTCAGATAGGAAAATTCAGCATTTTCAATAACAAAACCCTAATAAAAAATGCCCACAGGATTTTGGGGTGTTGGAAGGGAGTTGGGACCATACTATTGATTCTGAGTCATATGGGAAAAAAATAAAAAGTACCCAGGAAATTTATGAGTTAGCACTCGCCTTATAAATAAAATAGAATGGTACAAGTGGAAGGATGCAAAGTTCATCAGTGAAACCAAACGCAGAAGTCAAGGTAGGCTCACATGTGTATAGGTACTTAGTAACAGTACCTCAGAAATGAGGAAAGACGGAGCTAATCAGTTCTGGTATTATCCAGCGTTAGGAAATCCAAGTAGCCATCTAGGAAAAAAATTTTGATTTATAGCTCAAACCTATAGATCAAAGATTTAAATGTATAGAATAATAATAAAAGAACAAAAGTAATAGAAGAAACTGGCAGGGTTTTGTTTATAATCCTAGAAGATGGTCTTGTGTATGTACTAACGCCTTCCATAAAAGGGAATATTTACTTGACTACATTTTTTAAAAAATCAATATGACAGGACTGGGGATTTAGCTCAGTGATGCCACCCCCTGCCTCGCCATCTCAACGTCCTGAGTTCAGTCCCCAGTACCAGAAACCAAAGAATCAGTATGACGATAATTGTAAACACAAAGGAAGACACCTCAGAGTAGAGGGGAAGAAACAATTGTCAAATCAGTAAGAAAAAGATCAATAAGTGTTAGAAAAATGGCCAAGGAAGGGAACAAAGTGATCACAGAAAAGTAAGTTAATTCTTGAATATTAGAATACATTTAAAGGCCAGGGGTTTGGCTCATGGTTCTGCTGCCTGCCTTGCAAGCACAAGGGCCTGAGTTCGATCCCCGGTACCACCAAAAAAAAAAAAAAAATTTAAGTTCGCATACGAGAAAAAGCAGATTTTACTAACTTGGTATGTCTAGAACTCTTCATTTCTCCACCTCTGTTTTCATTCTACGCAGGACCCTGTTTTACTCACTTTCCTCATTACTGGACTCAATACTCAATACCCACATCTTGAGGAGAGGTTTATTTTGGCTCGTGTTTTGGAAGTTTCGGTGTTTGCATGGTCAGTGGCATGGCGGAAGGGCCTGGGTGGAGGAGAGGTGCTTGTCTGTCCAGTGACAGGAAGCAGAGTGAAGGGAGGAGCCAGGAAGGAGATTCACCCTGCCAGGCACACCCCAGTGACTCGCCTCTTCAGTTAGGCCCTACCTTCTGACATCACATTCATCTGTAATGCCCCAGGATCCAGTTAGTTACCTTTCAGAAGCTCTGCCTTCAGTTGTGTGAGTCTTCGGAGGGACGTCCAAATATAAACCATAACAGACACCCTGTTATTCGGATGTAAATTGTTCTTGAAAATTTATCGGATAGAAAATTGTTAGAGACCATATTCCATCAACTCTAAAGAGGAAAAATAATGCCTCCACAGCCCATCCAAAAACTCCAAATATTTTCCCCACATATTACAAGCACTCTCTCAAAATACCTGTGAGTTTTTTAAGTTACCTCATAAAATACCAGCTACTTTAGTATTTAACAGTTAACAAATTCGCTAATGGTGATTTTGTGTGTTACATGCAACAGATTTTGAGTTTTTCTTCTCTGTAAGCATGTACAGTAGTGGAGATGAATGGTGAAAAAGGCATGTAATGATTATGTTAATAGTAAATGCAAATCACATTTAGAAAAATAAAATTATTTTTGTATTGGTTACTTGGCCAGTTGAAGGGCTGCGCAGGTGGCTGTAGTCGCTATTGCCGCATGGCGGTGCCAAAGGGTGGTGCAGAGGCCAGTGTGGTATGTGCAGGACCTGTCTAAACCTGAGCGTGCACTGGGGGCTGTGGGGACCACATAGCTCACTCCTGCCAGGACTGAAGACTGCACATTTATTTTGCTGGCTGTATATTTGTAGTCATCAAGCAAAATCTCTATACAAATAGATTTGGAGTAGAAACATTTGTAGATGTTACGGGATAGTTGTTCAGCTCTTTTCCGGACCATAATTCTGCTAGGTACAGATTTAAAATTTGAGTCCTAAAATACATCCTACCCTGTTTTGATTCTGCTATCTCATCAGTTCTCACATCTCTGTTCCTCTGTCTGCATCATAGATTTTTAAATTCGTACATGTTTGAAATATACAACAAATACATTCATCCTGGGGGTTGATAATATGCATAGCACGTCGTAGTCCGTTTTATTTCCCCTTCCTCGTCCCTCCTTCCTCTCTTCCTCTGTCCTTAGATCCCCTTTCCATCTGCAAAAGTTCTGCCTCCCAGTTTCCTCATACCTTTTATTTTGCTCTTTAAGTTACTGTACTTTGTATTTCTAGATGACGGAAAGCATACGATACAGTGCTTACCCTTCTGTCTCAGATGTCTTTCACGTAGCATCATAGGCTCAAGGCGCATCTGTTTTCCTGCAGATACCTCGTTTGTCCTTTATGATTTAGTACTCCATTGTGTGTATGTAACATTCTCTTGATTCACTTACAAGAGTTAACTATTATTGTGAGCTGTGCTGCTATAAACATGGATGTGCATGTATCACTATAATATGATGTCTGTACTCTTTGTGAAGATACCCAGAAGTGTAGTGGGAACAAATGAAATGTTTTAAGGATCTCTATTCTGATTTTCTTTGCTTTCCTACCAGAAATGTCGAGGGTTCCTTTTTCTCCCTATAGCCTTGCCAGCATTTCTTACTGATTGGGGAGAATAGCCATTCTTATAGAGTAAGATGGAATCTGTTTTTTTTAATTTGCCTTTCTCTAATGGCCGAAGATGCTGAATAGTTTTTCATGTACTTGTTGGCCATTTGTATTTCTTCTGAGAAGTGTCTCTTTATTCCATTTGCTCTTTTTTTTAAACTGGGTCTTTCATTTGACAGAGATCTAATTTTTTTGAATTCTTTATATAGTCTAGATACATTGGTACCTGGGTTCAGGAATGTTTTTGTTTACAAACAGTTTGGTTCGCAAGCAGAAGCTGGCGCATCAGGTGACAAACACTACCACAGCCACCTTTCCCACACAAACACAAACATGGCCATCTTTTCCAAAATCGGAGAACAAATTTAGTTCACGAACCGAGGAACCACTGTAGTAGTGTTCTGGCTCAGGAGTGGCTTAGGAGTAGCAAAATTTTTTTCCCATTCTGTAGGTTGTGTCTTCACTCTGCCCTTTGTTTCCTTTGCTGTGTAGAAGCTTTTTAATAGGATATGATCCCATTTGTTGATTCTTGGTTTTTCTTGTGCCTTTGGGGTTCTGATGAGAAAATGCTTGCCTGCGCCTGTGTCTTCAAGAGTTTTGACCTATTTTGTCTTCCAGTGGATTTAATGTTTCTGTTTTAATATCTAGGTCTTTGATCTATTTTTACTTGACTTTACTACAGGGTGAAAAAGATGGGTATAGATTCATCCTGCATGTGGATAGCCAGTTTTCCCGGCACCATTTGTTAAAAGAGGCTATCTTTCCTTTAGCCTGTGCTTTTGACTCCTGTGTCAAAGATCCGATGGCTGGCAGTGCTTGGTGTTGTTTTGCATTCTCTCTCCTCTCCTCCCCCACCCTCAGGTCTTGAACTCTCTGGCTTCCCAGTTGTGGGGATTACAGATGTGCATCACCACACCTCACCTCTGCAGCCTCTATTCTGTTCCGTTAATCTGTATGACTGTCTCTTTGTGCCAGCACCATGCTGTTTTTGTCTTCATAGTTTGGTAATACAACTTCAAATCAGGGATTATGATGCTTCCTGCTTTGGTCTTGTTGCCCAGGATTGCTTTTGCTATTCTGGGTCTCTCCTGGTTCCATATGAATTTTAGTATTGTTTTCTCTAGTTCTATATGAGGGATGCTGTTGATATTTTGATTGGGCTTTCATTAAATCTATATATCAGGGTTTGTTTATTTTGCTCAGTTTGGTTTTGGTTTTGGTTTTTTGAGACCAGGTCTCCCTTTGTAGTCCAGGCTGGCTTTGAACCTGCTGCCACAGCTTCTAGAGTGCTGGGATCACAGGCATGCACCACCACACCTGGCAAAGTCTAGATAGGCATTTTGGTAAAATGACCATTTTGCTGATATTGGTTCTGCCTATCCAGGAACAGGAAATATTTTTCCATTTTCTTGTGTCATCTTTAGTCTCTTTTGTTTTCATTATAAAGATCTTTTCCCTCTCTTGGTTAGATTGATTGTTATTTAGGTACCAGGAATCGAACTCAGGGCCTTGAGCTTGCCAGGCTGGAGCTATGCCTCTGAGCTACATCCCAGCTCAAGTTTTTAATTCTTATAAAGCTACTGTGAAGTGATTGCCTAATGTCTTTCTCCATGGTTCATTGTTGATTATTGGTGTATAAAAACTATTAATTTTTGTGTGTATTTGTATCCTGCTATCACATAGCTTTTTCTTCTTTTTCATTCCCAGCATTATCTAATTCAGATCTTTTCATGCCTAGCTTAGCAAAAATATTTTTACCTTCACAATATCTTTTTACTGTTGGAATAACTTTTCTCTCTTTCTGCCTCATAGTTAAGACTTTATAATTTTATTCTGACATAATTTCTGTTTTGCTCTTAGCCTTTTGTTCTAACCAGATTGATCCTACCTGCTGTTCTTCCACATCATAACTCCTAGCCCTTACATCGTACTTGCTATGTGTGGAACAGACACTCTTCCAAGGGCTTCACAGAGTACCGCACTTCATACTGACTACACGTTAATAGTACTTCTCCTCTTACAAATAGGTCAAGCAGAGAGAGGTTAAGTAACTCAGAGTTAGCCTGGAATGGGCACAAAGGACTGACACCATGCTCCATCTGAGTTTCCCAACTTAATCCACCCCTCCAAGCAGGTTTGTTGATTACTGTCACACCAAGGAAATTTTCAAGACACATCAGAAAGGGACACAGGAGTTTATTGGGCAGAGATAGAGGTTATAGTATGCACTCAGGACAGGAGTGTGGGCACTCAGGAAAATGAGATGCATTACAGTTTGGAGCTGGAGACGTTTGTGCTTTACCTGAGGGGTGAAAAGCCCAGGAAGCAAGTGCCCATGCATCCCCTACCTCAGAAGGACTAGCCCCGTCCACAGGCATGGATGGAGTTTTGTTTTTTGATAGGTGATTTAAACATTCCCTAGATTCACTCAGCCTGCTGTTTACTTTCTAAATTGAGACAACTTATGTCCTTTTAGTGATGGGTCTGGTAGAGTGTAAATCAAGTCAAAAAATGTTGGCATAGGACTGACTATCTTGGGTGATGGCAGCCAAGTTCTGGAAGCTACAGGTTTTTTTTTGTTTTTTGGGTTTTTTTGCACCAGGGATTGAACTCAGGACCTTGTGCTTGCAAGGTAGGCGCGGTGCCACTGAGCTAAATCTCCGGCCATGCAGTTTTTAATATATATATATAGTGTGTGTGTGTGTGTGTGTGTGTGTGTGTGTGTGTGTGTGTGTGTGTGTCAAAGTCAGGACCTTGTACTTGCAAGGCAGGTGCAGAGCCACTGAGCTAAATCTCCGGTCCTTAATAGAGTACAAATTTTTAGTTATGATTTCCCTGTCTTTTTTTGTTTTTTGGTACAGGGTATCAAACTCAATCTTGCGCTTGAGAGGCAGGCAGGGGCCACCGAGCTAAATCCCTGGCTCTCCTTGTCTCCTTTCTACCTGCATTTTTTCCTTCTATTCTACCTAGGGTCTACTAAGCAGTGTTTTATTTTGCTTTGCTTTGGACAAGGCCTTGCTTTGCAGTTCAGGCTTACCTTGAATTCAGTATGTAGCTCCAGCCTGGACTTGAACTTGTGGCCATCTTCATGGCTCAGCCTCCCAAGTGCTGGGATTACAGGTGTGTGCCACCATGTTGAGCTAAACAGCTATTTTTAAAAATAAGGTTACTTATGTAGAATTGTGAAAGTTTCTTCAAGGTATATTTATTGCTAAATGAAAGAAAGATGTAGAGTAATATACTGCCATTTGTTAAAAATGAACCAGAAGGCCAGGGATGGTGATGCCCAGCTATAATCCCAGCAGTTGGGAGGCTGAGGCAGGATGGCCACAAGTTCAGTTCCAGCCTAGGCTATATAGTGAGTTCCAGGTCAGCCTGGACTACATAGGAAGACTTTGTCTCAAAAAAAAAAAAAGTGGACCAGAGGGCATGGTAAATGGTTAAAAAGAACTGTTTCTCTGCACTCACATTTCTGACACCAAATATGTGGGTCTTTCACATGTTGCATGTCTCCATTTCTCTATATAGATGTTCTATGGCTTGATTAGATTCTAAGACTGCCCAGAGTTAGTGCAGAACCCACGGATGGGAGCTGCACCTCACCGGACTCTTCCCTCCTCCTGTGCCATTCACAGATACGGACCTCCCATACTTCCATCCAACTAGGTTCAATCTGGAGGCCCCACCATCCCCCATTAAGGTTTGATAATTTCTCAGAATGGTTTGTAGAACTTGAGAGAGCAGATTATTTACTATTACCAGTTCACTGCAAAGAATGCAGCTCAAAGGCCAGGGATTTCGCTCAGTTGTGCCACCGCCTGCCTTGCAACTGCAGTGTTCTGAGTTCAATCCCCATACCCAAAAAAAGAATACAGCTCAAAGAGCAGCCAAACAGAACAGATCCTTAGGACATGGTATAGAGGCAGTGTGCCCAGCAACATCTGTGCTCTCTCCAGGTGTAGTCCAGACGTTTAGGTTTGTAGGGAGCCCCGTTACACAAGGATGATTCGTTAAAGCTTTGGTGCTGTGGCTAACTTAATCTCTAGCCCTCTGGGTGGACTCCCGTCTAATTGCAAATTGGTTCCTCTGGCAGCCAGATTCCATCCTGCAGGAGTCACCCATTAGCACAGACCTGTGAGGCTGGAAGGGTGTCACCAAACAAGAGGCTCCTCTTACCCTTGTTGCTTAGAATTGGGGCGGAGCAGGGTAGGGGTCAAAAACCAAATGTATCTCATACAGAGATTCCTCGACCAAAGTAGTTCCTGCCACTAGGTTAGTAATTGGTTGCTATATAAGGAATTATGCATAATATGAACATTGCTGTATTCAGAACAAAGAAATGGTCAAAGCAAACCCCTACTTGATAACTTTGCTTTTATTTTCATAACTCTTACGTGCAGTACTGTAATGTATAATAACAAAACCACAGTAAGGTATAAACAAGATGTACTGTACAAAAGAAAGATTAGGCCAGGGATTTAGCTCAGTGGTTCTGCCACCTGCCTCACAAGTACAAGGTCTGGAGTTTGATCCCTGGTACCAAAAAAAAAAAAAAGAAAGATATGAGGCTGTATAAGCAAGATGTACAGAACTGAACCCAAAAAAAACGAAACAAAGTGAATAGCATGCACCTTGTCATCAGCCTGAACAGTCGCTAGACAGGTAGATCGCAAGGGAGGGGTGTCTGTACTATAGTCACTAAAGAGTGTGAACGGCTGACGCAGCCCGGTTGGGAGGGCAGCTCTGCATCTCGGCAGAGCACCTGGATATGTTTTGGTTTCTTTCAATCCTACAAATCAAACTCAGGACCTTACACTTGCAAGGCAGGCGCAGTGCCACTGAGCTACATCCCCAGCCCATGCCCTCATTTTTTGAAAGCCAAATCCATGTCTCTTTTTTTCCATGAAACTTGACTGGGAACCTGAACAAGGATGGATTACTTAGAATTGTTGGTGGTGTTGTGGCAGTTTCTTTTGGCCACTTGTAAGGTCGAGTTGTCATCAGCCACCTTCTGTGCGACTTTCTCACAGCAGCATCACTAAGAACAGGTCTTACGAAGAGGAGCTGCTTCAGAGGAAGAGCACAGTCTGCCTCTAGGGGAGTATGAGGTTGACTTGGAGGAACTTTAGGAGATGACGGAAACGTTGTTTCTTGACTTGAATAACTGACAATTGGTGTATATGTTTACCAGAACTTAAAATGGGTACATTCCTTGTATTGTATGTACATTATTCCTCAATAAAACAGTTTTCAAAAAGTATTTGTTAAGCGGGGCATGGTGGGTATAGTCTTATAATCTCAGCTACTCAAGAGGCTGAGGCAGGAACATCTAACTTTCCAGGCCAGCCTGAACAACATAGTAAAACTCCATTTCAGAAACAAGGTACGGGGGCTGGGGATTTAGCTCAATCGTTCTGCCACCTGCCTCGCAAGCCCAAGGTCCCAAGTTTGATCCCCAGTACCCCCCGCAAAAAGTAAGGACTAAGGATGCAGCTCAGTGGTAGAGCCCAGTGCCTTGAGGCCCTGGATCCATCTCTACCACCCTCATCATCCCCATCACATACCCCTCAAATGCAGTTGTTCATTATTTCTAAAAGCAAGTAATTATTTTGTGCCTAATTTCAGTTGCTTTATTCACTTCTCGATAGTTCTGAAACACAAATGACGCTGGGGGAAAAAGGAAGTGAAGATTCATCTTCTAAACCAATTTTTTCAACTCTTCCTGAAACCAATATTTTAAATGTGGTTAAGGTAGGATAAAATTTTGTTTATCTTTGGTACAAAGCCAGAATAACTTTAGTTTTGTTGTTAATGTATTTTTAGAGACTTAATTTTTCTACCAGATGATTTTACTAATTTCTTACCAGGTGAACTTCTTAGCAATAATCTGTACTGAAGGTTGCTTTTGCTGCTTTTTTGTTTGGTGTGTTGTTTTTGGTTTTTTGTTGTTTTTAATACTGACAAAGTTTATTTGAAAAAGTAAAAATGAAGAGTTAAAGAGATACTGGTTCTGCAGAGTGACCGTGGGCCAAGTAAAAAAGGAACAAGTGAGATAAAAGTACACCCTGAAGGGGCCAGGGATTTAGGTCAGTGGTGCCATTGCCTGCCTTGCAAGTGCAAAGATGTGAGTTTGACCCCAGTGCAAAAAAAAAAAAGTACACTCTGAAGGACACAGGGCAGGCTGTTGTGAGGAGAGCCATGTTAGCCTGCTGTTTTTATTTTTAGTATTGGAAATGGAAGGGGAACTTTAGGTCAGAGTTGTGTCATTAAAGTAGTTTGTAAACCAGTAACATTTTAGAATTATCATGTATGAAGGACAAAAGTATTACAGTATAATTTAATGATCAAGAATTAATAACAGAGCTGGGAATTTAGCTCAGTGGTTCCACCGCCTCCCTTGCAAGCACAAGGACCCAAGTTCAATCCCCGGTACCAAAAAAAAAAAAAAAAATTAGTAACAGAGAGCCAAATATGGTGTTGAACACATGTAAGGCC
The DNA here is from genome assembly GCF_012274545.1 of Fukomys damarensis. Classification (NCBI taxonomy): domain Eukaryota; kingdom Metazoa; phylum Chordata; class Mammalia; order Rodentia; family Bathyergidae; genus Fukomys; species Fukomys damarensis. Next base: position 33,337,255 of record NW_022900920.1, on the reverse strand, counting down.
AACACTTGGGAGGCTGAGGCAGAAGAGTCACCACTTCAAGCAGTGTTAACCTGGGCTACATAGCAAGTTCAAGGCTTGGACTGCATAGCAAGACCCTGTCTCAAAAAGGAAAAAAGGTGAAATACTTTTTTAGTTGCTGTATCAAATCAGTGATAATGAACCATTAAAATCTTAATGGGAAATGGAGACAAAAATACTTATCACTTCATTCAACTACTAGCATGAATATTTCTGTCCTTTTCCAGGCATCTGATACTTGTAGCTTTTGTTTAAAAGACTGTAAGTAAAGCCGGGCGTGGTGGCACACGCCTGTAATCCCAGTGCTCGGGAGGCTGAGGCAGGAGATCGCTGCAGTTTGAGACCAGCCTGGGCTACACAATGAGTTCTAGAGCAGTCTGAACTACATAGTGAGACCCTGTGTGAAAAAAACAAAAAAAAATGAGACTATAATTAAAATTCTAAAAGGAAAACATATCTTAAATTGCTTTCTCTGTGCATTTCTTTCAAAGTTCCTAGGCTTATGTACATCTATACATCCAGAAGGTTACCAAGACCGTGAGCTGATGCTGCTGATCTTAATGTTGTTTAAAGTGAGTTTGGAGAAACAGCTGAAACAGATTCCTCTAGTAGACTTTCAAAGCCTCCTGATAAACCTGATGAAAAACATCAGAGATTGGAACACAAAGGTAATATTACTTAAATCTTCGGTTTTGGTTTTTTATACATCACAATTTGATATCCTAATTGCATACAGAATTAAAATCATTATTCTAAGCTCAGTTAAATCTTTGACAGATGAAAAAGGAAGTGAGGAAAGGACTGTACTGCAACTGTGTTACTAAATAACAGTCTTCCCTAAAACTGTGGCTCTTCAGTCAGCCACACTATGCTTCTTGGAGCTTTGCTATGGACCAAGCATTGCTGTAGGTATAGAGGTCCAGCTGTGCTGGGTGTGGTGGTGCACGCCCAGTAATGCTGGAGGATCCTGGGAGTTTGAGGACACTGGGCTGCACAGTGAGCTCTAGGCCAGCCTGAACTACATAGCAAGACCCTGTCTCAAAAAACCAAGAAAAACGCCGGGCGTGGTGGCGCACACCTATAATCCCAGCACTCGGGAGGCTGAGACAGGAGGATTGCTGTGTGTGAGTTCAAGACCAGCCTGGGCTACATAGTAAGTTCCAGGTCAGTCTCAACTACATAATGAGTCCCTGTCTCAAAAAAAAAAAAAAAAAAAAAAAAAAAAAAAAAAAAAAAAAAAAAAAGAGAGATCGCTGTGAAAGGGCAATACCTGTGCCTTTACAGAGCTTTCCTTCTACTCAGTTAGATGGTAAACAAGTGGATATAGGTTGTAATTGTCAGGTATAATTAAGTGCTGCAAACTAACACAGGACTGGGTAGAGAGAGCAGCGAGGCAGGAATGCCGTGCCTTGGCAGCGTGAGGAGTCAGGGAGGCCGTTCTGAAATCCCCTTTGAGCCGAAACGTGGGTGAGGTAGTGGGGTGAGACATGAACAGCACCGATTTGAGTTGCATTTCTACAGCCATATGGATGGTGAACATGTATAAGTTTTATTAGACCTTTTTAAAGTTTATATATTTCAGCTACTTTGGGTGGAAAGATTGAAGTACATACAAAGTTGGGGAGGGGTATAATAAACCCCTAAAATTATCACTATAAACTATTAAGACAAAATTTTGTCTGACCTGTTAATCCCACCCATACTTCCTTCCCCTTCTCACAGATTATTTTGGAACAACTGTTACTTTTTTTTTTTTTTTTTTTTTTTTGGTACCGGGGATTGAACTCAGGTCCTTGCGCTTGCAAGGCAGGCCACCGAACCGCTGAGCTAAATCCCTGGCCCCTAGTTTTTTGTTTTGTTTTGTTTTTAACTGTTTCCTTTTTAAAATACTAAAATTGCTGGGCATGGTGGCACATGCCAATAATCCCGGCACTCCGGGCTGAAGTAGTAGGATCGCCCCCAGTTTGAGGCCAGCCTGGGCTACACAGTGTGATCAAGTCCAGCCTGAACTACCTGGTGAGACCTTGTCTCAAAAAAACAAAAGTAATTTCTTTTAAAATACTGGAATTGGATCCCCAAATACAAGAAATTCCAAGTCAGAAATATATATGATCTTGTGCAACTCATTATACACATTTGGAAACTGGTACTTGTGAAATTCTAATAAATGTATATATTTGATACAAGATAGAATGAAGCAGACTCATTGCATACATTTTACATGTCGTAAACGTCATGCGGTTTTGATAATGCTTCTAATAGGGCAAAACACATAGATTTGATTCTGCCAAACCTTGGGAAAGAAATCTTGAGTATTCTTTCTTATTTTTTCAGATGCGTCAACTCTGTATGTGCATAAATGAACTCTCTAGTCATCCTCACAACCTTCTGTGGTTGGTACAGCTAGTCCCCAACTGGACATCACGTGGAAGGTATTGAAGAATGAAAACCAAACCAAACATGAAGCAGCTTTAGATGTTCACACTAACAAACTGCTTTTAAGTCCTCTATTTCCGTTCATCATTCTTTGAATGTTAGATTGGAGCCTTTTGTATTTAGTTGGAGGGTAAAGATCATTGATAGCCTGATTCTAATTCTTAATCATTCTGTCATACCCCTCCCCCCAGTACTGGGGATCAAACTCAGGACCTTGCACTTGTGAGGCGGGCAGTGGAACCACTGAGCTAAATCCCCGACCCCTTGATTTCTATTTTTAATTTATCTGACAGCAATATAGATAACACTAACTATAAAAATTGATTAGGGTCAGGGATTTAGTTCAGTGGTTCTGTTGCTTGCCTCACAAGGGCAAGGTCCCGAGTTCAATCCCCGGTAACCCCCCCCAAAAAAAATTAATTAAAATTGTCTTACTTTTTACTAAAGAGATTTACTGTTCTAAACTGCCCTATTTGGTGCCTGTCTGTAATCCCTAACTGCTTGGAAGGCTGAGGCAGAAGGATTGCAACTTTTAAGTCTAACCTGGGCAAGTTAATGAATCTTTCTCAAAAAAAAAAATGGCAGGGTCTGCATATACAGTCCAGGCCATCCTTAAATTTATTGTGTAGCCTAGGTTGGCCTTGAACTTCTGAGCCTCCTGCCTCAGCCTCTTGGATGCTGGGATTACCTTTCCTGGTTCTTGAGACTTTTTGGTACCGTGGAATGAACTCAGGTCCTTGTGCTTGCAAGGCAGGTGCCAGAACCACCGAGCTAAATCCCCAGCCCTCTTGAGATTTTTTTTTATAAAGGGGCTTAGAATGTATCTCACTGGCAGAGCGCTTGGTTAGTATGTGTGAGTCTGGGTTTGATCCCCAGCACAACCAAAAAAGAAGGAAGGAAGGAAGGAGTTTGCTATTTTATAACAGTTTCTATATCCTTGTAGAACCTCCCCTTAAAACATTGTTTGTATTTCCAGTTAGAACTAGAACTCATTTTGGCTCATTTATTTGCTTCTCCGGTAGTATTGATTAAAATTTTTTCTAAATACTTTTAAATTCTAATTCCAGGCAGTTGAGACAGTGCCTCAGTCTAGTGATTATTTCAAAGCTTCTGGATGAGAAACATGAAGATGTCTCTAATGCCAGTAATCTTCAGGTATATGTATTTTTCAATAAATAAGCAAATAGGAGAGATGGTGAGGTATAGGGAAAATTGATGGATCTTAAGTCAAAAGTCCAGGGATTAGATCTCAATTCAGGAAAAATACTATTCATGTAATTTTTACATGACTCTTAACTAACAAGATCCAGTTTATTCTTCTGTGAAGTGCTATAGAGATGATATTGGACCCTCTACCATGTATGATTGATACGGACCATCTGAGTTAATGTATGAATAAACTATAGGGAAATTATAATGTACTATGATATGACTGACATTTATTGAATTTATTCAACTTACCAACCTCAGCAGTACTTGAAGGCTGGGTTGCAAATTTGAGTCCCACCTGGATAACTTAACAAGACCTTGTCTCAAAAGAAAAAATAAAAAGGGCTAGTAGTATATATCTCAGTGTTAGAGTGCCTGTAGGTTCCATCCATAGTACCACCAAAAAAAAAAAAAAATTGCAAAACTGTTATATATTAATTGTGTCTTGTACCTGCTTTAGTAGTAAGTGGTCTTTTTTAGACCATAAAGCTTTAATATGGTTTCCCTCCAACACTTGTTCAGTTGTGGATCTGTGAGTGTATGTAAACATGTCTCAGGGAAATCCCATTCTGAGTCTGATGGCTTTTTACATTGCTATCACTGCTGGGGTTACCCTTAGTTGGATCTGAAAACGCACTGTACCTGATCTGGGTGTTCCTATGTTATTCTTGTTTGGACTGCATTTCAGTACAAGGTTCTCTACCAGGGCCTGAGGGTAAAAAGGTGAATTAGAGACCAACTGAAGACATGGTGTAATAATAGTTGTCACCCAGCCACTGTGGCTTAGTGTGGGAAGAGCAGTGGTAGGAGTGTGTGCAAAAATAAACAAGCATTTATACTCCTAGGTACAAGCACTGAATCTTTAAACCTAAAATCCCTTTTTCAGCAGTTGAAGATTTTGCAGGGGAAGTGGATGTCACTGGACTGTAAAGAAAGCTAGCAGGGCACAGTTGAAGGAGGCAGGGTATAGATGGTCACTGTGCTGAGAGGAAAGTAGCCTATGAAGGGCAGCTGTGCTGCTGCGTGTCTGTCGTTCAAGCGCTTCCCTTTCTTTCGATAGATATCAATCCTACATCGCTATCTCGTGCAAATGAAACCTTCTGATTTGTTAAAGAAAATGGTCCTGAAGAAAAGGGCTGAACAACCAGATGGCGTGATTGATGACAGTCTTCACTTAGAACTTGAAAAGCAGGTATCTTTATGTTACTGTTTTAAAATAACTCAATCGTGAGTGGGAGTTGGGAGTTTAGGTAAAAGGGTGGTTTTAGTAATTTAGTACTGAGACTATCTTGTGTAGCCCTATACTAGGGCTTTCATGGTGGTAAAATGAATGTACTTTAGTTAGAAACTCAATCAAAAAGCCTGGTTTAAATGCCTGGCTTTTTCTCCCTTGCTAGCTGGGTTCCATCCTTTCTACTTCCTGGGCAGCTTCCCTAATGGGTAAATTGAAATGATATCTGTGTTAACTTCTTCATGGACATCAGTTGTACTCGTTTCTCTGACAGGCCTATTACCTGACCTACATTCTCCTTCATTTAGTTGGTGAAGTTAGCTGTTGTCATTCTTTTTCTTCTGGACAACGGGTAAGTAACGTGCAGTGCTGCTTCACATAGGTGTTGCTGTTGATGGGGTGAATGAGCTTGCTCTAGTTAGGAGCAAACAGTAGAAATTAACTGGGAGAAGAGGTACAATCATAGCCTGCAAACACGCCGTATTGACAGGAATTATTTATTACTAAATGTTTTCTTTGTTGGAGAGCAGCATCACCATCGTAAATTGGCAGTAGATACACTACATTCCTAAACACCAAATGAGCTAGCTTTTATCCAGTTCCTTCTCACTTTTTCTCACACTCAGCTTTTTTTTTGCTTTAGAAATAACATTTGCCTTAAAAGTTAAATTACAGTAATGTTAAGTACTGTTTACATAGAGCTATATTTGCTTTCCTAATTAGAACCTAATAGTCATTTATTTGTGATATTCTCACATGACCTTTATTGTTTCTAGGGTTTTTTTCTGATTCAACAGCCAATCAGTGATTGTTACAAAACCATATAAAGTAGAAGATGATAAACTCCTATAATACAGGGATGCCTTTCTATAAATTTTCCCTAGTTTATGCATATACTATTTTTTAAAATGGGATCATATTATTCATATTATTTACAGTTTGTCTTTTTACTCTAAGATAGTCTAATTACCATAGTATATCTTTTTTTTTAAGACATTTGAGGGCCAGGGATGTAGCTCAGTGGTACTGTGCCTGCCTGGCAGGTGCAAGGGTCCTTAGTTCTACTCCTGCTACAAAAAAAAAAAAACCCAAAAACTTAAGACATTTAATTTTTCAAAGAAGTAACTGCAATCCTCTATTAACAGTAGCTTAATCTGCACATAAATAAGTAGGCCACATCTCAAAAGAAAATACGTTAAAAACCATAAAGTAACAGTTTCTTTTTTTAATTAATTTTTTAACAGTTCTGATAAATACATATTTCACATAAATAACCCCTTGTATAGTAGTCAGATCCCAGAAGAAAATGCTGCTTGCTTGGTTTTGTTTTGTTTTGTTTGTTGTTGTTGTTGGGTTTTGGTACCCAGAATTGAATTCAGGGCCTCACTTTTACCAGGCAGGTGCTGTGCTGCTCAGCTACATACCTGGCCCTTGCTTGTTTTTCTTGTTGTTGTTTTTGTGGGTCTGAGAATTGAACCTAAGGCTTTCACACTGAGCTACATTCCTAGCCTATGTTGTTCCTAGCTTATTTTGAAATGCAGTCTTGTTCAGTTTCTTGGGCTTGGTTTGAACTTTGAATCTTCCCGCCTCAGCCTTCGAGTGCTGGAATTATGGGCATGCATCACCGGGCCTAGCTGTTTTAAGAGTTTGATAAAAAAAAGAGTTCATTTAAGTAGAAGGTCTTAACACTTCCATTTAGGTGTAGGCAATAGTGCTCACTCCAGCAGGACATATACTTTACATTGTTCGAGACCCAGGGAATCCCTGATATCTTCCTGTTGGGCTGCTTCTCAGCCTCACAGAGCTGGGGCTACAGGTGTGCACCACTGTGCTGGCTCCTCTCTCTCTCTGTTTTAAGTTAACTTAGCAATAACCATAATCACCCTATTTTCATGTAAGTGACTACTTTTACTGATAAGGCTGCTATTATGTTGGATGATTAACATCAGAAATTGCTAACTGGGAAATGGTAGATTTTTAAATGACTTAGTTTCTACTGTATAATCTTTCTGTTAATTTGTAATGTTTCAAAATTTTTTTTAATCCCTTGGGTTTCTTTGGTTCTGTGCAGAAAGACTTTGTGCTGCTCTGTGGGGCTCTGGAAAAGCATGTGAAGTGTGACATTAGGGAAGATGCAAGGCTTTTTTACAGAACTAAAGTAAGTATGGGTTTAATTTTTGTTATTGTTTAATTTTTGTTGCTTTAATATTTAAGGAAGAGAATCATATAAGCTCTCTTTTAAAAAGAGGTGTGAAGCCAGGCATGGTGGCCCATGCCTGTAATCCCAGCACTTGGGAGGCTGAGGCAGGAGGATCGCTGTGAGTTCAAGACCAGCCTGGGCTACATAGTGAGTTCCAGGTCAGTCTCAACTACGTAGTAAGACCCTGTCTCCAAAAAATAATTGAATAAATAAATAATTTTTAAAAAGAGGTGTGGAAAATATATTTAAGGGGTTGGGGAGCGTCTTAGTGGCAGAGTGCTTGCTAAGTGTGCCCAAGGCCCTGAGTTCAATTCCTGGCATTAAAAAATTTTAAAAGCTAAAAATAAGACTTTTTTCTTTAATACTAGAATCTGCTTCTGCTTCTGTTAAGTACTGTACTTGTCTAGATAGATTTAAAGTGAAAGGAACGATTGTTGTGAAAGTCTTTAACACACAAGAAGAAAAATTATTTTCAGTAACATTTGGAATTTCTTAGTTTTTTTTTCCCATTGTACAAATTAAACTCTTATGCTTAAGATAATTTGAAGGATTGAAGCTGTTTGACTAAATACATAATTAGGAAAGTTTATGATGGTTAAAAACTTGTTTTACTCATAAAAAAGAAATAGAGCCGGGCATGGGGGCGCACTCTCATAATCCCTACACTTGGGAGGCTGCGGCAGGAGAATCCCTGGGCTACATAGGGAGTTCAAGGTCAATCTGAACTACATATTGAGACCCTCAAAAACAAAAATCAAGAGCTGGGGATTAAGCTCAGTGGTGCCGCTCCCTACCTCACGAGGGCAAAGTCTCAAGTTCGATCCCTGGTACCAAACAAAATAATCAAAAAGAAGAAAGATGGGCCACGGGTTTAGCTCAGTGGTTCTGCCACCTGCCTCCAAAGTGCGAGGTCCTGAATTCAATACCCAGCACCAAAAAAAGGAAAAAAAAATCAAGAAGAGGAAATAAGTTAGCTATCATTCTTTGACTATTCCATTGAAGAATGTAGTAAAAGGAGGACTCTTCAAATCCGGGCCCTACATCTCCCTGTCCGAGCTCTAGGAAGGATGTAGTGCCTAGTGAGCTTGCTGTTTTCCTCTTCAAGGTTTCGTTTAGTCTAAGACAGTAAAAAAAACAAATTTGCCAGCCATGGTGGCACACACCTGTGATCCCAGCACTCAGGAGGCTGAGGCAGGAGGATTGCTATGAGTTCAAGACCAGCCTGGGCTACATAGTGAGTTCCAGGTCAGCCTCAACTACATAGTGAGACCATTTCAAACCCCCCCTCCCAAAAAAATACACCAAATTTATGAGAATGAGATAGGAGGGCAACTTTAGTATTAATAGAATGATTTAAGTTTTCCTGAGACAAAATTAAACAACTTTTTTTTTAAACATCTATATCATCTTTTAGTTTTTATAATGTGCCTTTTGTGTTTGAATAGCTATGGATATTAGGTATCATCTTTGTGATTTTATATCTTACATTGAATACCTGCTAAGGCTGGTCATTTAAACAAAGCCTTTCTGGATGTAGGGTATATACTTTCTTCTGTTTTTTAGACAGGGTCTCTTCATGTGATTCAGGCTGGCTTTGAACTCTCGGCAGTCCTCCTGCCTCGGTCTCCCGAGTGCTGGGATCATGGGCTGAGCTGCCATGCCCAGACTGTGGTGGAGTGTTGAGTGTTACAGGTCTGGCTGACCCTCATGGTAAACACACCTGGTATTTGGAGGGGATTTGTCCCCGGCATAATGGCAAATCCAGCACTCTGAAGGCTGAGGCAGGAGAATCGCAAGTTTGAGACTAGCCTGGGGTCAATAACAAATTCAAGCCCAGCTTGGACTGCAGAGAAGGACCCTGTCTCTAAAACTAAAGGGGCTTCATAGTACTTTGCAAAATTTATGGAGAGAACGAGCTGAATTTTGGATCTGATGGTGTGGAAAGAGCATGACACATATTTTTTGTGGCTTTGAGTCTTTGAAGAACTGGCTGGCAGGGAACAGCCAGAGCCAGGGTCTGTGCACAGATCACCCTGTACTTCTCCCGCCAGTGTTCACAAGCGGGCAGGCACGTGCGCTCCTCGGAGAGCAGGGACTACCTTTGGGGTAGCCTTTAATAACTAACTGGAAAATTGAGTCCACGCACTTGATATTTTAGATTAGAGTGATGCTTTTGTTAATTGCTAGAATTCGAAAGTCCCTCTGAAAGGTGAGTATCTTGTTTTCTTTTTTTTAGGAGAACCATACTGAGTTGTTGGGTGTGGGCCTTTAATAGCTATGAGATTTTTTCTGTATTAAGTGTTCAATTGGTTGTAGCTGAGAATTTTTTATCTGATCCCTTTTCCTCTTTTTAATTTTAAGGTGAAAGACCTGGTTGCAAGGATACATGGAAAATGGCAGGAAATAATCCAGAACTGTCGGCCTACTCAGGTGCCATTTTATTAAATGGTTTTATTTAATCTTAATAGCTGTACTAAATAAATGGTGTTCTTCATACTGTTAAGAACAAAAACTAATGGAGCACTTGGTCTAATTATAGGAAGATAAACTGAAAACAATATATGGTTTGTCTCTCTTTATTTTTTATTTGCTTTATATTCATTACTTACTTTCAGAAGTTGTATGGCCAAGCTGTCGCACACCTATAATCTCAGCACTCGGGAGGCTGAGGCAGGAGGATTGCCATGAGTTCGAGGCCAGCCTGGGCTACATAGTAAGATCGAGGCTGGCCTGGAATATACACTGCAGTGAGACCCTATTTCAAACAGACAAAAAAAGAAGTGATGTGGTCCATTTAAAAACTTTACATTGCACTAAATGAAGGGTGTTTCATGAGAAGCATTTTTCTTAACAGGTCTGTTAAGATATACTCCACATAAAATATATTTCGTTCACTAAAGTATATGCTTTTTCTTACGTTCATAGAGTAGTGAATACCATCACCACAGTCTAGCTCCAGAACATTTTTGTCATCCCTAAAAGAAATCCTGTTCCTACTAGCAGTCACTCCTCGTCGCCCCGCTTCCTGCCCTCCCTCCTCCTTCCTCCCTCGCTCTCCATTCAAGGTGTTCCTGGAGAGTGGTCTCAGGGCCTCGAGCGTGCTGGGCAGTCGCTCTCCCACCGAGCCGTATCCGTCCCAGCCTCTAGTTCCCAGATTTGCCTGTTCTGGACATTTCCCATACATGAGATGGACTGTGTGTTCTTTTGTGACTAGCTTCTTTCCCCTAACATAATGAGCTATCCATATTGCTGTATGTATTTCCTTGCTATTGCTGAACAGTACTCACTGACTCGGATAGATTACATTTTATTTATCGACTTAGAAGGTGGACATTGGAGTTGTTTTCACTTAATGCATCCATGGACATTTGTATCCGAGTTTTGTTGGCTGTGTTTCCAAATGAAAGCACCTTGAGTATATATCCCTGGGGCTCTAAACTGAGTGGGTAGTGCTGGGCTTCATGTGTTCAGTGTGCTCAGGAGCTGCCAAACCGTTTCCGTGGTGGCTGTGCCATTTTATATTCCCATCAGTATGTATGAGGGTTCTAACCTCCGACTGAGCCTGTGACGGGCTAAGCAGGGGACCTTCGTGGTTTCATCCTGTCGGCAGTGAGGATGTTGAGCATCTTTTAATTATACCTATTGGCCATTTGAATAGCTTCTTTGGAGAAATGTCTGTATAGGTCCTTTGCACAATTTTAATTAGGTTATTTATTTTTATTATTCCATAGTAAAAATTCTGCATGTGATCTGGATACAAGTCCCTTATTGATGCAGTGTATAAATATTTTCTCCCATTCTGTACGTTGTCTTTTCATTTGTCTTTATAATGTGATTTTTAGCACTGTGTGTGTGTATGTGTGTTATGTGGTGCCAGGGATCGAACTCTGGTCCTTGCACTTGCTAGGCAGGCAGTAGAACCACTGAGCCAAATCCACAGCCCCTTTTTTGGTTTTTTTGAGACAGGGTCTCACTATGTAGTTGAGACTGACCTGGAACTCACTATGTGGCCCAGGCTGGTCTCAACTCACAGCGATCCTCCTGCCTCAGCCTCCCAGGTGCCAGGATTACAGGTGTGTGCCACCACGCCTGGCTTATACTTTTAAAATTATTAGACCACAAAATGTGAAATTTTGTGATTTGATTTATCAGAGGTTTTCAGAGAAATTTATGAAGATGTAAACTCTGCATTATGGTTCATCCCAGCACTCTGGGAGGCTAGGGCAGGAGGGTTGTGAATTCAAGCCCAGCCTGGACAATTCAGAGACTGAGTGAGATGCTGTCTAAAAATTTTACAAATGGCTGGGGGTGTAGCTCAGTGCAGCAGTCCTGGGTTTAATTCCCAGTACTGGAGAGAAAAAAAAAAAATCGGTCCAACACAGTGGTGCATACCTGTAACCCCAGCACTTGGGGAGGCCAAGGAAGGGGAATTACAAGTTCAAGGCCAGCCTGGGAAACTGGGCAAAACCCTGTCTAAAGACAAAAAGGGTCGGGTCCCAGACATGGTGTTACACACCTGTAATCCCAGCCCTCAGGAGGCTAAGCCAGGAGGATGGCTGTGAGTTCTTAGCCAGCCTGAGCTATGTAACAAGTCGTCAGCCTGAACTACATAGCAAGATCTTGTCTCAGAGTGAAGTAAATGAAATGGAATGCAGTGAGCTAGGAATGTAGTTTACCAGAGTGTCCCCTGGGTCCAATCCCTAGTACCCCAAAAAACTTAACTACTTTCATTATCAAACCCCATTGTCTGATGATTACTAGTTTTATAAGGGATAATTTATAATCTGATTGAATTTTCCTTTCTTCTGTTTTTGTTTTTGTTTTTTCTTCACTTTTCTAGGGGCAACTTCATGACTTCTGGGTACCAGATTCTTAACAAGAATTGCAGCAGCAAAAATATGAACCAAGAGAAATCCACTAAGAACCTGTCCAAGTGGATTAAAAAGTATTACTGTGGAATCCAGTGGATGTTAAGAAAGTGCACAGCAGATGTGCCACCTGAAACTGGAGGGCGGCTGGTAATGAAGAAACTGCCATTCCTGAAGCAGAGATGAAATGTTATCTGCTCCATTGTTAAGGCAGCTGACCGTGTGAAAGAGCAGAGCCTCTGAAAGGGGAGGGATGGAAGCGGCGAGTAGTTACATGTCTGAGCTGCCTCTGCTACGTCTTTCGTTCTATTGTACGCCAGTTATCTTTTTTAGGTAGTATTTGTGGCACCTGGATAGTCACAGGAAATAAAAGTTTGGACCAGCTTGAGGAATTGGACATTGGAAACCAAGACCGAGTTTCAATTGGGTTTAATTTTTCTTGGTTGTTTTAGGATGCAAAGGGAAAGCTTATAACAATATACTAATAAAAGCATAGATCTCTTCTATAACTCCTATAAACCACAAGTTCTAAACCATGCAGTTTCCTTTACCATTTAAGGCTATAAATATAATAGTTTTTTAAATTGGTGTAAATGCTGGGCGTGGTGGCACACGCCTGTAATCCCTGCACTTGGGAGGCTAAGATAGGAGGATCACCACAAGTTTGAGGCCAGCCTGGGCTGCATAGTGACCTTAAGGCCACCCTGGACTGTGTAGCAAGACTCTGTCTAAATAAATGAATAACAAAACATTTAAACAATTAAGAAACGAGTTTGATGTATTTTCAGATTCTCCCTAAGAGAAAAAGAATGAGCTGTAAGATAACGGCTCTGTTTTTTAAATACCAAAACATTCATATGTATTTTGTTTTGGATTTCTTTTAAATGCTTATATCTTTTTGAAATATTGGTTAAAAAAATCTCAGAATTCTGGCCCTTAATACCAGTATTACAGAAGTATATTTTAAAAGCTTGGAGACCTGGAAATGTTTCCAAACACCTTGTTGCTGTGAGTTTATAACCGTGACGGAGACCTGGATCATGTTTGCTCTTTGGGACCTTAGGGACGTCTCCACATATGTGTGCTGGTACCTTGAAGCTGTTGCACTTGAAAACTAGAGCTGCTCAAATTCTTAAACACTGGAAAGCCATCCTTTTGAAATGGTGAGGCTTAGTAGAAGTACACATGCGGGTTTCAGCCCTTCGCCCTCGAAACTTTGGCAGTAACAGACCCTTCCTAACCAGCGGGAGAGTTCTGTGGTGACTAAGCGTCCCTTGTAGGAGGCTTTGCTTCCCCAAAGGCACCAGCTTTTGTTTCTGTTCTTTCGGGGCTGGCAGGAAAGAAGATGACTGGGGGTGACGTTTATGGTTTGAGAGGGGAGAAATTCAACTGAAAACTTTCTACCTCTACACTGAGGTATAAGAGTGAAAAACGTTTTTATCTTCAGTTTATCATTTATTATAACATTCGCCAACTTTTGGGCCAGGGCTTTAGCTCAGTGGTGCCATACCTGCCTCGAAAGTTCAAGGTTCTGAGTTTGATCCCCAGTACCAAAAAGAAAAATCGGTCAGCTTTTGAGCTCGTGTCAGGCAATGGGCAGTTAAGAGTTTCTATAGGCAAAATCAAGCCAGTTTCCAAAACCCAGGCTGAATGAGTCTCCAAGAGTCAGACCCATAGAAGTTGTATTGTGCTGGGTTTACTGTTAAGAGTCTTATTTTGATACTACCTCTTGAGGGTTTCATTGCAAAACACCACATAAGGTTAAAGAGATAGATAGGGGCCAGGGATTTAGCTCAGTGGTTCGGTGGCCTGCCTTGCAAGCACAAGGACCCGAGTTCAATCCCTGGTACCAAAAAAAAAAAAGAGAGATAGATAGAACCATGCCTGGTGGAACACACCTGTAACCCCAGCACTCTGGGAGGCTGAGGCAAGAGGGTTACAAGTTTGAGCCCAGCGTGGGTGACTTAGTGAGACCCTGTTTCAAAATAAAAGTTTTAAAGGGGATTGGGGATGTAAGAGAAATACAAAAAGTTATATTTGACAGAAGCTTAAAACTCACGTCTGTCTGCCAACAGTGGGGTTTTCCACTCTGTAATAATTTGTAGATACATTATTTGTGTGTAATTTTGTAAGTGTTCATATATTTTTCATTTTGCTTTGTGTAAAGTGTACAAAATTTCAAAGTATAAAATACTGCTTATATTGCTTGTAATTACAGTGTGTAAATATTTTCTAGTTGCGTACATTGGCAGGGGGGGAGAAAGGGGGTTATTCGGGTTTCTTTTTTTAAGTGACCCTTTTGTATTGCAGTTTCAGCAGATAACTGCCCATCAAACTTAAAACCATTTTGATATATTTTTATTTAACAATTCCAGTAAGAAAAATCTATTTTTAATTGTCTTTCTCCATTCAAGTGAAGTGTTCATCTGTCCTTTTAGAGCAGAGGCCGGACATCGGTTTAGGCCTCGCGCCTCTGACCGGGAAGAGCCTCGCCTCCGGGTCGAAGTCCTGTCAGTTCTACAGTTGGGTTCTCACGGAAATGTGTGATTCTTCTCTTGTAGCACAAGTAGGCCGTGGCTTACTCCCAAATCAAGTGTTCCCTTTCTCCCTCTTGGCCCCAAGACTGTCTCCCTCCTGCCATCGCCCAGTGAGGGGCGAGAGGGTGGGAGAGAAGTTCCTTGCACATTGTCAGGGGCCACAGGGCTCTGCCACAAAGCCTGCCCTGGGGGTGGTGCGCTCGGCAGGGCCTCTACCAGTCGCCTGGTCTCGCCTGCATGTGTGTGTGAGCCTGATGACCCTTCCATGCAAGCAGAAACTTAGGGTACTTGTGTTCCTGTTTCTGTTGTACCTGTTTGCCTTTTCTAGCCTTTCCTTGTTCTCTGAAAATAATTCTCATAGTTACATTAAGTGAAGAGGCTCATCCCTGTCACAGTAAAGTAACAGTATTTGTACATTTTCTGTCCCCTGATGGCAGTGGTGCCTTGGTCACCTTTTAGAAGGCTGGCATTTTGTTTTCTTTGGAAACACAAGTAGCTTGCTTTGACTTGATTTAAAATCTCCCCAGATGTAAAAGATAAATAATGAAGTGTTATCACCCAGGTTCAGTTAGACCATTTGTATTTTCATATTTATCAAAACATACAGTGGGTGGGGACCAACCAGTAATAATGTGTGGAGTCTTGAAACCAAATTTAAAAAATTAGAATTTTTAAAAATGCCAGGCATGATGGTACACACCTGTTATTCCAGCATCCGGGAGGCTGAGGCGGGAAGATCAAGGTCATCCCGTTCTATGCAGTGAGTTCAAGGTCTGCCTGGACTACATAGCAAGACTCGTCTCCAAAAAACAAAAAAAAAATTTAAGAAATGACCACTGACAAGGAACTAAGTTGCAAGAGCAGGAGATCGTCCTGGTTTGCCTCGGGAGCGGGAGGAGCACAGAGCCGTTGGCTTGGTCATGGTTACTTCCTGCCTGTGCTCGGTGTGATGTGCCAAGCCCAGTGTGTGTGTTTGGTCTCCCCGGGCGTCCTGTCAGCCAGGTAGCCCACCAGCTCCTAGCCAGTAAATGTGCATTTCTCTTTTCTTTCATTTTTCTTAAGGTTTTTATACTACATCTTGTTAAAGTCCTATGGATGTATGTGTGTGATATTAAAACTTTTTCTCAGTTGGAATATGTTTGTAACATTTGTTCGGGAGTGGGGATAAGTAAGTACCTTGAATGTCTTGTGTCTTCCTCTACCCCATTCCCTGGGTTTTTTGTTTTGATTTTTTTGTTGTTGTTGTTGTTTATTTTGTTTTTTTTATGCTCGGGATCAAACTCGGGACCTTGTGCTTGGCTGTGGAACCACTGAGCTAAATCTCCAGGCCTTTAAATTTTATCTCCAAACTCTTTGTAGGATTTCTCCAAATCTATGTTTACTAAGTTTGTTTGTTTGTTTGTATATGTTTTTCTTCAGTACCAGGGATTGAACTTGGGACCTTTCACTTGCAAGGCAGGTGGCAGAACCACAGAGTTCAATCCTTGGCTCATTCCCTACTTTTTAAACTGATTGCTTCCTCCCTTCCTCTAGCTCTGGATTCTCCACTTTCTTAGCTGGATGTCTCCTTTTACATTTGGAAATTTTAAAACCACAGCTATATACAGCTCCCTTTTATATAACTAATTAATAATTTGCTGTGCACTTCCCAGTCAGGAATTCAGTAATCTCACTGTTACCTCATTGGCCTTGTTAATTTAACGACTATTAAGTGTCTACTTACATGTTAGGCACACTTTCCAGTATTCAATAAGGATTTGGTGGTAAATGACAAACCGTGCTCTCATGACTCTTACCTGCTGCTATCCAGGTTAAGGTACTTCAGAGATTATTGGGCAAAAAGGGCTAGAAACAAACTCCTGTGATCCAGAGCCCCAGCCCAGAAAGGAGGTGGCCAGGACAAAAGTCATGCCTGTGCTCGCAGAGGGGCCTCTGCCCCGCTCTCCCTTTGCCAGTCTGGGTTGGAAGAGACGACCCATGAGCCCTTTTCTCCGGACAGTGGGATAAAGGGATGGAAGTTGAGCCCTGGCAGAGCGGTGACAGCCATAGTACTTGGGAAGTGGGGTGGCGTGCAATGTAGGGGAGAGACCTTGCCTTGGCCCCTAGGCTTAGCCTTAGGTTCCAGATTCACCGCACTAATCCTTTGGTCTTTGGCAGGTTACGTAGACTCCCTGACAGTGTTTCTTCATCTGTTGAGAGGAACAACACTACTTTGGTTTGTGAGGACAGTTTCTGCATGGAAAGGGCTCAGCCGTGCCTGGTGTACAGCAAGAACACAGTCAATGGTAACTGCTTTCGCCTGGTTCTCTTTCTCTTCTGAGCAGACGATTGCAATTGATCCTAAGCAGGCACCTTGGGTGTGCTGACATCTGATCAAACCTTATCTTGGGCCAGGGATTTAGCTCAACAGTTCTGCCACCTGTCTTCCAACCATGAGGACTCAAGTTGGATCACCAGTATCCAAAAAAAAAAAACAATCTCCAAAAGTACGGTTGTGAGCCAGTCTTGAGGCCCCGCCCTAGTGATACTTCCCACCCACTCCCTCACATGGACTGCAGAATCCTCTCTCAGCCATGTCTTCACTGACTTCCTCACCCTTACCATCCAGGCCACTGCCTGGCTTTCCCTTGTGTTTGCCATGAGGCATGTTGGCGTACACCTGCCACCCTGGCACTCAGAATCAAATCTGAGCCCGTGGAAGTGGGGGTGGGGGCTTGACGTCACTTGTGGACGTGTCCTGACCTCTGACCAACCACTCCCAAGGCTGGAATGTGGAGGGCAAGCCGAGGGCCCAGGCTGAGAGCAAAGCAAAAGGAGACAGTGCAACAGGAAGACGGGTCCCTGTGTGCATGTGGCCAGAGTAAAGCCAGCTCCACCTAGAGAGGGAGCACCTGGCAAATCAGGCAGAGGTGGCAACGTTACTTCACGGACTGGAAGTGAGCCTGACAAGGCTCAAGTTTGAGGAGTTCGTGCCCGTTCTCTTCATCTCTGACCCTCAGGACAGTAACTGCACTGCTGCGCCTGAAGCCAGACCAAGCATGATGTGGAGGTTCCTGCTGCCCTCAGGCACTGTCCTATGGCACAGCTGGGGAAATAACCCAGCAAAAGCAAAACGTCTGTGATCCTGGCACTCAAGGATGAGGCAGGAGAAATCACTGAGTTTGAGGCCAGGCTTGGCTGCGTAGATTTTTGGTGTTTTTTGTTTTTCAGATACAGTCTTGCTATGTATCCCAGACTGGCCTCAAACTCACAGTGATGCTACTGCCTCGTCCTCCTAAATGCCGGGATTACAGGCAAGCACAGCACCCAGCATATGCACTACATAGTGAGTTCAATGGCGACCTTTACTCAAAAAAAACACCTTGTCTCAAAACAACAAAAACTTGTGTTTGTAGCCAGGTGTGGCACACACCTGTAATCCCAGCACTCAGGAGGCTGAGGCAGGAAGATCGCTGTGAGTTTGAGGCCAACCTGTGCTACATAGTTCAAGACCAACCCACGCTACAAAGCGGGACCCTGTCACACAGGCCAACCTGTGCTACGTAGTTCAAGACCAACCCACGCTACAAAGCGGGACCCTGTCACACACGAGCACACAGGCACTCACAAAACAGAACTTGTGTTTGTGAAGTACTCCAGGCGTTTCCAAATGGGATCTTATAGCCACCAGGGTAATGACTTCTAGGATAACAAAGGGCCCACTGAAGGGCACGGTCGTGGCTAGGTTTGGATGAAGGTCTTGGTTTGATTTCAGGCCTTCTCTTCCACTGTCACTACTCTCCCTTGTTCAGCTCCTACCAGCATGGCATGCAAGAGTATTGTCAATCAAATTGGCTTTCTGCGCACCTTCAGGACAAGGAAGGGAAGTAGGCACAAGTACCTCATGGTTCCTCTTACATGACAAACATAAAGAACAAAATAGGAAGAAGGGAGGTAGGTCTTTTGCAGATAGAAAGGGACCCAGAAGCGGACTGGGGAGGAAGGGAAGAGGTAAGGAAGGTAAAAATACTAGGGTGCACGTGTACCAACTCCACACAGTGAGTGGAACCATGTACGCAGAAGTGTGCTAATAAAATTTGAAAAACCAGCTTCTCAGAAAGTTCCACTAATTGCTTTCAATAACTGGAGAGGTTCAGAGAGGGAAGGGGCGGACAGCAGGAATTGACTGGTCTGAAGTACTGGAGTGACTGCCCAGTGGCAGTTTAGCAAGAGCTATCCTGGAACTTGGCATTGAAATCACTATTTTCTCATTTAGAAAACGTGTGAGATAGAGTCTGCCACCAGAGTACCTCAGGGAGGAAGTCTGCCTCAGCGTGAAGCCGAGAGCTGCAGAGCCCCGCCCGCTGGCCTACTTGGTGCTGCCTCCTGAGCTAGCGCCCCGCCCACTGGCCCCTGCGCGCAGTGGGGCAGCAGTCTTGTGGTCCCGCCCTAGAGATACTTCCCACCCACTTCCTCACATGGACTGCAGAATCCTCTCTCAGCCATGTCTTCACTGACTTCCTCACCCTTACCATCCAGGCCACTGCCTGGCTTTCCCTTGTGTTCGCCATGAGGCATCTTCCTGCCTCAGTCAGTCAAGCTCACTGGCCTCTTCCTACTCTCCTCAAATAAGTTTAAGCACAAGTTTGTACATTTCTGCATTTGCTAATGACATACCTCCTCAAGTTTACCCTGCTTTCCCCTTCTCTGACTTCTCCAGACTTGATTGTCCTCTACAAATAAAAGAGTGAATTTTAAGGCTTGTTACTTAATCTCTTAAGACCAATTTCCCACCTATAAAATGGGGCTGTAAATTCTTCAGGACTAAGGATACAATAAAAGCAATGAAGCCGGACACTCGAACATTTTTTATTGCTGCTGTTTTGAGACAGGGCCTCTGTGCAATTCGGGCTGGCCTTGAACTCTCAATGTAGCCCAATCCTCCTGCTGCAGCCTCCTGAGTGCTGGGATCACAGGCATGGGCTACCACACCCAGCACTCCCTGCCCTTCCTGATGCTTCCCCAGGCCACCCCGTCCTGTTTGCACAGGGAAGTGTCTGGGGGGTCAAGTGTGATGTGGGTCTTGCTGTCCCGCTGAGACACACGAAACAGTGCACGCTACAAACTGCACGTAGATTTAAGTGCCTAAGTGTGAGCTTTGAAGAATCCAGAACCGTAAGATTCCCAGGCACATGCAGGAGTCAGTTGCTGTGACCCTTATTTCGGTCCTTTTGGGCCCACACTGATTTTAGTTGGATTTTGGCTGGACGGGGAGGGGACGTGAGCTGGGACAGGACCAAGCTTCACTGACTGCAGCGTCCTCTCTCCGGGGCTGGTAGGGAGGACCATCCTGGTGAAAGGAGCTGGGGAACTGATTCTGAGCGTCCCAGTTTGCTGTGGGGAAGGTGACTGAAAGTGGGAGGCACAAGTCTATTTGCCTGAGACGTGCACTGCAAGTTTTGGATTAAAAATTATGGACCAGGGATTTATTTAGCTCAGTGGTTCTGCCCCCTGCCTCGAAAGCACAAGGACTCGAATTCAATCCCCAGTACCAAAAGAAGAAGAAGATGTTCAAGAGGAGCTTGAGAAGAAAGCAGGTGTCTGAATGAGCCAGTCCGGGAGCTGAACCCCCGTTAGGGCTGAACTGGTGCAATTGAATGGAGCTCATTTATCCAGAAAAGTGCACTTCGGGTGAAGCTGTTACTTCATTCCTCGCAAGCCTGGCCCTCGGGCTGCAGATCCTCGAGCTGGAGATCAAGATCCGTGTGTTCAGAGCTGCCCCCATCCGGGCCTTGGCCCCCCACCTCCGCTCCACACTCTAGGTCGAGGGCAGAAGCGGTGGCAAAGGAGCAAGAGGCGCGGTCGGTTTAGAGACCAGCGGGGGCCTGCAGGAGCGACCTGGCAACGGTGGCCCAAGGTCCCAGGGCTGCCGGGGAGGGAGCGCGCGGGGCGGC
>NW_022900920.1:33308933-33316246 GCF_012274545.1 Fukomys damarensis | reverse complement strand
AAGGTCGAGAACCCCCGACCCTCCGCCGAGGCCGCGGCGTCTCCCTCCGCCCAGGGATCGGTCGAGATCTAGTTTTCTCCCCCTGTGGGCTCGTAAAGAGCAGGCGATCGCAGAGTTCAGGGCCAGGCTCTGGGAGGAACCAGAACTGTACAGCTGGGCAGCGCGGGGTGTGGACTGCAGACCTTGAACTCGCTGAGCCGGGAAGGGGTGGCAGGCTCGGTGGGCTGAGAGCTCCGGCCGCAGCCGGGAGGGTAGAGGACCGAAGTTAATTCCATTTCCTCTGGCGAGCCCCTCCTCCATTGCACCCCGCACCTGCCCTGGCCCCAGGTCAGAAGCCTCCCCATCACCGCACGGAGGATCTGCCCTGCGAAATGGGAGGCAGAGTTCAGCTCTGCGTTTCACTCGTGGAGGCGGACGGCAGATCGTTGTGTGTACTGTGCTCGTTTCCGCATGGATGCAGCTGTATGTTTGAGAACTACCGGTCCTTCTGTGAACACTGCTGTGCCTGACCCACTGTCGTGCTTTGTGTGCCTGCCCCTTTGCATTCAGGCCCTCCTGTCGCATGGCTGTGCAGCCTTTAAATAAACCCACACGTGTGTGTTACAGCCTGCTGAATGGAAGGCCACGTGGACACCTGAGTGTGCATGACCACCTGCTGCCCTGTCCTCTGTGGACATAGCTGCTTGGAACCTCCTTACGGCTGTGTGACTGACTGTCCTGCAGGTACACGTGTTCACAGCCCTCCTCATGAACATGTGTGCACAGCTGGGTGCGTGCATTGCCTCTCTCTGGGCTTGTGAGACACAGCAGCCTGTATAAGTGTGCCCTGTGCACCGAGTGGCTCCTCTTCTCTGGGTGTGTTCCCCCTCCCGCCCCACCCCGTCCAGTCCTAAGGCTCTCCCTTCTTGCCGAGCAAACAGGAGGCTCCAGGGTAAACAGGTGTGCCCCACGGTGAGGGCCTGGACACGGGCGGCCTGCCTGGAGCCTCCTGCTGCCCCAGCCCCCAAGGCAGGTGCCCAGGGGCCCTCCTCTGTCCCTCTTGTGTTCCTCTCTGCCCTCCTGCAACAGTGCTGACCTTCACCTCTGGAAGAAACCCTCCAGATTCCTGTTTTCCCTCCAGCTTGCTCCTGACCCCTCCCTTCCTTTGAAGGCCTGGTAGTTAATATTTGACCCAAAAGGGATAGGAGGGCAGCAGCACCCTCTGACCCTGCCTGTGGGTGTCTGGTGAGACGGGGTGGGTCTGGCCGCCTCCACTCCCAACCCAGTTTGGGAAGCCCCCTTGGAGTTTAAGGCCCCTGTCACCCATGCCCACCTCATCCCCAGTGGCTGGCTTGAGAGAGGGTCCAGGCTGGGGAACAGTGTCCAGATGGACTGGGGGAGGTGGCCAAGAGCTCCAGGGGCCCAGTGCTCACTCCCGAACGTGGCTTAAGTCCGGAGCACTGCTTCACACCTCCTGCACAGACTTTCCTGTGCAGCTAGGGGCACCCAGAGGCCCACCCACCCCAGGCCCGCGCCCCGGGCCTGTGAGTGCCTGCTGTCAGGTAGGAACACATGGGACGCTTCGCTGAAGGCTGCAGTACTGACTCGCACGGGCAGGACAGAAATGTTCACCCCCTTGGAGAAGAATGCCGCGGAGGAGAAGTGTCTAATTAAAGAGAAATTCCAGAGGGAGCGCTCAGGCCAAGGAAAAGAAAAAACAAAGGGAAACAGGACAGACTGAACAAAGGCCCATTAAATGTCCCTGCCCAGGCCTTCTGCGGAGGGCTGGCAGCAGGGCAGCTAGTGCTGCAGGCACAGGCCTTGGCTCTGAGAACCAAAACCCTGACTTGACCAGAAGAGGCCCATTACCTTGGGCTTGGATTGGGGCAAGAAGGCAGGTTCCACCCCAGCCTCTCCATCAGAGTGGAGCTGACCTGGCAGGGGGGTTCTGTACCCCTACCTTTAGTTTCCCCTGAAGTCTGGGTAATGCCATCCGTCTTTTACCCTTATGTAGATCAAAGCACTTTCTCCTTTTTTCCTCCTTCAAAACAGATGTCAGAGAAGCAGGACTAGCCAGCCCCGCAGTACCGGTCAGGGGACCCCATTAGGAGCCTACAGCCCTCTGACTCCTCCAGTCCAGTTCACCATGGAGTTTGCATCTGATGCAGGAAGGCATGTGATGGGTCCCGCTCTCTGGCTCTGAGCTGTGATTCCATGGCCATAGGACTCTGTGGCTCCATGTCCCCCCCATTCCAGGATCCTCCCTGGCCCCGTAACGGCTTGACCCCCACGGCCTCTTGACCCCTGACTTTCCACTTGACCTTGCTGGACTTTGACCCCGGTGACTGTTTTCCCCTCCCTCCTGTGCCTCCGGTCCTGGCTCCTGTTGGGGGTCTTGCTGGTCTGGACCTCCCCAGGAAGATGTGGGGGAGCCTCTGGCCCCTTCTCCTAGGCTTCCTCATGGCAGGGGCAGCCCCTGGGCCCTCCCTGCGGAGACCGTCCCGAGAGCTGGATGCCACCCCGCGGATGACCATCCCCTTTGAAGGTTCGAGCCTCATCCGTGGAAGGCTGTGGGAGCCAGGGCTGGGGCAGGAAGCAGCCCACACGCCCGGCTCACTGCCCCACTCCCCCAGAGCTCTCTGGGGTCAGGCACTTCCAGGCCCAAGCCCAGAACTACTCAACGCTGCTCCTAGAGGAGGCCTCAGCAAGACTGCTGGTGGGAGCGCGAGGTGCCCTGTTCTCGCTCAGCGCCCGGGACATAGGAGATGGGGCTCACAAAGAGGTTAGCACTTGAAGCCAAGACCACAGGCTCATCCAGCGCCCTGGGGCCCCAGGTTCCCAGAAACCCCACCTGCCTTCCATAGCCCCCAGACAGCTGCGCTTCCTGCCTCAGTGCCCCAGCCCCCTGGCGTCCTATTGTCTGGTCCTGTGAGTGATAGACTTTACGGTCAGTGTGTTCCCTTTGTCCCTAGATTCAGTGGGAGGCCTCCTTGGAGACGCGAAGAAAATGTCATCAAAAAGGAAAGAACAACCAGGTAATGTGATCTGCCCTGAGTTTTTCATTTCTTTTCCTTTTCGATCAGGGACGCCAGGGTTGGAAAGGACATGATGGGGTGGTACCGACCAATTGCACAAGCACAGTAAACATTGTGAGTGCTGCCAAAGTGGAGGCCCTGGGCACGGCCTTCTAATCCAACCATCTGGTGGCCTGTTAGCCTGGCCTGTCATGGCCTCCTAATCCCCTCTGGGCTCCCAAACTATAGTCATGATTACAATTAGTAACCTATTAAGTGTTGATTTTCCTATTCTCTTCACCTCGTTCTAAAATAACTTTGAAGCCATAGTAGTTCCCGTTTTACAGATGAGAAAAATAAGGCTTTGGTGGAGGGAGAGCCCAGGTGCCCATATTCCACGGAGGGGAGTTAGTGAAGCGTCAGCTGAAGAAGAAGGTGTCTGCTGGGGTCCTGTGGGACAGACCTGTCTGGAGAGCTGTCCCCGGGCTGGGGGTTCTGACTCGGTGGGCTCGATGGTGTTGGGACACGGCCTTTCATGAGCCCCTCCAGGGATTCTGTCAAAGGCTGCTCTGAGTGTGCATGGGTTAGGGAGGGAGCCAGGGCACCGCGGAGGTTTGCATCTTACTCTGTGACAGTTTGCTACCCAGGAGTACTCAAACTGTAGCTTGTAGAGGAATCGCCAGGACTCAGTTGCAAGTGCAGTGCTAACTAGCAGTCGGGAAGGACACAGGTTCTGCGTTTCTACCTAACTCCCAGACGAAGCTGGGGCAGTGTCCCGAGGCTTTAAGGAACACCAGTGGGGATGCGGGTGGTCTGGCTGTGACACCTGTCCGCGCTCTGACTGCACGGTTGACTCGGCTGGTCTGGCTGCCAGGCAAGGTCCCCTTCCTGCCTCACCGCTGCATTTAGTCCCTCCCAAAGCTGGACGCTGGTGGGAGAGGACGCCCACCGGGATAGGGGAGGCCCGTCCTCGGCTAAGGGTGCAGGAGTAGCTCCCCTGCTAGATCCTCCAAACAGCTGTTGAGGGCACCTCCCAAAGCATGTTCAAAACAGTAATTCTCAGAAGAAGAGTTTATTGGTCAAATTCATTTGGAAAGCACTGCTCGCGCTATCCCACAGGACGCAGCAACATCACGACCTCCAGTGAAAACAGTGTATCTGCAGCTTCCAGATTGATTTGACCACAGAATTTCTCCTAACTGCCATCCTGTTTTTGTTTTGTGAGACAGGGTTTTGCTGTGTAGTCCAAGCTGGCCTTGAACTCTGCCTCAACCTCCTGGCGTGCTGGATGACAGGCATGTGCCACCACATCCCCAGCTCCAAGTCTCCTTTTTAAATGTAAACATTTTAAGTCAGCTGTGGTAGTGCACGCCTGTAGTCCCAGGATTTGGGAGGCTGAGGCGTGAGGGTCACTGTGAGTTCGAGGCCAGCCTGGACTATCCAGTAAGACCGTATCTCAGAAAAACAAAATCAATAAGTGTAAACAGCTCAGGGAAAGATCGCTCTAGCAATAGTTATTTGGCCCCAGGCACCAGGCCTGAGCACACTGATAGGAAGGAGGGAGTGGGGGAGGAGATGGGAAGGCTGCATGGGCTCGAACACTGAGTAGCAGGCAGGAGGAGGGATCACTAATGAAGCAAGGACATGAGGAACATGGCGCCTGAGGGGCAGCGAAGGCCAGTGTGGATAGAGTGAGTGAGGCAGAGAAAGCCCAAGGCCCGGCCATACAGGCCCAGCCCGTGCAGGATTCCGTCCTCGTCCTCGGAACTGGTGCCGGTGACCGTGTTCCCTTTTGTGCGCCGTGCTTTGGGAAGCGGTCTCCAAGGGGCACCTCTGGAGGGAACTGTGGCCGGTGGCAGCAGGCCCCTTTGCAGGTAATGGGAAGCTATTTGCAACATGGCCCTTTATGCTTTTTGAGTTTACTCAACATAAAGTATCCCTCATTTGCTAAGTAGTTTGGGGAGGGTGGTCAGATGGTCACAGCACTTGTTCAAAGAAGGTACAGTGTGGCGATGCCCAGGGTGGTGGTGCAGGTGGAGAGACCAAGTTGCAGCCGTTTAGGACAAAGAACAAATCACAGAGGGACTGAGTGTGGGGTGGAGGGTGAGAAGCCCAAAGGAGGTGACTCCTGGCTTCTGGAACTGGGAAGGGGAGTGAGGTGGGAAAGACTGGAGGGACAGGTTTGGGAGGGAAGATGTAGCTTAGGGAGGAGGCGAGGAGGCGAATCTGACTGTCTGGGCCCTGCAGGTGGAGAGGGGACAGGGCCTGGCCTGGGTCTCCTGGTGTCACTCTAGGGAGGGCTCAGGAACCCTCCAGAACTGGGCACAGTAGGAGAGAAGCGTGTCAGGATGGTGGGAGCACTGGATGGGCCTGAGCTGGGCATAGAAGGGGCTGCAGGAGAAGCCGGCAGAGTGGTATCAGGGCTATGCTGCTGGAAAGCCAAGAACACTGACTTCCAGGGAACAGCATGTGTTCTAGGTAGTGCAAAGGTCCATGAGCATCTTGGAAAGAACTCTTTTATCTTGAAAGTGGAAGCAAGAGCCAAACTACCAAGCCAGGCACGGTGGCTCACTCCTGTAATCCTAGCATTCTTGGAGGCTGAGGCAGGAAGACTCCAAGTTCAGTCTAGCCTAGGTAACTTAGCGAGACCCTAACTCAAATTTTTAAAAATACAGTAAAAAGGGTTGGGAATGTAGCTCACTGTGAAGGCCCCAGGTTCAATTCCTAGTACTACAAAAAAAGAAAAGGAACAGCAGTGGAGGAGGCCTCGAGCCAGGCAGGGGTCCATGCCTCTCCTGTACCTCGTCCCATAGACGGAGTGCTTCAATCATGTGCGGTTCCTACAGCGGCTCAACGCCACGCACCTCTACGCATGTGGGACTCACGCCTTCCAGCCCCTCTGTGCCGCCATTGTGAGTGTGCCTGCCCCGCCCTGGCCCGCAAACGCCAGACCCGGCCGACTTGCGCGGGCCACAGCCCTGTCTCTCCTCGGGACTATTGACTGCTGCTGTTTCCCCAGGATGCCGAGTCCTTCACCATGCCTAGTAGCTTCGAGGAGGGGAAGGAGAGGTGCCCATATGACCCCACCCGGGGCTTCACCGGTCTGGTTATCGGTGAGCACGCCCACCTGCCACCCAGGGGCTCTGTGCGGGATGCGCGTCCTGTAGTACTTGCCCCCATGTACCTGACATGTCTGTCGTCCCTGCCGAGATGGAGGCCTCTACACGGCCACGCGGTACGAGTTTCGGAGCATCCCTGACATCCGCCGGAGCCGCCATCCGCACTCGCTGAGAACTGAGGAGGCTCCCGTGCACTGGCTTAACGGTTAGGAGGATGAGGTGGACGGCGGGTCTGTGCTTACTCCCTTGGGCGGCTTAGCGTGGGTCTAGCCCCCGGGGAGCCTGGCCGTTCCACTCCTGTGCTGTCGGGGAGGGAAGGGCCGCAGAGGTCCCCCACGCATCTGAGAAGCCACCCTAACCTTTACACCCACAGATGCTGAATTTGTGTTCTCTGTACTGGTGCGGGAGAGTGAGGCCAGCGCGGTGGGCGATGATGACAAGGTTTATTTCTTCTTCACGGAGCGTGCTGCCGCTGAGGAGGGCTCCAGCAGCTTCAACCCGAGCCGCAGCAGCCACCGTGTGGCCCGAGTGGCGCGTGTGTGCAAGGTGGACAGGAATGCGGTTGGGACACGGGATAGAGGCTGGACTGCTGACGTGGCTCCTGACCCTGGCCCGTGCTCTTACTCCCCAGGGAGATCTAGGAGGGAAGAAGATCCTGCAGAAGAAGTGGACGTCCTTCCTGAAGGCCCGTCTCCTCTGCCACATCCCCCAGTATGAGACGCTGCGCGGGGTCTGCAGTCTGGATGCTGACCTCTCTGCCCGCACACACTTCTATGCAGCCTTCACGCTGACCACACAGTGGTAAGCACAGAGCACCGGGGAGGCCGGGAGCCGGGGACAACAGGGCCATAAGCCATGGCCAGTTTAGATTCGTTAGGAGCCTTGGTGGGGAAGCCGGGTGCAAAACGGGATGGTCAGCCACACCTAGCTAGCCTGGGGCCAGAGGCCAGTGACCACAGGGATGGCCCTGGTGACGGTGGCTCCAGCCTCCACCCTGCAACCCGGCCCCTTCCCTGTGCCCCGTTCTTAGGAAGACCCTGGAGGCCTCAGCCATCTGCCGCTACGACCTGGCTGAGGTGCAGGCTGTCTTCTCAGGACCCTACATGGAGTACCAGGATGGCACCCGGCGCTGGGGCCGCTACGAGGGTGGGGTGCCTGAGCCCCGTCCTGGCTCGGTGAGCACCCTGGCCCGGGGCCTTGG
>NW_022900920.1:33302718-33308827 GCF_012274545.1 Fukomys damarensis | reverse complement strand
CTACAATTCGTCCCAGGACCTGCCGTCCCTGGTCCTGGATTTCGTGAAGTTGCATCCACTGATGGCTCGGCCCGTGGTCCCCAGCCGCGGACGGCCCCTGCTGCTCAAGCGCCACGTCCACTACACACACCTTGCGGGGATTCCAGTTAGCACTCCTGCTGGACCCACCTATGACCTGCTCTTTCTGGCCACAGGTGCTTCTGACCCAAATCCCTGATTCCCCCTGGGCCAATCCGATAGCTCCTGGCATGACTGTCCAGACCCTGTGTCCCTGGCCTCACAGGTCCTGAGCTGTCCCCACTGGGCCTCCTGTGAGGGGCTGAGAGTGACCCCGTTGTTGGGGCCTGACCCTCTGCCCTTTCCATGCTAGCTGATGGCTGGATCCACAAGGCCGTGGTCCTGGCCTCTGGAATGCACATTATTGAAGAGACACAAGTGTTCAGGCAGCCCCAGTCGGTGGAGAATCTAGTCATCTCTCTGAGGCAGGTAGGCTGACTGCTGACCCTCAGTATGTCCTTTCTGGAACGGGAGGGAATGGGGAGGCCATCCAGGGCTCTATCTGCAACTGGGAGTAAGGCTGTGGCCGACCAGCTGTCCTCTTTGGCTCCCAGCACAGCCTGTATGTGGGCGCCCCTAGTGGGGTCATCCAGCTGCCCCTGTCCACCTGCTGGCGATATCGTTCCTGCTATGACTGCATCCTGGCCCGTGACCCCTACTGTGGCTGGGACCCCAGCAACCTTTCCTGTGTGGCAGCCACCACCATAGCAAACAGGTCCCAGGGTGGCCCATGGGAGTAGGGCGGGTTACCCCTCCCAGGGCAGAGGGAGGCTTGCCGTAGGGAACGTGGGAGGCTGGTTACTGCAACAACCCTACCCTTTCACTGGGAGCCTGAGCCCATTTCCCTGCGTTCACGGGTCCTAATCTCCTGTCCCCAGAACATCACTGATACAGGACATAGAGAGGGGAAATCGAGGCTGTGAGGGCAGCAGGGATCCAGGTAAGAGAAACTCACAGAAATGTGTGGACCTGTCCTCTGCTACCGTCACCCGCCTGGGCACAGTTCTGTGTCAGCAGCTGCATTTGTGTGCTCTCAGTAAGGCTGACCCAGGACTGAGGCTACGCACAGGGAGAGCTCAGCGTGTTTACTTCCCACACAGACTGTAAATGTGTAACAGATTCAAGGCGGCAAGTGTTGTGCTGAGGTGTAGCTCAGCAGTAGGCCGCTTACCTCACAGGCGCAAGGGCCTGGGTTTGACTTCCAGAACCACCCCCCACCAAAAAACATGATATGTCTTGTCACCTCTAGAACTTATAGCTGGTGAGGGGTGTGGACAGTGAATCGCTCACACAAGTAATTAACTGTAATTATTAAGGACTGCAACCATGACAAGGTTCAGAGGGCTAACAGTTACTTCCCTGAGGAAGATCTAGTAACTGCACTGATACTTGAAGGAAGGATAAAAGTTAATAACCACAGCCAATGTGTGCTGTTTCTCACGTGCCAGGCACTGAGCAGAACACTTCCATGTGTGGGTGCATTTATTCGGAGCACCATGGGAGAGCTATCATCGTTATCCCCACGCAAGCCAGCTACTGAGCAGCAGGGTCACCAGACTGTTT
This sequence comes from Fukomys damarensis, assembly GCF_012274545.1. NCBI lineage: Eukaryota > Metazoa > Chordata > Mammalia > Rodentia > Bathyergidae > Fukomys > Fukomys damarensis. The sequence goes on along the minus strand of NW_022900920.1, from coordinate 33,307,207 downwards.
GTGCTTCCATCCCTACGCTGTGCTGTCACTGGTCAGCCGGCTGCGAGAGGGCTTGCGTAGGGGATGACAAGCAGAGGGAGCTGCAGGGTCGGAAACAAAGGTGACGAAGACAGAAGTAAGGCAGTCTCCCGGCCTGACTTGGGCAGCTGAGTAGATGCTGGTGCGTCACTGTTGAACAGCTTAAAGCGCCTATTTGGGAGCAGGGAGTGAGGTGCCAAAAGACCATGTTCGAGACAATCACTCAGCTGGGAGGTCTCTGCTGGACACAGACTAGGCATCCTTGGCAGATGGCGGGACTTGAATCCACACAAGAGGATGCGAGTGTGGAAAGAGAAGGGAAACGGACTTTCGCGCACGAGGGAGGGGGTGTGCCCAGACTGTCACTGTGGCTGATGGCACTTAGCAGTGAAGGGGATGGCTTGCATTTCTGGGGCCCTCCCCGACAGGGGCAGGTTCTGAGCTCTACACCCTCTCCGCAGGGCCACCACCACCACCACTGAAGACCCGCTCAGTTCTCCGGGGTGACGATGTCCTCCTGCCCTGTGACCAGCCATCCAACCTGGCCCGGGCCTTGTGGCTTCTCAATGGGAGCAAAAGCCTGAGCGATGGGCAGGATGGCTACCGTGTGGGTGTCGATGGGCTGCTGGTGACAGACACACAGCCCGAGCACAGTGGCAGCTACAGCTGCTTTGCTGAGGAGAATGGCCTACGAACCCTGCTGGCCTCCTACAGCCTCACTGTCCGGCCAGCCACTCCTGCCCCGGCTCCACAAGCCCCCGCGACAAACGAGGCACGCCTGGCCCCGGACGTGAGGCTGCTCTACGTGCTCGCCATCGCTGCCCTTGGGGGCCTCTGCCTCCTCTTGGCCTTCTCCCTCCTCTACGTGGCTTGTCTGCGCGGAGGGGGACGAGGTCGGCGACGGAAGTACTCGCTGGGTCGGGCCAGCCGGGCAGGGGGCTCTGCCGTGCAGCTGCAGACAGTCTCAGGCCAGTGTCCTGGAGAGGAAGACGAGGGTGAGGACGGGGAAGGGGCTGAGGGCCTGGAAGGGAGCCGCCTCCAGATCATCAAAAAAAACCACCGCCCCCGCTGCCCCCGGCTGAGTTGACCAATGGACTGGTGGCACTGCCCAGCCGGCTTCGAAGGATGAATGGCAACAGCTATGTGCTGCTGAGGCAGAGCAACCACGGCACGCCGGCGGGGCCCTGCTCCTTTGCTGAGGAGCTCAGCCGCATCCTGGAGAAGAGGAAGCACACGCAGCTCGTAGAGCAGCTAGACGAGAGCTCCGTGTGAGCCTGGCCCCCCAGCAGATGCTCTTGCTGCCTGCTCCGGGCTGGGCCGCCGCCGGCACAGCCACCCCTCCACACCCTCACTCCGTGCCCTTCTCCCAACTGTGGCATCTCAGTAGGGCTAGCCAGTCAGGCCAGCCAAAGCCCCTCCTCAGTCTCAGGACCCACCTGTGAGCAGCCCAGGCCCACCGGTGCTCCTCAGAGGTAGGTGCTCCCTCGGGGCCAGGTACTGCAGACCCAGACCCAGTTCCTGATTCCTTAACCGAAAGCTTTGGAGGTTTGCGTCCTCCTGTCCTATGGTCTGCCCAACCTCTCCTCTTCCAGGTAGGGCTCTGCAGGTCCAGATGGCCGCAGTTTCACCACCCTCTGCATGTCCTTGTGTGCTGGATACTCCTGAAGCCACTCAGAACCTCTGCCAGCCACTCGAGCCCTGTGCACACTCACGTGCATGTGAAGAACGTTGTCAGCTGGGCTGCCGGGCCCCACCCCCATGTTCTCCCTGTGCATTCTTGTGCTTCGCCCTTCTGGATTGGGGGTACCCTCCTGGTTGTCACGTCCCTATCTTCCCCAGTCCCGTGTGGTGACCCCATTGGCAAGGGCTTGGGAACAGGCCCGTCTGGGAGGTAAGGTGGCATCATTCCCCTCTTTTTTGGGGGGGAGTTCAAACTCAGGACCTTGCACTTGCGAGGCAGTCAGCGGCACCACTGAGCTAAACCCCTGGCCCTCCTCTTCTTCCTGTGGAGCCTTTTCGTGCCTGCTTACCCATTCTCGTGGGTCACACAGAATAGTGACAGGCACCTCCCTTCCCATGCATCTGTGCTACATGTGCTAACATTCCACCCTCATGCACCTTCTGAGCCTCCCCTTGCTGCCGGCCTTGTGTCTGTCTGTTGGGTTCGGTCCATGGACATTTCAGAGGGAGATTCCCCCTCCCATTTAGCTGTCCTTAGAGACCATTCCCTGGATGGGTGACCAACAATGCACTCATTGAGCCAGCCTCCCTTTTGGGGACCAAGCATTGTTTCCCCTAGACCACAGCAGGGGAAAGAACAGCCTCACCTAGCACACAAAGCCCATTCTTGGAACTATGCAAAGGGCAGAGGCTGGGAGTTTGGATGCTTGGCTCCCATTCCTGTCCTACCTCACCGGGGCACTTTCAAGGTCCAGGGGCCTCTGAAGTCTCCAGGCCCATATGGGACAATCAGTCCAGACTGAGCTTCCCCATTTCCTTTGGGTGAGGATGACTGTTATTTTTGTAGCTGAGAACGTGGAATCCCACAAGTTTTTACTGCCCTTCACCCAACCTCTCCCACCTCCAGCCCACAATGAATGTATTTATTGTGAGAATGGCTGTATTTTAGGAATGCCCTCACTCAGCCCCAGGTGGGTGGAACAGGCATGTGACACTGGGGAGCCCGGGCTCAGCTCCTCCCCTGATGCTGGTTAATAAATACCTTTCCCCAAAGCTGTGTAGTCTGCTTGGTCCAAATAGCCTCCCTTCACCAGAGCAGGTGCTGTAGGACTTCTGCATCGCGTTGGCTCTCTGACCTCCATAAAAACCACTTTTGTCGCCAACTGGTAACCTTGGGCTTCCCTCCTGGCTGTGCTGATACAGTCCTCCTATTAAGGCTCACGCTACTTCTTGACCATGGTGACAGTAAGAAAATTACAGCTCAAGATTTCACACAAGGGTTTCTAGGTATTTTACTTCCTGGTTCTCTCCCTCATTGTCCCTTGCCTTGAGATGGCCTTCTCCATGTTGCCCAACTGGCTGAGAAATTAGGACTACAGGTGTGTATGTCTCATCGTGCCTGACTGCCTGCCTTTTAAAAACCAGGCCTAAACTGGGCACTGTGGGTGCACGCCTGTAATCCCAGCACTCAGGAGGCTGAGGCAGAAGATCGCTGGGAGTTCAAGACCAGCCTGGGCTACATAGTTCCAGGTCAGTCTCAACTACATAGTGAGACCTTGTGTCAAAAAACTAAAGAAAAACCAGGCCTAGAAGATATTCCTTATTTATCAGCCCTCCTCCTCTTTCCTAGGCTGCTTACCAACACCTCCCACCCTTGCGTGCAGTGGGAGACATGGATTTGTTTCTATACAAAGGGGGTGGTGGTGATAGGAGTAAGGATGCAGCTGGGACCAGGGAAAGCTTGTTACCAGGGATCTGGTCTGAGAATCACTCCCTTGGATTAGTCACACTGCTTGTCACTGACCACTTGGAAGCCTTATATGCTGTTTCTGGTTTAAAATAATAGAAAGTGGGGCTCATGCTTAATATACACAAATTTGGAAGAGCTCATGTGTAAACTTGCATAACTTTAATGACCTCACTTTTCAACTCTACACAAACATTCACACAGATATAAAAGTGTCTTGCCTAAAGCCTGGTCACAGCAGAGAGCACGCTCTAGATCAGTGACTGTGGAAACAGAACACTGAGTATTCTTTAGAAGCCAGGCTTGAGGACACCCACCCCCAATGTTTTGTAATAAGCATTATCAATTTTTATCTTTTTGGAGACAATGTCTCACTGTGTAGCTCAGTGTGGCCTCTAACTCACAGGGATCCTCCTGCCTCAATTTCCCAAGTGCTGCAATTACAGGAACGTGCCATCACACATGGCTTCAATTTGGATTTTAGAAAACAAGAACCTTGTACAACATTTGAAGGCCTCTCATCTCAGGTTTCAGGAATGCCTACTAATCCATCGGGGAACACAAAAGGTCACAGCCCTTGCAGTGGCCCCGGAAAGCAAACAGGCAGCTCTCTATCCCAAGCAAGACCTCTGGTGTCAAGTCACTATTGGAGGGTGGTGGTGGTGGCTCCTTCTCTGCCTGAGTTTGGGATCCAAGAGGAAGAAACACTTCTGTGGGGCAACAGTCCAGCCTGGGTTGGAGTAGGTGGGGCAATTTACTGTGCTTGCCCCTGATCTTGGAGCTCACGGGGGCGCAGCCCTCCGAACGTCGTTGGTTTGTTGGTGAAGGGGTGCCACTGGCCCTGGATGCTCGGGTTATCGGTGTGGAAGGGCTTGCGGATGCGGATCACGTCCAGGCCTGACTGGTCTGCCAGCTTCTGCACCAGCGTGAGGATCTCCTCAACCGATTTGCAGTGGATGCTTTCCTCGCGCACCGCCCCGTTAACTGCGAAAAGGGAGGCGGGAGAGCGCGGAAGCCAACGGGCCGGTGTCGGACGTGGGGACC
>NW_022900920.1:33293210-33302318 GCF_012274545.1 Fukomys damarensis | reverse complement strand
CGCGCAAGGCGGCGGGGGCGGGACTAAACCTGGGCTTCCGGTTCCGGAGGTCTCGGCGCCCGGAAAGTTTGGCTTCCGAGGTCACGGCGCTCCGCTAGTTGGGGCAGCACACGTTGCTGGCGAAGGGACCGGGACCAGGGTGGTGACGACGGGGCGCGGGCAGGGGCGGCTCCGCTCGTGATAGTAAGAGGATGCAGAGAGCTGTAGAGAGGAGGACGACGGGGAGAGTCCGTAGAGCGGAAGCGGTGAGGACGTGACCGGAGCACAATGTCGGTACTGGGTACAGAGGTGCGGTGCTGTAAAGGACTCTGATGATAAAGGATCCGTAAATATGAAAGGGCCGTGTAGCGGGGCAGAGATGTGAAGTAACGATGTACAGTAGCTAAAGAGGATTCCAGGGTGTTTATGAGGTAGAAGTTTGGTTTGGGGATTTTTTGTTTTTGTCCCGTCCCGTCCCGCCCCCGTATTGGGGATAGAAGTTAGTACCTCGTGCTTCCGAGGCAGGCGCGGTGCCACTCAGCTAAATCCCTGTCCCATATTTTTGTTTAGTTTTTCGAGACAGGGTCTCACTATGTAGACTCCCCTGGAATTCACTGTGTAAGCCCAGGCTGGTCTCGAACTCACAGCGATCCTCCTGCCTCAGCCTCCCAAGTGCTGGGATTACAGGCGTGCGCCACCGCGCCTGGCTCCTGTCCCATATTTTTGGTTTTTGAGTCGAGGTTGTTCAAATAGGCCTTGAACTCACACAGTCTTTCTGCCTCAGCCTCCCAGGTGGTGGGATTATAGGTGCACTCCACCTCTCACCCAACAGAAATAGAAGTTTAAGCTCTGTAGAGTGCTGTGTGAAGGATTTTTAGGGTCTGGCTTAATAAAGGCACTCAACCCAGACAAGAGTGACTTCCTGCTCCACTAGGAATGTGGATCCTTCTCCGAGGCGTGCACCCGCTCCGGGCCTTGCTGCCTTTGCGTGGGGAGTGGATGGGCCGCAGGGGCCTTCCCCGAAGCTTAGTCCCAGGCCCGCCTCGAAGACGATACAGGAAGGAGGCTCTCCCAGCCTTGGAGGTGTCAGTGTTGGCTGTAACCACAGCCGAAATCCGCCAGTATCTGCGGACACGGGGGATCCCCTTCCAGGATGGCCACAGCTGCCTTCGAACACCGAGCCCCTTTGTGGAGTCCTCACAGGTCAAGGGTCAGACTCAAGCTACCACTTCCTTCAGCCTCTTCATTGACAAAACCACAGGCCGCTTTCTCTGCATGACCAGCCTAGCAGAAGGGAGCTGGGAAGACTTCCAGGCCAGTGTGGAGGGGCGAGTGGATGGGGTGAAAGAGGGGATCCTGCCTAGTGAGACCCCAGAAACTGAGAACACTGAGGAGGTCCGGAGGATTTGGGACCGAGCAGTGCCTCTCTGGGAGCTGCCTGACTCAGAGGAGGCCCAGGTGGCTCGCGTGATGTTTGGCCTGACCAAAGTGACAGACGACACACTGAAGCGCTTCAGTGTGCAGTATCTGCGGCCTGCTCGGAGCCTGGTCTTCCCTTGGTTCTCCTCTCAAGGCTCAGGATTACGAGGCCTGAAGCTTCTAGGTGCTGAAGGCCGGGGGGATGGAGTGCACTACATGGAGACCACCATACCCCGCCCAGGTGCTTACCACAACCTGTTTGGATTACCACTGATCAGCCGTCGGGATGTTGAGGTGGTCTTGACAAGTCGTGAGCTGGACAGCTTAGCCTTGAGCCAGGCCACGGGGCTTCCCACCCTTGCCCTGCCCCGAGGAACGCTCTCCTTACCCCCTACCTTACTCCCATACCTTGAACAGTTCCGCCGCATTGTATTATGGCTAGGGGATGACCTTCGTTCTTGGGAAGCTGCCAAGTTGTTTGCCCGAAAACTGAACCCAAAACGATGCTCCTTGGTGCGCCCTGGAGACCAACAACCCCGTCCCCTGGAGGCTCTGAACCGAGGCTTAAATCTGTCTCGCATTCTTCGTACTGCCCTACCAGCCTGGCACAAGTCAATTGTGTCTTTCCGGCAGCTTCGGGAGGAGGTGCTAGGAGAATTGTCAAATGTGGAGCAAGCAGCTGGCATCCGCTGGAGCCGCTTCCCCGACCTCAATCGTCTCTTGAAGGGACATCGGAAAGGCGAGCTGACAGTCTTTACAGGTGACCCCTTGGGAAATCACTGCTTGGGACGAAGGGGCAGAAGGCCGGAGGACAGAAGCATGTGGGTTTCGGCCACTGAAAATGGCCCTGACTCTGAAGCCCTGACTAGCGTCTAGGTTCAGGGGTGAGACCTTTCTCCTCACACCAGGGCTGTGTTCGTCCCCCCTGCAGGGCCGACAGGCAGTGGAAAGACAACGTTCATCAGTGAGTATGCCCTGGATTTATGTACCCAGGGGGTGAACACACTGTGGGGGAGCTTTGAGATCAGCAATGTGAGACTGGCCCGGGTTATGCTGACCCAGTTTGCTGTGGGGAGGCTAGAGGAGCAGCTGGACAAATACGACGAGTGGGCCGACCGCTTTGAGGACCTCCCGCTCTATTTCATGACTTTCCATGGGCAGCAGAACATCAGGTGAGATCCAGGCGGCCAGCTGCTTTCCTTTCCCAGACAGACCCCGGCACTTTGCACGTTTGCTTCCCTTTCCGGCTACAGTGGGAACCCCTTCCAGTCTCCTCCAAGAATGGGAGGGCAGAAGGTTGGGCAGCCAGCAGTTTTCGAGATGCTAACTCTTAGGCTTGTGCTGTCTGGAGGCTGCTTTCATTGACTCTTGAATTTGTTGCCTCTTCCTTACAGGTCTGTGATAGACACAATGCAGCACGCAGTCTATGTCTATGACGTTTGTCACGTGGTCATCGACAACTTGCAGTTCATGATGGGTCATGAGCAGCTGTCCACAGACAGGTGATGCATCTTCTCAGACAGCATCTAGGCGTACACATTACTCGCGAGTATTTTCCGAGAGTGCTCGTGTGAATGGGGGCCACCTAAGTGAGTCCTGGGGTGGTGGGGAGCCTGCGGGGAGATGTGAGTGGTCAAGGGCATGGATGTGTTCTTGCCCCTGACTGTCCTCTTTGTGTTGTTGGGCTGGGGACAGGATTGCAGCCCAAGACTACATCGTTGGGGCCTTTCGGAAGTTTGCAACAGATAATAACTGCCATGTGACATTGGTCATTCACCCCCGGAAAGAGGACGATGACAAGGAACTGCAGACAGCATCCATTTTTGGCTCAGCTAAAGTGAGTAGACTTTAAGAGAGCTCAAGCTCTGGAGGTAGAGCGGTCAGCCATCCGTCAGCCTCAGAGCTTGACTCTTCTTGCAGCCGTGCCTCTGGACCACTGCACGAGGAATACACGTGCCAGGAATGCAGGGGCTCTGGAAGTCGTTGGCTCTTTGTGTTCCAGGAGCTCATGTCCTTGAGGAAAATGGTGATAGCAGCTCACTGTGGTCAGGGTACGACAGGCAGCACAGGTGGTTGGAAAGCAAAGAGATAAAAGGCTGAGTGAGCCTGGGACATCTGGAGAGACTTCGCAGAGGAAGTGTCACACAGACTGGGCTGAGATTTGGCGCACAGTAGGTAGTAATTGGGAAGGCCTTCCAGGGATCAGGGATACCCAGTCCTAAAGCTTGCAGTGGTACACTGGGTACCCATTGTATGCCAGGCCAGAGCTGAGCACAGGGAATTTAGGGCGAGGAGCACAAATTATGTGCCACACTGGAAATAAAATAACAGAAGAAAAAAAGTGGTAGCACTTCCTTTGGGGCATCAAGAGTGGCCTCTGATGACATGTGACGATTAGACTGAAGCCTGGAGGCTGGATGAGGCTGGGCTGAGGAGGAGAGAGAGGTATTGCAAGCCGAGGGAGCATCATGGGCGAAGCCTGGGGCAGGGACACTCTTCCATTGTTGCAGACCTGGAGACTTGGCTGGCCTCGGCATGGTGGTCACTGCCCGGGAGTTCTGCTTCTCCCTCTCCCGTTCTTACCGCTCCTTCCTGACCGTCAGCCTTCCTTCTACTTTGCTCATACCCTTTTCTATTCCTGCCTTCCTCCCGTGCCTCTCATCCCCTAGGCAAGCCAAGAAGCGGACAACGTTCTGATCCTGCAGGACAGGAAGCTGGTAACTGGGCCAGGGAAGCGATATCTGCAGGTGTCCAAGAACCGCTTTGATGGAGACGTGGGTGTCTTCCCGCTTGAGTTCAATAAGAGCTCCCTCACCTTCTCCGTACCACCAAAGAGCAAGGGCCGGCTCAAGAAGATCAAGGATGACAGTGGACTGGTTGTCAAGAAGCCCTCTTCTGGCAAAAAGGGGGCTGTGCCCCAGAACCATGAGACCTGCCCGGGCCATGACCCCATCCCCTACCAGCCAGACACCTCTAACCCTACGGGGTAAAGGCAGTTGACAGCCGACCCCTAAAGTGAACCTCATGGGACAGGCCAGAGTGTGGATCTTTCTTGGCCCTCTGCTAGGGCTTCTCTGCACTATAATTCTAAGCTGTGGTTCCTTCTCAGCTTAGGGCAGGGCGCCATAGAAAACTCAGCAGCTATGTGAGGACTGACGATGTGATAGACTTTGTTCAAGGTCCTGTATATGCAGCACTGAAAAGATGCATAAGGTCTTTGTTTCCACGGAACCTGCACCGTGGTACAAGAGACGAGCAGTGAACAAATAAACAGAAGACACTGACAGGGATAGAAAGAAAATAGAAATGTGACAGAGTGCTCAAGGGCTACTTGAAGTGTTCTAAAACGATGTCTCAGTAGAGGGGATGTGAGTTGGGGCCTTGGGAACTAGGCGGGGAGGTTGTGTCCGGATCGGGAGAAGGAGGTGGAGGTGCAGGCTGAGAAGCCCTGAGCAAGTGAGGCGAGAGGCCATGAGGTCAGGCCCTGAGCCCGGAGGGGACGTCTGACTTCTGGCTAACGACTGGAGTCAAAGGATGATGGGATGGCAGACGCGCCTCTGCTGCCCACTTCAGAGGCTGCTAGAGTCAGACCCCGAGTGCTTAGCCCTGTCACGAGCCTGGGTGTGGGGGGTCCTCCACGCGATGCTTGGCTGCAGAGCCGTGGAAGGGGCTGGAATCCTGCCCCTGGGTGCTGGTTCCATCGTGTGCTGCCTCAGACAGGAGCCTAGAGGAGGGAATCTTTTGTAGTTTTCATGAAAAATAATTTTCCTGTTACTTTTATTTGTGTGTGTTTTCTGATATGTCCACCAGGTGTCTCCCCAGTCTAACTGCGCTGGAGGAGGGGCAGCTCTGGCTCCTGAGGAAGCCAGGACCTTGAAAGGCCTTCACTTCCCACCTCCCCTCCTACTTCTTGGCCTGGGGAGACAGGGTGGTGGTGTCCATGATGCTCTCCCAGGAGATTTCTGGTGAAGCCGCATGCCCAGGCCCTGCCTGACCAGCTGCTCCTCTTCCCTCTGTGGTATGAGCCACTTCTCTCCCTGTGGACTCAAGACTCAGCATATTCTTATCTCTACTCCCCCAACATTTCCCTTCTGCTCCCTCTTCCATGTTTCTCCTCCTTACCAACCTGGGGATTTGTTAAAAATGCAGAACCCGGGACCTACACTTTTCCACCCCCTCCCCAATCCTGCACACATTTCTAATTCTGCAGTTTGAGGGGGTTACAGGGATTTTCATTTTAGGCCCTGGGGGAAGTTGGAATAGGTCCACAGACCCTTCCACTAATATTCCTGCATGATGACACTCATCCTGATTCCTCTGATATCTTAAAAGTCCCAGTTTCCCTTGGGATTGCCTGAAGAAAAAGAATGGTGAGCAGGCATGATGTTCTGAAGGTCTTGGGAAAAACGTTTGTGCCAGCTGGGGAGGGTTTTCTACTTCTTGGAAAGACTTCTGCCTGCCTTGCAGTCAGCCCAGGAGGGGCCTCAGGGACCCTACTGAAGGGTCTGTGAGAGACGGGCTTCAAATACCTCCTCAGCAGGCCTTGGAGCAAAGCTGCTACAGAGCTGTGTGCTGAAGGGGGAAGGCCCGGGGGTGGGGTAGCTCCTGGGGCTGCCTTCTTGGGGGTCGCTCCCAGACAGCCTGGAGCCAGGGTCTGTAACGCTGCACGTCCGCTGGGCCTTCCTGATGAACGATGCCAGATTGGTCCTACCTGTGGACCTGGTTTCCGTATTCCAGGCTTCCTAGCATGTCTGCCATATTCTCAAAGTCCTTCAGGGGTTTCCAACAGGGACACGGAAGGCTCTGTGTGAACATGGGCTGGAGAGATCCCACAACTGCCTGTTCTGCCCCACCCTCCCAGCAGACACCCCCACACAGCACAGACCAGAATGATGAGGGACAGGGGAAGTGAATACCCCCAGCCTCACCCCTTATGCAACACTCTGCTCCATACTTGCCTCGAACAACCCACATGGAACCTAGCCCCAAGTATTTTCCCCGAGTCCTCCAAGCCTGAGGGTGTGGGTGGGTGTCCTAGATCCTGCTTAAATTCCAGGGACTTGTCTGTGTGCTCAGCCTGAAGTGGGTGAGGCAAATTACCTGGGTTAGGAATGGTAATCTGTGTGTTCACTTGATTAAGAATTACAGAGAGCTCAGGAAGGGCCTAGCCGAGAGCATCGTATGGCTGCATCTCCCGCCCTATCCTCCGACTGAGCATGGCTGTCAGGGTGGCTTCCCCACTGTGGACGGCTGGAGGGGAGTTAAACTCCCTGGAGTCTGCAACGCTGTGCACCGAGGGCCATGAGGCTGGGAGGGAAGGAGCCCTCGGTGCCTCCCCAGAACAGGCCGACTTCCTGTTTGTGCCTGTGGGTGGGACTTTATGAGTGTAGCCCTGGGCTGACATCTGCGCCCGGGAGGGTGGTGCTGGCTACTTGGGCAGCCCCAGATCCACCTGTGTATTTGGGATTGGGGTGTCTTGGTGAAGCCTAAGCCTCCTTTGTTCACTTCTCAGGGGTTTTCCCTGAGTGTAGAGCGCAGCCCCACCTGGGTGACCTGCGGAGCAGGGCAGGGCAGGGGGGCAGGGCCAAGCCGGGTAGCCCCTTAGGGCAGTCAGGTAGCTCGGCTCGAGATCACGTGATGCTCGCTTCTTCCCCCTGGTTCTTTGCCTAGTCGGTAAGCCGTGAAGTCACAGGCCCTCGGGGCAGTCTCCCGTCGCGGTCGAGTTACTTTTGAGCTGGGTCTCGGGTCGGCTGCTGGGGGGGTGCGGCCCAGACCTCTCCTCTCCCCGGGAGGGGGCGCGGCCTCAGTTGCTCCGCCCTTCCGTGGGCGCCAAGACCGCGGAGCCGGGAGCTCTGTGGTTCTTTGCCTAGTCGGTAAGCCGTGAAGTCACAGGCCCTCGGGGCAGTCTCCCGTCGCGGTCGAGTTACTTTTGAGCTGGGTCTCGGGTCGGCTGCTGGGGGGGTGCGGCCCAGACCTCTCCTCTCCCCGGGAGGGGGCGCGGCCTCAGTTGCTCCGCCCTTCCGTGGGCGCCAAGACCGCGGAGCCGGGAGCTCTGTGACCGGAGCCCGGAGTGGGCCGGGGGCGGCTGTCCTCTAGGCGCGGGCTCGCTGGAGCCGGAGCCTGGCCCAAGTTGGAGTGGCAGAGCGGTGGCGCTGGGTGAGTGGTGGGGTGGTGGGGGCGCAGGAATTCCCGCCTCCCGCACGTCCCGGCTCCCAGCGAACTCTGCGCCTGGGGGAAGCGAGGGGTGGGAGTGAGAAGGGGTACCGCGGGCTCAGGCAAAGTCTGAACAGCGAAGTGACATGGAAACTCGCATCAGCAGACCGACAGGCGTGCGCGCACGTACCCACGCACGCACTTAGGGCACAGACACACGTGCACTCGGAGGGGACGCGCCCGGTAGGGTGCCCCATGGTCCCAGGGCCGCGCCGGGGCCCAGGCTGTTTGGGCCGGGGTGGGGAAAAGGGACCGCGAGCGTGGCCGGGCCGGTGGGACGTGTCCGGAGGTTTCTGCTTCCCCGCCGCCCACTTGCAGGTGAAGCCTGAAGCGTCCAGAGGCACCACGCACACGACTGCTCTGCAGACCCCACCAGGGGCGGGGGTCAGGCTGGGCGAGCTTGCGGGGTCCCCTCTCGGCCTGGAATGGTGATAGCCTTCTGCCCAGAAATGGAAGAACTTCGTCCCCTGGAGCCGGCTGACACGGGGGACCTGGGTACTTGGGCTGGGGCGGCGCTCCCTGGGCTCCTTGCCTTCCTGCTGCCGCACACATCCTAGGAGTCTGCATCCCTGAAGTAATAGGGAGGAGGACCCTTGGCGGCAGTGGACAGTTGCCCCCTTCGTACTACTTTTATCAGGGTAAGCGCAGAGAACCCAAGCGTGCAAGAGCGGCAGACCACTCCAGAATGCATGAAAGTATGGGGGGGGGCCCTGTCCAGGTAGTGGGATGAGCCCCCTCCCACCGGGGACGAGGGAGGGACTGCAACCAAGGTCTTCCGCCCCACCCCCACGCCTGCAAACTGGAGCCAGCTGCTGCCCGCGCTTCTGGGCTGGCTGCCAGAGAGGGGAGGTGGCCCTTGGTGCCCTGGAGCGGGGAGCAGGGCCTGGCGCAAGGAGGGGGTCTCTCCAGGAGAGGGGGCAGTGGGCTTTGGAGCGACTGAGGCTCTGGAGTGAGCCTAAGGGTGGCTGGGCTGTGTTTTCCCTTTCCAGGGAAAAAGAAAGAAAAACAACCCTTTCCATAGAGCTAAAAATAGAGCACGGAGTCGGCCAGGCGGTGGCTTGGAGGGGACGCGCCTTCTTGGGGCTGAGCCCGGCGCTGGCAGGCCTGATCTGGCGGGAGGGGGGCTGGCCGCCGAGGGGCCGGCCTCGGAGACCCGTCCGCAGGGCGTCTGTGGTCACGTGAAGCGGGGTGTAGGAACTTGTCAGTGTGGGAAGATGGGCTGGAGGCGAAGTGCATCTCAGCCCAGGACTGGACGCGAGGTGCGCGGCCGCTCTGCGACCCCGGAGATGGCGCAGGGCCACGTGACGCCGGAGCATGGGGCCGTGGCCTCCCGGCACAGTGTGAAAAAGTGCACGTGGGTGTTAAGGTTGTGCTGCTCTGGGGAGGCTGAGTCTGACCCCGAAAGACAGTGAGGCGCTCTCTGCCCTGCGGCCCTGTCGGCCCGGACTGTCGCGCGGACGCTCCGTCCAGGCATGCGGGCCGACGCACTCTCCCGGC
>NW_022900920.1:33288729-33292526 GCF_012274545.1 Fukomys damarensis | reverse complement strand
GGAGGGGGCTCCTCGGGGTGGGCTGGGGACTCCCGGCTTCAGATGGCGAAGGAACCGGTGGTCGCAGGACTTGGTCTCCCTGGGCTGGTCCTTGGAGTTTGAGGGGGAGACTTTCCCCAACTCTCCGCCCCGAAGCCGAGGTCTGTGCGAGCCGGGCCCTGGATGGATACCGGTGTGGCCCTGCCTGAGCCGCAGCCTCCAGGTCCCCCAGTCCTCAAAGGGAAGTGAGGTCTCCGTGCCAGCTAGGGGCAGCGAGGGGTTTGTTACTCCCACTGCCACGACGCGTTTCTCAAAATGGAGCCTCGCTTGCCCCTCCTTCTCCAGACCCGGAGAGGAAGCCGGCCGGCTGGCGGGCCGACTTTCCAGGCCTGTCTCGGCCCAGTGAAAGTCCTCTGGTTCCATGGGCGGTGGCCGCGTGGGTTTGCCACCCCATTGCTGGGTCTGCCTGTCCCCTCGCGCCCCAGTGGGCCTCCTCTTTGTCTCTGTCTTTTTCTGTCCGCAGCTGCCCTCCCCAGGCCGCACTCTGTCCCCTCCGGTGGGAAAGGCACACAGAAAGATAGCCCTTTGCCCACTGTTCTCCCAAAGCCCTGGAAGGAGAGCAGCTTGATCCGCTCTGCTCAGGGCTGCCCTTGTAGAGTGGTCCCGGTTCCCAGTCCAGATGAGAGGCCTGCGTTTCACTCTGCCTGGTGCTCTCCCTCCACCCCCACAGCTCCCTCAGTCTCCTTCTTGGCTCGCCTTGCCTGTCCTCTTGAGGGTGGGTGGACTCAGTCCAAGGAAGATAGGGGACAGGGGCGCAGGGGTCATGGGTTCCACATCACCCCACCACCCAGCATGAGAAACAGGCCCCTCACTCGCTGACCCTGTGTGCCACCTAGACCCCCCTAACATCACCCCAACACAGCATGAGAAACAGGCCCCTCACTCGCTGACCCTGTGTGCCACCTAGACCCCCCTGGGTCCCACCCACCTTCACACTCACACAGACTCCTCATTGGAGGACACTGTCACCATCCTGCAGCTCACACACTGTGTGCATGGTCTGACACAGGTGTCTTACATTTTCTAATAGACACATCCATACACCACAGTCCACCTGTGCCTATGTGTTTGTAGCTGTCATCTAATAGCGACTTCCTGTTTATATAGTCTTGTAAGATTCACAAATGTACTGATGCATTTGTCCAAACACATAGACTATGCACACACTCCTTCATGATGTTGTCACACACGCTTTTAAATCTGCTCATTTTGGGTTGTTTTTGTTTTTTGCAGTGCTGGGGATGGAACCCAGGCTCTTGAATGTGCTAGACAAGTGCTCCCCCACTGCACTGTGTCCCTGGTTCTCACCTACGGACTTTTTTGCATGCACAATAAGTAAACACACTCCTACTCCCATGAAGTTTCCTCTCCACTTCTTGGCTCCTGCTCTGCATGATGACTTCAGCAGATGCCTGAGCTCTGGTCCTCAGTGGCCTCAGGACTGGGAGGGAGTTCCGGGTGGAGGCTTGCTGTCTCCTTAGGAAGGAGCAGGCCTGGGGAGGCGGAGCCCTCAGCTTGGGATGCAAAGTGAGGGCTGGAGCCGCCCCCAGAGGTGTGGTGGACTTCTGCCTGTACCCCAGGGAGTTGGGCTGAGGCCGGAAGGTGTCAAAGAGGCCAGCACTGGGGCAGGGCCTGACTGCCCGGGTGTGCAGAGCCTAGCACCGTGGTGGCAAATCTGTGGCAGGAGCCCTCTTGTGGTGATGTCACAAGTTGTGTGAGTTTTTTCTGAACCCACACCTCAGTATTCAGGTTTAATTGCAGTGTTGACGGCTTTGCAATAAATAAGTGAGTTTTGGGTTGCAGTTTGAGCGTTCGGTCTCTAAAAGTTTCGCTATCACTGGGGTAGGAGCTGTCTTGGAAACAAGCATGAGCCTGTATCCGTCACTGGGAGGCAGGACACTCCAGAGGGCACCTGTGGGCTTCCTAAGAGCCACGGGGTTCCTGTTTGGCAGGCTCCACCTTACCACCTTCCTGTCTGGGAGAAACTGAGGCCCAGCAGGGGGAGGCTGGGCACAGCGTGGCCGTGGCTTCTTGTTCCCTAATTACCATCTGAGTTGCTATTGCATCCCAGACACTGCATCTCCCCAAGCTGCCCTGTAATGAGGCCACCATCCCAGGAGAGCAGGGACAGGGGCTTGGAATTGGTAGAGAAGGCTGTTTGCCTGCTTGGTCCTGGCCTTCGTGGGGATGCAGGTTTGGGCTTGGCTCGGGCTTGTGTCTGTGCCCAAGTGACCCCACACGACTGTGCCAGCTTCCCATCCCTCACTCCTCTGCTTGGTGGGATCAGTCCTCAGCTGTAGACCATTGTCGGGGAGTGGTTGGGGACAAGAGAGCTGGAAAATTGGAGTTTGTTACTGATGTCTAGGGGGACTGTGGCCTGGTTGGGTAGGGTCTCGAGCTGGGGGACTGACACCACGGCCCTGTTCGCAGGTTACCCTGGAGGCCCACAGCCTGGCCTGAGCCTCTGCCGCCATGGCCATTGTGCACACTGTTTCAGTGCCACTGGAGCCCAGCACTGAGGCCGCCACTGCGCCGCAAGCCCCAGCCATGGGCAGTGTGAGCAGTCTCATCTCCGGCCGGCCCTGCCCCGGGGGGCCAGCTCCTCCCCGGCACCGTGGCCCATCGGGGCCCACCTTCTTCCGCCAGCAGGATGGGCTGCTCCGGGGTACCTACGAGGCGCAGGAGCCTTTGTGCCCAGCTGTGCCACCCAGGAAGGCCGGCCCCGGCCCCAGCTTCACCTACATCAATGAGGACTTCCAGACAGAGTCACCCCCCAGCCCGAGCAGTGATGTTGAGGACACCCGGGAGCAGCGGGCAGGGAGCGCTCACCTCCGCGGCCCCCCACCAAAGCTCATCCCTGTCTCTGGAAAACTGGAGAAGGTAAGGACCAGCCTCTTCAGGACCTGGGCGGACTCAAGCCCCCAGGGAAAGCTGGAATGCAGCAGGCTATTTAGAAGAAAGAACCCACAGCCTAGTTCTGATGCCCCCTCTACCTCACTGTGGCTGCGTGACTGAAAGGAAGTCACTTAACCTAGCTGAACCCTGTTTTCTTTTTTCATTTTATAGTTTATTTTTTCGGTACCAGGGATTGAACTAAGCACCTTGCACTTGTGAGGCAGGTGTGGTGCCACTGAGCTAAATCCCCAGCCCTCGTTTTCTGTTACCTGTATATTCAAGGTAGTAGGCTAGCTCTTGCTAGATGCTGTTGTGAAAATTAAATGACGCCAGGCATCAGCAAGAACCCATAAATAGTAGTTCCTTGAATTACTGTGGAGCGATCCCCGAGTCTGACTTTGGGCCAAGCTTTCTGCAGTGCCTCCATCTCCGCCTCTCGTGTGGGAGGTGGTGACGCTGTTTCGCTTGTACGGCTGGTGTAGTGATGAGGAACGAACCCGAGTCACATGACATAAGCTGACACTCAGAGGCCCCCGGCCAGGGACTGCGAGTGTTGGGGACCCCAGATGGGGGTGGGGGGTGGGGCAAGGGCTTGAGGGTGGGTGGCTCCTCAGAGTCCATGGCGCCTCATTTCAGAACATGGAGAAAGTCCTGATCCGCCCGACGGCCTTCAAGCCGGTGCTGCCCAGGTCTCGAGGGGCACCCTCCCTCCCAAGCTTCCTGGGTCCTCGGGCCGCTGGGCTGTCTGGGAGCCAGGGCAGCCTCACGCAGCTGTTTGGGGGGGCTGCCTCCTCCTCCTCCTCTTCCTCCTCCTCATCTTCGGCTGCCGACAAGCCTCTGACACTGAGTGGCTGGGCCAGCGG
>NW_022900920.1:33286185-33287620 GCF_012274545.1 Fukomys damarensis | reverse complement strand
CCCGGAGCACCTGGGGGTGGCGGCTGGGCTCCGCAGCTGGGGGGCCGCGCAGGACCTGGTGGCTCTCACCCGCAGGCATTCGGGGAGCGGTCGCGGCCCTGGCGGAGAGAGCGTGAGGTCCCAAGGGAGGACTGCGTGGCCCAGGCACAGCGGGCCTGGAGGACTCAGCAGCTGCTGCAGCTGCAGGTACTCCAGCTGCAGCAGGAGAAGCGCCAGCTGCAGGACGACTTTGCACAGCTGCTGCAGGAGCGGGAGCAGCTGGAGAGGCGGTGCGCCGCCTTCGAGCGGGAGCAGCGGGAGCTTGGGCCCCGGCTGGAGGAGACCAAGTGGGAGGTGCGCCGGCTGGCCAGGCGGGCAGGGAGGAGGGTTGTAGTGGGGTAGACCTAGGGTGGGCCCAGCCACCCCTGAGGTCCCGGCCTGTATGACATGGGGTCCTCCATGCTCCCTCTGTGTGTGAGGTCTCCTCACTGGGCTGCTGTGATGCCCGTGTCGCCAGTGGCCCTGCCATCCACTGCCTTCCCTGTGGAGTGGAGTGGGTAGTGTTAATGTGCCCATTTCATGGAGGGGGAAACTGAGGCCCAGAAAGCGGCCTCTCTTAGCAGTGGCAGAACTCACACCTGAAGCCACGTGGTCTGGCTCTGGTGTTGTGGGCCTCTCACCCGGACACTGGGCACTGCCTTCTATTGCTGTCACCGCCATGGTACCTGCCCCACCCAGTCCCTGGGCACGGCCATCCTTCCACAGCATCTTCAGACGGCTTTGAGGAGAAAATTCTAGGTCTGCGTCCCCTTTGGCCACTTACTGGCTGTCTGACCTTAGGCATGTCGTAGGCTCGACGAAGTGACAGATGACTCCCCAGTGTCCAGGGTGCTAGCCAGGTTCTGGCCCCAGTGAGCCCTTCTCACCATCCCTCCTGACCCTTCCCACCTCCAGGTGTGCCAGAAGTCAGGTGAGATCTCCCTGCTGAAGCAGCAGCTGAAGGAGTCCCAGGCAGAGCTGGTCCAGAAGGGCAGCGAGCTGGTGTCTCTGCGGGTGGCCCTGCGGGAGGCCCGGGCTGCCCTGCGGGTCAGTGAGGGCCGCGCAAGGGGCTTGCAGGAAGCGGACAGTGAGCCCTTCCCCATCCCTCCTGACCCTTCCCACCTCCAGGTGTGCCAGAAGTCAGGTGAGATCTCCCTGCTGAAGCAGCAGCTGAAGGAGTCCCAGGCAGAGCTGGTCCAGAAGGGCAGCGAGCTGGTGTCTCTGCGCGTGGCCCTGCGGGAGGCCCGGGCTGCCCTGCGGGTCAGTGAGGGCCGCGCAAGGGGCTTGCAGGAAGCGGCCCGTGCCCGGGAGCTGGAGCTGGAGACCTGCTCACAGGAGCTGCAGCGGCATCGCCAGGAGGCGGAGAGGCTCCGGGAGAAAGCTGGGCAGCTGGACATGGAGGCGGCAGGACTCCGGG
>NW_022900920.1:33272151-33272858 GCF_012274545.1 Fukomys damarensis | reverse complement strand
CTCCCCCACCCCCGCCCCCGCCCTCGGATGAGGCCCTGCTGCACTGTGTCCTGGAAGGGAAGCTCCGAGACCGGGAGGCTGAGCTGCAGCAGCTGCGGGACAGTCTGGAGGAGAGCGAGGCCACCGTGTGCCAGGTGTGGTCATGGCGCTGCCAGGGTCGTGTGGCAGGAGGTCTGGAGGGTGGGCAGTGGGCAGCTGCAGTGTGACCGGAGCTGCTCAGCTTAACCTGCAGAGTGGTGAGGCCGTGGAGCACTGCTACACACGTTTTCGGACACGTGCTTCATCTTCCTGAGCCTCAGCTTCCCGGTTTGTAAATGGGAAGGTTCCTAGCTCCATGGGCCTCTTAAGGAGGATTAAATAAGGCAGGGGATAGAAAGTGCTCAGAATAGCGCTTAGCACCTTGGCAATGCCCGCAAGTGCTTGCTGTCGCTATTTCTGTGACGAAAGCCTTCTCAGTGCTATTGTTACCCTCATCGTCACAGGTTCCGTGGCCTCTTCCTGTGCCCGGAGGTGGGCTGCCTGATAGCTCCATGCCTCTTAAGGAGGATTAAATAAGGCAGGGGATAGAAAGTGCTCAGAATAGCGCTTAGCACCTTGGCAATGCCCGCAAGTGCTTGCTGTCGCTATTTCTGTGACGAAAGCCTTCTCAGTGCTATTGTTACCCCCATCGTCACAGGTTCCGTGGCCTCTTCCTGTGCCCGGAGGTG
>NW_022900920.1:33262375-33262592 GCF_012274545.1 Fukomys damarensis | reverse complement strand
AGGAGCTGCAGCGGCATCGCCAGGAGGCGGAGAGGCTCCGGGAGAAAGCTGGGCAGCTGGACATGGAGGCGGCAGGACTCCGGGAACCCTCTGTGCCACCTCCCGCCGCTGACCCTTTTCTCCTGGCAGAGAGCGATGAGGCCAAGGTACAGCGGGCAGCAGCCGGGGCAGGAGGCAGCCTGCGGGCCCAGGTGGAGCGGCTGCGGGGCGAGCTGCA
>NW_022900920.1:33256687-33262230 GCF_012274545.1 Fukomys damarensis | reverse complement strand
GGGAGCGGCTGGCCTGGCAGGCAGAGAAGGAGCAGGTGATCCGCTACCAGAAGCAGCTGCAGCACAACTACATCCAGATGTACCGGCGCAACCGGCAGCTGGAGCAGGAGCTGCAGCAGCTCAACCTGGAGCTGGAGGCCCGGGAGTTGGCAGAACTGGGCCTGGCCGAGCCGGCACCCTGCATCTGCCTAGAGGAGATCACTGCCACTGAAATCTAGGATGCCGCTCTGCAGGGTGCTCTGCTGCAGGTCCCGGGTCCACCGAGCATCCTTACGTCTGAGGACGCCGGTGCCACTCACCTCCTGGGATACAGGCATCTGGGTCCCTGCCAGGGACTTGTGTGGCTGAGACCTGGAGAAGTAAGCGCAGAGCCCTCCAAGGTCTCCAAGGTCCCCGTGTTGCTGTGCCCCAGGGGCTCCTCACCGCCTATCACACACACCCCACTGCCACCCGTCCTGTCCAACCCCAATGCTTGCCCGCCCACTCCAGCCCAGAGCTGGGAAGAGGAAGGGGCTCCCTTCTCCATATGCTGCCCTGCCCCATAGCTAGAGAGAGCCAGATGGCACCAAATGTGCCTGCCCCACATGCACTGGGGGACGGGGCTGGGCCGGGGCTGATCTCCAGGCCCAGCCCTGCAGCCTCTCTCCTGGGCTGGAGGGGGCTGAAGTCAGACCAAAGGAAGAACTCAGATGTCTTGTTTATTTGTTTGCGACCAAGCGGCCCCTCACAGTACTCAGATTTATGGCCTCATTTTCACTTGGTATTTTTCACACTGTAAATGTCTTGTAAAAACCCAAAGAAAAAAAATTAAAAAATTGTTTTGTTTTTAAAGTGAGCATGTTGGATAAGCAACTTCCAGGGAACTTTTGTGACCTCTACCCATTTCCTGACCACTGCTCCACCCGTCTTACGAGGAGGAAGGAGAAACCCAGCAGCAGGGTCCTGGTGGACCAAGTCTTGAAGTGATCTTGGGAGTCTAAGGAACGAGAAGAGCCTTCTGTCCGGTCTCCCACACTGAATGCTGCCCAGGCCGGGAGTCTGTGTCCCTCCTGCTGGGGGAGTTGGGGCTTGGAGCAACATCAGGAGAAAGCGCCCCCCAGTCCTCTGCTCTAGACCAGGGTTTCTCTGTCCCCTCCTTCGTCCCGGGAGTAGTGGATGTGGCTGCCCCCAGCCTTCTCTCCCACTTGTCCGGTCACCAGGCTTATCTGGCAGGGCAGAGCCATACCAACCCGGGAGGGCGACCGCGGGCAGATGAGCCACCTGCAGGGATGGCACTCACAGTAGGCAGGGTACGTGGGACTGAGGTTCCTGAGCCCCCGGGGGTTCATAAGAGGTCAGAGTCTTCAGGACAGTGGGGCAATGAGAATTGAGTCGGTGGGGAGGATCTGGCTCAGAGGGGAGAGCACCGGAGTGGCCTCACGAGTTGAGAGTTGGGGAGGGAACCAGGCTGGGAGTCCTCTGGAAAACCCTGACCTCCATGGAAGGTTCTAGAAGCTAGTGGGAAGGCCCTGGAGTAGCATGAAGGGGCTGGGGGGAGGGGCAGTCAACAGGAAGGCACCGGTCAGTGAGGGCTGGTCAGTGAGGGCTGGTGGGTCGGGGTGAGGGTGACAGGCCCGGCCCGGGAACCCTGACCACCAGCTGCATGGGCTCCTGGGCCTTATTGCGGTAAGCCCTGCGGATGGTGTCCACTGCTCTCTGGTGGGTCACTTGTTCTAGGTTCTCCCCATCCACTGCCACAAGCTCGAAGCCAGCCTGGAGGGGGGGGACAGTCACAGCCCTCCCTCGCCATGTGGCCCCACCTGTCCCGGACCTGAAGGCAGCACCTCACACCTCCAGGCTGGGACACTCCTCCCCCATCTGGGATGGATGGACAATGAGACTTTTGTGCCTAGGGCTGCTGGGTGCAGGGTGGGGCCAGACAATGGCCCTTTGTACCCTGGGGCTCAGGGTGGAACAGGATGGCCCCTCCTCAGGCCTGGGCTAGCGAGGCTCCCAGGCCTGCTGCGCTGCCCTCAGTCAGACCCCTGCCGCCCACTCCCCAGCCCAAGCCGGTCTGGCTGGAAGAAGATGCCCTGCCAGGCCTTGGCGCAGGGTCCAGGCATGTCACCCACCTGCAGAGCCCCACTGAGGAAGGCGGCACCCCCTGGAAAGATCTTCTCTATCTTCACCATGGGCTGCACCTTGGACTCAATGCCCCCTGAAATGCTGATGCCTAGGAAGGCAGGAGCAGTGAGGGTGCAGCCACTCCCACAAGGCGCCCAGGACCCCTCCAGGGCCCATGTTTCTCCCAAGCCTCAACTCAAATCCTCCAGACCCCAGTTCCCCAGATGTAGGTCCCTCAGCTGTACTCTCGGACACCAGATTTTTTTCCTAGACCCAGCCGGGAGATCACCCGGCTGACCTCACCCCCCCCAGGTGCCGGCTCGGCCCTGCCCAGGCCCCCCAAACTCACCCAAGGACGGCTTCATCTTGGACAGTGTGACTGTCTTCAGCTCCCCACCAGAGGCCTGCAGAGCTGCCGCCTCGGCTACACTGCCACTGCCATTCTCCGAGGGCCCCGGCCTGGCCCCTGCCTTGGCCACCTGCTCACCCAGAGGTCGTGGCAAAGGGGGCCTGGCCTTCCGAGGCTTGTGGTGGCACCCACTGGCCACGCTGGAGGCGGAAAGAGGCACTGGGGATGGGGAGCGCTCACGCCCAGAGGACTTGCCACGACCCCGGCTGCGGCTCCGGGCCCGGCCCTGGCCCAGGCTCTGCTGAGCGTCCTCTGGACTCAGGACTTCAGTGAGCAGCCAGTTAGGCTGAGGTGGCCTGGGTGCCACAGGGGGCGGAAGGGGAGGGGGTGTGCACGTGACCTGGTGTGGGACAAAGGCATCCACTGGCACGTCTTGAAGAGGGGGGACCCCTTTATGAGGGTGGTGGGGGACAGAGGCACCTGGAGAGACCTTGAGGCCCCCCAGGCGCTCTCGCAGCTCTCCATCCTGTCCCTCGGGGAAGCCGTTCACAGGCAGCAAGTAGAAGCCTCCACGGCTATCTGGGGAAGAGGCAGAATCAGGTGGGCCACGCTCCAGACCTGTCTGGGCCTTGGCATGGGTGGGCCTCCAAGACCCAGGCCTGCACTCTTGTCCTGCAGCACGAGCGCTGCACTGGGCGCACTGACACCATGGCTATTGCCATTCTATTCTAAGACAGCCCTGTTCTAATACCTCCGAGAGAAAATATAACCAGCACATCAAACTGGTAACTTCTCCAAGACTATTACACGGGATGAAACCAGGTTTTAAAAAGCAACCCGGGAATGGTGGCACACTCCTGTAATCCCAGCATTTTGGGAGGCTGAGGCAGGAGGATCACAATTCTGAGCCCAGCCTGGACAACTTAGTGAGCCACTGTCTCAAAATAAAAAGGAAAAGGGTGGGGACATAGCTCAGTGCAAAGGCCCTGCATTCAAGCCCCAATATCACAGAAATCTATACACACAAACATAATAAAAAACAAAGGTTTAAATCCAACTATGGGTAATGGCCCAGGTGGTGATTCCATGAGCCAGGGCTTCCCTGCCGCAGTGTCCTCTGAAGCTGCAGTGCCCCATGCGTGTGCCCCCCGCCCCCAGCCGTGGCCCCTCCTGGCTCTGCGAGTCTCACTGACCAGGCACAGGGGTGATGAGATGGCGCTTGGGTGGTGTGTCCTGCCGTGTTGGTCTCAGAGCAGGAGGCCGCACTGGTCAAAGAGAACAGGTCAGAAGCAGACACCCTCCCTGCCAGGTCCTCCATGGGCTCTGTGACTCTGCCACCCTCCCCACCAAGAGCCCCCAGGTCCAGAAGTCCCGCTGTCCTGCTGCTGACCTGCCCGGCTCTTCAGGGCCTCAAAGGCCTCCAGCTCTGCAGACGTCACCATGCTCTCGAAGCGGCCTAGGTCCGTGGGGGCCACCACACCCCTGGGGAAGGCCAGGGCTCAGCTTGGGGGGCTTTGGCTCCGGGGCTCTCATCCACCCCTGCCGGCCCTCAGCCCCTCCCCACCTGATGTCCCTCAGCAGCAGCAGCTTCTCGGGCCTGTCCAGAATGGCCAGCAGGGGCCGCACCAGGTCCTCCACTCCACCCTCTCGCACGTACTGCAAGACAGGCACACAGGTCAGGGGTCCTGAGGGGCCTGGGAGAGTCCACCCCTCCACACCTTAGGAAATGTTCACTCCAGTAAGGGGCTGGAAGGTGGTGGGCCAGGAGCCCGCAACAATGACACATCTCTAACAACAGCAACCACTTTGGGATGAGTGCTTTTTATTTGCCACACTGAGGATTTAACTCAGGGCACATCACACAAGCTAGGCAAACACTGTACCACTGAGCAGCATCCCTAGCATATTTTATTTTATTTCTGAGACAGGGTCTTGCTAAGTCGCCCAGGCTAGCCTTGAACTTAGCATTCTCCGCCTCATCCTTCCCAGTAGCTGGGATTACTGTGTGCTATGATGCCTGAATAATATTTAAGAGATGCGCATCTCCAATATTTCCCTCATTCTTTATTTTGGTGCCAGTGTGGCTGGCACAAACCAGGCACCCACAGACACTGACACGCACCGCTCTCCTGACTCAGCCTGCTCCGCACGTGTGTGCCTTGACAGACAGATGGGCAGCAGGGTGACAGGGACAGTGGCCTGAATGAGAGGGCCGGGGCTGCGGAGGACGGAGCCTTACCCTGGAGCAGTGGCGAGTGACTGCCGGCACCTTGTCCTCAACCATGGGTGGCGTGAACCCAGGGCCCTGTATATGCTATGCCACTGAACTACATCCCCAGCCCACAGTGCACGTTCTAAACCTCTCACATGTGGCCTCTCATTTAGCAACCATCCTGAGAGACGAAACTTTGACAGAGGAGGAAATGAGGGCTAAGAAAGGGCTTTGCTCAAGGCCACACAGATAAGGGAACGTGAACAGGAGCTGGACCCAAGGGATCCGGCCCTTGCCTGCTCTGGCAAAGGCAGGCTCTGCCCTGTGGAAAGCCTGCGCAGGGAGCGGAGTGCAGTCCCCACCTCCACTCCCAGAGAGAATGTGAGCCCAACACCAGGCTGTCCCAGCCCTTTGGGGCCGCAATGCGGACCTCGGGGAAGGGGTGGCGCCACCAAAAAGCCCTTCCAATACTCTTCTGCCTGGCACCGCCTGGTCGCCACTAGCCCGGATGCCACACCCTGCACACGCTGAGAACTGGAACTAAGGCCATGACTTGGGCTAGCACATCGCCCCCTGGTGGCTAGGAGGCCAACTCAGGGCCGCGCGCACACACAACAGCACTGGCTGCGGGTCTTTCGTGAATGTCTGGAAATAAGCCCACTGCAAACCATGTGCGGGGCCCGAGCCGCACACAAAAGCCACTGAGTTCACGGGTCTGCACGCAGCACCGCTGGGGGCCACGGGGCACGAGAATGCCGACCTTGTCGGAGACCCTCGGGAGCTCGGGTGAGCAGCCGCCGCGAGGGCTTCGGAGAGGGGCGGTCGGGGCCGCGAGGGCGGGGTCTGTGTGACTCTTCCAGAACGGGCACCGGGACGGCA
>NW_022900920.1:33245776-33256330 GCF_012274545.1 Fukomys damarensis | reverse complement strand
GGGCCGAGCCTCCCGACTCCCTCTGAGGAGGCCTGGGGGCTCCGGAGAGCGGCCACAGAAAGACGCCGAGCCCCACCTAGTGGCCAGAGCCCAGAGTGGAGGGTGCCCTGGAGCCTGGAACACAGCGCCCCCACCCGGCGCTCAGACTGAGGGCCAGGCCTAGCGAGTTCGGCCCAGAGCCCCTTCCTTCAGTGGCCGCTCGACATGTGCCCCATCTTCAGCTCCACTGTGACCCAGGCCTTGGGGACGGGGTGCACAAATGCCCACATTTCAGGCTCCAGGTGGCAATACTTGGACACGCCGCACTTTCACTAGCCAGACGCTTGGGAGCTCATAGGCAAGACCCTGCAGCCTGGCTGGCACAAACCAGGCACCCACAGACGATGACATGCACCACTCCCCTCCTGACTCAGCCTGGTTCACGTGTGTGTGCAGAGACAGAGACGGATGGGCAGCAGGGTGACAGGGACAGTGGCCTGAATGAGAGGGCCAGGTGCGGAGGACGGAGCCTTACCCTGGAGCAGTGGCGAGTGACTGCCAACACCTCATCCTCCGTCAGCAGCCGGCGGGCCAGGTCCTGAATGAGGGGCCGACGACTATCCCAGGCCTGCACCCGCTCATCCATACTGGGCAGCTGGCTGGTGGGGCTCCCAGACCTGGCCAAGAGCAGGGCCCGGCCCCTCTCCTGGTCTGCGGGGCAGGAGCAAAAGGGTGTGATGGAGGAGCCAAGAGTTGTCGGGTGGGCAGGCTTCCTGAGCGTCCCACAGAGGGGCCGGCCCCAAACAGGCTGAGGGGAGGCCCAGGTACCAGGACAGAACTGCAGCCTCAGCGTGGGCGCCCAGTTGTATGGTGTCCCACAGTGACCTGCCCACCAGCCAGACACCAGCCTCAGCCTCCCATCCTCAGCACTGACCCCCACACCAGTCTGTTCCTTTACATGATTTTTCTCTGTGGTACTGGGGACAGCAGGGACTTCACACTGAGCTACATTTCCAGTCCTTTTTATTTTTTGAGACAGGTTCTTGCTAAGCTGCTCAAGAGGGCTTGAACTTGCGATCCTCCTGCCTCAGCCCCCCAGAGTGCTGGGATCACAGGCATAAACAACCGTTCCAGGGTCCTGTCTGTTACTTCATGGAGTCTTAGCCTAGTGACCCCTGTGTCTCCTAACAATATATCAGTCTGTTCCCCACTGATGTCCTAGCACAAGCTTTCACTGCCCCCCAAATCTGTCTTTAGGGAGCCTCAACAGAAACCCTCAGAATGTACCCCTTAATCTGTCTGCAACCCTATGCCACCAAGTAAGCTTGGTCCAGTTCGTCATGCACTTTTCCGCCTGGTCCCTCCTGTGTGGCCCCACTGAGTTTAGCCACAGCCACAAAGCTGACCCCAGCACACACGCACTTGCCTTAGACCAGGCTGTAGACCAGGCCTTGACAAGGTTACACAACTTACCACGTCTCAGTCTCCAGGTGACAAACTTCTGCACAGGCCCCACGCTCCCTGCTGAGGAGAGGCCCAGCTGCAGAATCTGGGACCCAGCCTGGAAGTGCAGGGCTGGGGCCTGGTTGGGTGGCAAGCCTGCCTGGAAGGAGGCCTGGCCCTGCTAGGGTGCAAAGTGTTGTGAGCTAGGGACTGTACTCAGAGCAGGAGCAGGGAATCAGAAGATCTGGGATAGAGGAGCCGCCTGTG
The DNA here is from genome assembly GCF_012274545.1 of Fukomys damarensis. Classification (NCBI taxonomy): domain Eukaryota; kingdom Metazoa; phylum Chordata; class Mammalia; order Rodentia; family Bathyergidae; genus Fukomys; species Fukomys damarensis. Next base: position 33,254,641 of record NW_022900920.1, on the reverse strand, counting down.
GAGACTCATTTGTTTTTTGTTTTTCTGAGACAGGGTCTCACTATGTAGTTGAGACTGACCTGGAACTCACTTTGTAGCCCAGGCTGGTCTCGAACTCACAGTGATCCTCCTGCCTCAGCCTCCCGAGTGCTGGGATTACAGGCGTGCGCCACCACACCCAGCTGCAGACTCATTTGGAAGCAAATGTATGGAAAGAAGGGCCCCAGGGGCAACACACAGGGGACCTACCTTCAAGGGACAGAGGGAAAGAGGAGCCTCAGGAGAGACAGGAGTGGCCTGAGAGGTGAGCGGAGAGGGAGAGGCAGGAGAGTACGGAGCCCTGGGAGCGTGGGAGGAAGAGGTGTGAGAGCGCTGGCTGCCCTCTTTAGAGGGGCCCCTTGGGGGCACTGCCACCATGAGGCCCCAAAGCGAGAACCCGAGGGAGGCACCAGGCTCCCTGTCCTCAGGCTGTTTCACCTCCCCAACACCCACTCCTCTCTCTGGAAGCTGCACCCCATAGTCCTGGGGACACCCCTGTTCTCAGCCCTACCTTCCGGTAGGCAGCCCCCCAGGCTGGCTGTGTTTTGTTTACACATGGCGTGCGAGCTCAGGCCTGGGAGACCTTGGCTGGAACTCTCAGGAAAAGCACTGCCCCCGGGGCTGCCAAGTGAGAGTGGCTACCCACCTCCATGACTGGAGAGAACACTTGGAAAAGAGGGACCGACAGATGCAGCGGGACCCACGTCTGGGGCATTGTGCAGGCCTTTAGACCAGCTCAAGTCCAAAGCTGAGCCAAGAGATGCCTTTCAAGACTAGTCTGTTTCTGCCACATGCAAGCCCGAGTCTTAACTCCTCTGCTCTCAACCTCCCCAGGGCAGCCTGGGCTGGTCTCCTGCTGGCTCTGATCTAGAGATGGCCCCGCTCCAGCATGGCTCTGGAAGACCTGGGTTCTGGCAGGGTGTGAATCCCGAGCCAATGCAGGCCCCACACCACTGCCATCGAGAGCACAGGGCGCGTAGTGCAGGGTGGGCCCAGGGTCTGGCACATGAGGCCAACACCACCCCAGCCATCCTGTTTTGATTCAGGGTTTTACTTAGCTGTCCTGACTGGCCTCGAACTCACAGTCCTCCAGCCTCAGCCTCCCAAGTAGCTAGCACTACTGGTGGGCAGCACCACGCCCAGCTCCACTTCGCTGCTGTGCCTCTACCATTTTCCCTTTCTGGAAGGTGGGACAGAAGCGGGTGACCAGGACTATCATGTGCCCTGAACACCTTGTGTGGCTGACGAGTTACAAGAGATCTCTGTTTGCTGGAAGCAGGCTGTGCACTCCTATCTTATCAGCACGGCACGCTGAGGGGGTATGAGATGTCACCCCAGGCCTGCCGGGCACCCAGTGGACGTGGCCCCATGCCCTCCCCTACCTGTGTCCAGGTCCAGGCAGGGGCGGGCTTTGGCTGGACTCCCGCCGTCCTGCGTCCAGGCCTCTCTGAGCCCATCCCCTGCAGGCTGCCCCGGCCGCCCTCCCTTGAAAAAGAGGTTCATCAGTGTCTTGGAGCGCTGCAGGGCCCCTTTTTCCCCAGGAGACCCCAACTTCTTCTGCTGCTTCTTCTCCTCTGCAGACAGGAGAACCGGGGGCTGAAGGGTGTCAGGAGGGACGAAGAGGGACAAGGGCATGGGGAGGGCAGTAGGTGGAGCCTGGGGTCCTCCCCCAGCTGGGTAAGGGTCCACCTTGGGGAGAGGGTGGCAGCCAGGCACTCCAGGAGGGTGGGGTCGGTTTGGGGCTCAGAGCTGAACTGGACTGGGTGAATTCTAGGATGGGTTTGATCAGGCCTGGTTAGAACAGGGCCCAGATCAGGATCTGAGAATATTCTGAAGCGGTTCTGGGTCAAGGCCCAAGGCCACAGAGGCCATGTGGGGCAGGCATGGAGCAGGGGCTGGAGAGAGTGGCCGCCCACCCCTGCGTACCCCACAGTGTCAGCTGGCTCCGGGAGCGCGTGATGGGGGTCCGTGGCCGGCTGAGGGCCAAAAGCAGAGCAGTCTTGGGGGACTCCGGGAGGGCAGCGTCGAGGCGGCGGGCGGGCGAGGGGCTGTCAGAGCGGATAGCGGTGTCCCTGAGGATGATGGTGGGCCGCACGCTGCACCAGGTCTCCACGCGGCCCCCGACGTCAGGCTCTGTCTGCATGGCAGTGTCTGCCCTGCCCCAGCCTGGCCCCAGGCAGGAGTCGGTGACCAAGGGCTGGGAGCCTGGGCTGTAGGGGGCGCTGGAGGCATAGGAGGAGACGCTGGAGCTGCTCTCAGAGGCGGGGCCCAGCTGCTGCAGCACCCCATTGCTCACTGCAGGGAGAGGGAGGCACCTTAGGCCTCTGGCTCCTGGACTCCAGGGCCCGCAGACTTGCCGACCGGCAGGGGGCCTGGGGTGGAGGAAGGCCAGGCAGTCGCAGTTCTGTCAGAGACACCAGACCTGTGGCTCTGGGAGGCCCTGGGGTCCAGGCTGGGAGTCCTCAGAGGCCTACAGCAGGTCTGGGTGGGGTGAGAGTCCTGACAGAATCCCGGGCTGTGCCCCTTCCTTCAGAGATCTGACCACCACCCCCATCCTTGGGTACCGAGCCACTTACATCTGTCCAGCCAACAGTATTCAGAAACCATCTCCTTGTAGGCAGGGTATCGGCCAGTCTCCTGGAAAGGACACAGGGGAGCAGGCAGGAGGGTAGGAATGGGGGCAGGACAAGACAAGAGTCAACTTTTCAACTCCATCCCTCTCCTGAGTCCATTGTGCTCTGACCACATGGGCCACTTTGTTTCAGAACCTGACAAATTCCTTTGCACCACAGGGCCTTTGAACTTGCCCTTCCTGCCACCTGTCCTCTCCTCCCTCAGCTTCTGATGTGGCTAGCTCATGCTTGTGGTTCAGGTGTCCCTCCTTCAGATGAGATGCCCTGGTGCCCCTTGACACGGGGGCCTGCCTAAATGACTCCATAGTGTCTCTGTAGCTATGTGGGAGCCTGATGCAAGAGCCTGGCTTATCTGTCCTTCCCCTCCCTCATCCCAGGAGGAGATCTCATCTACTCTACCCGCTGCTGCAGATGGCACAGTGGCTTACACAGTAGATGCTTACAGAGCTTGTCAGATAGTAAATCAGGGCAGGCAAGAGTGAGAAGGGATGTCTGGGGCGACATGAAGGAAGGGAGAGTTGGGGGAACAGAGGCAGGGGATGGCAGAGGTGAGACAGTGCAGGCTTGGGGAAGAGATGGGCAGAGTGGGGTGCGGGCACTCAGGGAGGGTGGCATCAGGCCCTGCCGGCACCGAGGGAGACACTGACCCTCAGGTACTCCTCAGAGCAGAGCAATGGACCCAGCCTCCTACCCCTGAAATCCCAGGTGTGCTACAACCCAGCCCTCCCTGTCTTGGTCCTGCCCCAAACTGCAGCGCCCATGACCCTGACGGGCCGGCCGAGGACCCCTCTGGCCCAGGTCCCCATTCAGAGGTGGCACTGGGAAGTTTGGGGCAGGGACAGCTGAAGAACTCACTGGTTCAGTTACTGAACCTCTCCAAGCCTGCGTCTTGCTTGGACTCCCTTCCCTGGGGCACAGCAAGGAGCAGAGCCCAGCTGCCCGGGAAGCCGCACCCCCAGCCTCGCACCTTGACAGTCAGCATGATGTGAGTGTGGCCCTTCAGCACCTCCACAGCCTGGCTGTGGCTGATGTCGTCGAATCTGACCCCGTTGGCCGCCAGGACTTGGTCCCCCACTCTGATGCCACTCTCCTCGGCCAGCCCGCCGTGGTCCACTCTGGGTCAGGCAGGGATGGGTGGTGGCAGCCTGGCCCTCCCAGCGCACCCCATCCCGCGCTCCCGGCCCCCCGCCAGGCCGCACGCTGCCTAGCCCTCACTTAGACACGTAGATGCCCAGGCCGAACTCCTTGCCCCCACGGATGTTGAAGCCCAGGCAGAAGTCGTCGGAGGTGGTGTACAGGTGCACTATGCGCCACGCGCCGTCCTGTGAGCCGCTGCTGGAGGCGCCGAGCCGCTCCTCTCCACCACCAGCCGCCGGTTCACCACGTCCACCCTGGGCATCAGTGAGGGTCTGGGCTGGGCTCCTGCCCCCGCTGCCTCCACACAGAGGGTTCAGCGGGCGAGCAAGCGCCCTAAGCCCCCTTGCGTGGAGCAGCTTCCCCCTTCCCTCTCCTCGCTCAGTGTGCAGTGGACCCAGGCCCGGAGCATGCTGCCCACTTGCTCTCCGTCAAGCTAGGCCACAGCAGGCTGTTTCCACTCTGGGGCCCTGCGCAGCTGCTGTGCTGTGCTGGATCACAGCAGCAGCGAGGAGGGCGCAGGGCTGAGCTGGGGGAGACTCGTCCTCCCCTAATTTCTAGGGGGCCTTGGGAGCCAGATTCCGGCCTCCTGCCCGTGAGGTGAGGTGAGGTGAGGTGTGGCTGGGTGGGGCAGGGGGTCGGCGCTGCTCACCAGGTGGTCTTCTCCCTGGAGAACTTGATGCTGGGCACTCGGCCCATGCGCCGCACAGTCAGCTGCAGGCGGCTGCTGCCGGTCAGCACCTTCACAGCGCTGCCCATGGTGGTGCTCTCCAGGCTCAGCCCGTTCACCTCCGTGATCTTGTCCCCCACACACAGGCCGGCCCGCTCTGTGGGGCAAGGTGGCGCTGACTGTCCTGCCTCCTGCCCCACAGTGCCCAGGGCAGCCCTCAGCGATGGAGCCGCCCCTGCCGAGGTGGCACAGGACCCAGCCACTCACCAGCGCTGCTCCCCTCCTCCACCTTGCTGACAAAGATCCCCAGACCATGCTCGGAGCCGCCCCGCACGCTGAACCCCAGCCTCCCGGCTGGACTCTTCTCCACGTGGACTGCATGGATGACGTCACTTTCGTCGCTGTTGGCTGTGAGGAAGGGGACACAGGTGTGAGCCTGCGTTCAGTCTGGGCACAGAGGGCCCCTGGCTTCCCCAATGTGGGGCCTGTAAAGGATGGGCTGCTGGGCACAGCCACATGAGCACTGAGGGTCCTAACGGGTGTGCACGTCAATTCCCAGGTGCCCCGTTTTGAGACCATGGGCCGCAGAGGGTGTGGGAGCGGGTGAGAGCAGCTAGACAGTATGTGTGTGTCTGTGTCCAATGTTTACAGTTTCCCATGCCCACATTCCTAAAAGCCCCCACCACTTAGACCGTCAGACCAGATGGACAGAAAGGAAGGCTCAAGATTCCACCCTGGATCACAGCTGAGGGGAGCCCGGCCCTTCGAGCACACTGACACCAACTTCAATAACTGTGGCACCGTCCTGTAGGAAGCATGAAATGTTCTTGCCTGAGGAACCCAGAGGGCAGAACCAAGCCCACATTGCAGAATTAGGTAACCACAGGTTTTGTAAGAAAAAGCTTTCTAAGACACTCGAGGTCACACAGACAATGAACTTCCTGTCTCTGGAGGTGTGCAAGCTGAGATCTGGGAAATCCCAATGTCATGTCCAGCAGGGCCGTGAGGCCTCACACTGTCCCACTAGGGGCTGCCTGGCTACCCTCACAGTGCACAGCACCTGCCCCACAGTGCCTGGTCAGGCCAGCTGGGAAGGCTGCTTAGGGGCTGAGCTGGGTGCAATCAGATCGGATGGGCAGAGGGAAGGCCAGCCCTGAGGGAGGCTCAGAGCCCAGCCTCGGGAGGGGAGGCCTCGGTAGAGAAGCTGAAGGAGCCCAGGTGAGAAGGTGAGATTTCTCAACAGGCAAGGCTTACTGTAGAGGTTTGAGGAGAAATCTCCCCCACGCGAACACACACACACACACACACACACACACACACACACACACACCCACTTCAATTTGATCCTGCAGAAATCAGGTTACAGTGCACCGCCCAGGCAGTGCAGACAGAAATCCCCAAGGTGGCCGGGCAGCACTGGTTCAGGGCAGGGCACCCTGGTCATTCACACAGATTGTGCGGCCGCCCTGCCTCAGCGAGGGGCATCTGCTGCCCACCCGGCACTTTGCCTCCAGTCCTTTCTAGGGCTCTGGCCAGGCTTCGGGCTGGAGCCTTCCCTCCCTGTCCACCCTGGACCGTGCCACGGGAGAGTGCTCCCTCCAGGTGCTCCGCAGCCTCTTCCTGAGCAGCTGATCCTCAAAGCCAGCCGCCAGAGTCTGGCCCGGCCCCTCGCAGTGCCCTGACCCTGCCTGTCCTCCTGCAGGGCTTCCTCTGCTCACCTCTGCCCGCTCCCCTCCCTCACTGGGCTTTGGCTACCCTGACGTCCTTTCTCGTCCTCACACAAGCCAACACTCTTTGCTGGCATTTATAAGGCCACCCCTGTCCTCACTGCCCTCTGTATCTCAGGGAAGCCAGTGGCTCCCAGGGCAGAGGACTCGACCAGCAGCAGCAGGACTTCTTACAAAGTTGAATTTCAGGGCTGCCGCCCACAGAACAGGAAGCTCTGCAGGCAGGCTTAGGGAGACCCCTGGGTAAGGCCTCCAGCCAGTCTGGCCCACCCCAGGGGAGAACCAGGCTTGCGTTTATCAGCCGCAGCCTCACAGTTTCCTTCAGGGTTCTCCCACCCTTCGCTATCATCCACTGCTCCTGACTGTTCATTGTCTGTCTCCTTTCGCTGAATTGTAAGCTCAATCACAGAAACGAATTCTTTTCCACTAGCACAGCTCCAGTATTTCACATAGAGCTTGGTATCTGAGTATTTTTTGAATAAAAGAACAAACAGATGAATGAATGAATGAACTAGGAGAGGAAAAAGGGCTGGTTTAGCTGAAGGATCGTGCATTTTCTTCTCTGTTTCTTTCTTTTGAGATGTAGTCACGCTAAATTGCCTAGTACGCTGGTCTCAAACTGGTGATCCTCCCACTTGCCTCTAAAGCAGCTGAGGTTACCAGCGAGCGCCACACTGCCAGGTTAGAGTACACATTTCTCTGGGACCAACTGAGTTTTGGAGCTATCGGCGCTCCTGGGTTCCCCCATCACAAGATAAGCCCCTGAGGCCCCCAGCGTCTCCTTGGGCAGCTACTTTATTTTCCTGGAAGTATCTAGATGAGAATTCGGGGCAGGAGTCCCCAGCTCTGTGAGTGGGAGAGGTCTGTGCCCAAGAAGAGGGGAGGATCCTGGACTCAGGGCTGCCCGGTGGGCAGAGCAGCCCCCTGCTGTTAGCTGCTGCAGGCTGCTCCCTGGTAGCCCATGGCCGGGTGAGGCAGGGAGAAAGCAGTCACGGCACTTTGGGCAGAGACTGCAGGATCCTGGAAGATGACTATGGGGTCTGTGAGGGGCAGCACAGCAGAGCTCTGCTAACAGCAGGAGCCCCACTACCCCCATGCCTCCCAGCTCCTCTGGGACTTCCGCTCCCTGACCGAATGATAGTGGATGACCAGGTGTGTGCCTGGCTGCAGATGGAAGAAAGTTTGCTCTCAAGTAACACCCTGGACCCCCGCCCCTGGGTGGGCCAGAGGGGCCTACTGGAGAGGCAGCCAGGAGCTCCACTGGAGAAGAAAGAGGAGAGGAGCTGGAGATACCTATCTGGTCCTGCCCACAGAAAGCCAGGCAGGCGCAGGGCCCCTCCCTGCCCGCCACATGGCATCCAAGGTCCTGTCCAGCCCCCAACTCTTTGCGCCTCACATCTGTCATGGCACCAGGCCATCTCCCAGGTGCCTTCCCTCCATGCTTTTCTGCTTCCAGGGTTTATGGGCTTATGAGCGGTAGCTGCATGCCACCACCAGCTGCTCCTCTCCCATCTCTGAGTCCTGCCACACTGTACATTTCTAGAGGGTGGGGACTAGGCTTCACCATGCAGGTCCCCTGTAGGAGCTAACAGGACTGCACAGATTGGGGGTGCAACAAGGCAGTGCCAGCAACCACACACACTGAGGTTGTCCCTGCTTCAGGGTCCAGCCCTGGGATCCCTCCCTGGCTCTCCAACCTCCAGTTCTCCCCTCTGCCTGCAGGCCCCTCCTTCTGCTCCTGAAGCCTAGGGACAGAGCCGGTCGCACTGCCTTCCTTGAGCCTCACCTGCAAAGGCGCACACACATGGATTTTGAGAAGGGGCATCCTTACCAGGCCAGCGCAGGGCCCGACCCACCTTCGATGGGGGAGTTGATGAGGATCACTCGGCCCATGGGCGAGGAGGCTCGGATTCCGCGGGAGGGCCCACTCAGCAGCCGCTGTTGCCTTCTCAACAGGTATCGCGTTGCGGTGGAGCCCGAGTCGCTGCCCAGGTGGCCCCGGGAGGACAGGGAGCTCAGAGAGCTGGAGCTGAGTTCTCCTAGGCCTAAGGACTCGAAGCCCGGTGCGAATCCGCGCGCCATGGTGCCTGGGCGAGCAGCACCCTGCCCGCTCAAAAGGGAGGCGCTAGCCCTCTGGGGGCAGCTCCTGCGCCCTGTGTCCCATGGGCCTTCTTTGTCGCCTGGGCCCTCAGTGTGCGCTCCAGACCTAGGCGGGGAGCACAAGGATGGGGGGCGGGTGTGAATGCTTCGCCAGCTGCCCCCAAAACTCCCCCCCACCCCTGATTTGAGCCTCCTGCCTTCCCAGGTCTCAAGCCCCGCCTCTCCCACCCGGGATAGAGGTCTGTGGGTCCAGCTCGCTGGCTCGGACCTGTGGCGCCATTCCACCACAGAATGGACGCGGAACTCTCTGCACCCCTCATTTCCACTCTCCCTGATCCCCAGTCCTCCGCAGAGGTAAAGCTGAACATGGAGAAGGGTTGCAAGGAGACGCCGGGCCCTGGGCCTTCAAGAGGAGTGAGAAAATGCAGGATCATCCCCAGGGTCTTCTCTCGCGTGTGCGGGGAGGGTTCGGCCTGGGGATGGAGCTCAGGACCCCAGATCCCCGGGCCCAGGCTGCGGCTCGGTGTGCAGCGGCTGCATGGCTTCTCCGCACGCATGGGCGAAGGATCTGCTGGCAAGGACC
>NW_022900920.1:33232164-33244530 GCF_012274545.1 Fukomys damarensis | reverse complement strand
ACGTGTGTGTGTGTGTGTGTGTGTGTGTGTGTGTTAGTAAGTATAGGTCTTTGTGGCTGGCGTGTACAGGGTGTGGCATGTTTGGAGGGCTGTGTCAGGCTTTGTGCGTGGATGTGAATGTTTTTCTGCTTGTGAGGGAGGAAGTGAGGTGGAGGGGATTAGTCATTCTGCAGGATTTTGCGTAGCATGGCCAGATGGCTGCTCCGGGCTTTCCTCTGTGTTCTGGGTGGAGGACGCGAACACTGAACCCTGCTCGTTTTGGAGGTAGGTGGGCATCTCTGCCAGCCCACACGGCCAGGGGACAGGGAGAGACTTGGATCCTCGGTGAGGTTGCTGGAGGGGTCTGGAAAAGGGCCGTGTGTATGCCTGATGCACACTGGACTGACTTCTGCTCATGGAGGTACGCGGGCCATGGAGCCCTTGCTCTGCTCCAGTCAGGGTTGGGGTGTGTGATCCTTTTGCCAGGCAGCCTGCGGGGTTCTCATCGAAGGCTCAGGGCAGCTGTAGGCTGCAGCTGACGCAGGGATGGGTGTGTGATTATATATGTCTTTGTGCATACAGAGCTCACAAGTAGCTACATAGGATTAGTTGCTCATGCATGCATAAGTCACACACAGTTAAATCCCATCATGAAAGTCTGCACCAGGCCAGAGCACAGGGAGATGTTTTCCTGGCTCTGATCTTCCCCTCCCCTCCACCAGTGGCTGTAGGTCCCTGGCCAGGACATTGCCTATAAAAGGACTCCTCCACCTTGCTCACCTGTCTGCAGTCACCTCGAGCTCTTGAAGGGATTGGTGACAGGCTCAGGGACAAGGCAGGGCCATCAGCCTTCCCACAGTGAAGGCTTTGGTCTCGTCCTTGAAGCCCTCTGGCCCTTGTCCCCCCTATCTTGCAGAAAATGGGTAAATTGCCCTTAGATATCAACATTCAGGAGCCTCGCTGGGACCAGAGCACTTTCCTGGGCAGAGCCCAGCACTTCTTCACTGTTACTGATCCCCGAAACCTGCTGCTGTCTGGGGCGCAGCTAGAAGCTTCCCGGAACATTGTGCAGAACTACAGGTGATCCTGCCCACCTGACACTGGACCCCACGGTCTCCTTCCTTGCGATAATCTAGAACACTTTTACCTGCTTCTCCAAGCTAGAGAGGGCCCCTGCTCCACAGCCCACTCCCTTTTTGGCCCTGCTGTCTGGCATCATAGGCAACTATGGCAAGAACTTTAACCCAAAGAATAATTTATGGTGTTTGGGTTGAGGAGGTGGCATTGATAGGTATGGATGGGGTGGGGGCTGCCCTATGCACAGACCCTCTACAGGGGTCTTTCCCACTATTGGTCCACTTTCCGCAAGAGTGGAGAAAGTCAATGCCAAAAATTAGGAGGGCACCCCTCTTGTCATCAGGAGGAAGGCTTCAGTGCACCTAGTCATTTTTTTGTTGTTTTTGGTACTGGGGTTCAAACTCAGGACCTTGCATGTGTGAAGCAGGCACACTCCCCACAGTCATTTTTCATTTGTTTGTTTGTTTTTTTGTTTTTGTTTTTATGAGGCAGGGTCTCACTATGTAGTTGAGACTGACCTAGAACTCAGTATGTAGCCCAGGCTGGTCTCGAATTCATAGCGATCCTCCTGCCTCAGCCTCCTGAGTGCCGGGATTACAGGCATACACCACCACGCCCAGCCCCCCTCCCAGTCATTTTTGATGGCGTGGAAACTACCATCACCGTGACCCAGCAGAAACTGTGTGGCTAGAAGGGACATGGAAGTAGGACTTCCACTTCTGGGAAGCTTTGGCGTTCCCCTTTAGTGACTGGTCCCCCAGAGAAAAGGATTCCTTTATTCTGAGGTTAGGGGCCAGGGCTCCTCCTCTGCTCAGTTCCCTGTGAGGCAGACAGAGCTGGGAATCTGTGCCAGAACAGCCTGTCAGTTCCTTGTCAACTTCTGCAGGGCTGGCGTGGTGACCCCGGGACTCACTGAGGACCAGCTGTGGCGGGCCAAGTATGTGTATGACTCTGCCTTCCATCCGGACACGGGAGAGAAGGTGGTCCTCATTGGCCGTATGTCCGCCCAGGTGCCCATGAACATGACCATCACGGGCTGCATGCTCACCTTCTACAGGCAAGTCTTCCTCCCGCTCTGCTGCTGCGTGCTGTAAGCCAGAACATGCTTTGGTGACTGTGTGCTTCTCTCTGGGCCAATTTGGCTAAATAGTGGTGGTGAGTGCTTGTGTTAGCCTCCGTCTCCAGATCTCAGCCTGAGAAATCGAGTGTTGGGCTGAGCAGGGGTGAGCAGAGCAGTTCTAGGATCGTCGACTGGGTTCCTCCTGAGGGTTTGGTAGCGCCCTTTGGGATTTCATTATAGAGGGACAAGGATCGGGGAGACCGTGGAGGGCTGGGAGTAAGAACTGAGCCTTTGTTCCCTCAGGAAGACCCCAACTGTGGTGTTCTGGCAGTGGGTGAATCAGTCCTTCAATGCCGTCGTTAACTATTCCAACCGCAGCGGCGACGCCCCCATCTCCACGCGGTGAGGCTCTGTCCCAGGAAGAGCTGCAGTGCTCCTCCCAGCCCCGCGCTCTCTGGCTGCTCCCAGTGCCTGGGGCTCAGCTCTCCTTGCAGCCTGTGGGCCTCCTCTCTGCCCACAGCCCTTTGGGGACCCACTCCCCTTCAAAAGGAAGCAGTAGAGCAGCTAACGAGTTTATGTGGGAGCTGTGGGGAGGGCCTTCTCTGCCTTGAGCGCTGCGTGTCCCTGAAGAGCTGTGTGCTGGGCTCATCTCTCTCTTGTGACCTGGCTCTTCCACCCACAGGCAGCTGGGCACTGCCTATGTGAGTGCTACCACAGGGGCTGTAGCCACAGCTCTGGGACTCAAGTCCCTCACCAAGGTAAAGCCCCCAAAGTCCCCCTCCCTTCTTTGTGCAATACTTGCCCATCATCCTCATCCTGGCCTGACTCCCCATATTTCTCCCAGCGTCCCTCTGTTCCCCATGGCCCTCAGGGCCACTGAACTGCACCTGTCCTTCCCAGCACCTGCCCTCCTTGGTGGGCAGATTTGTGCCCTTCGCAGCGGTGGCTGCTGCCAACTGTATCAACATCCCCCTGATGAGGCAGAGGTGAGTGGCCCTTGCTCCTGGCACGGGCACAGAACAGCTCCACATGGGGACAGTCCTCTCCTGCCCTGGCTGTGAGCTGCTGGGCCCTGGCTCAGGCTGAGCCCGTGTTCCAGAACAGCCCTGTCCCAGTATGTATGGGCTGCCCCAAGCCACTGTGGGATGGGAAGAGGGAGACAGTCAAGGATGGAACAGGGTGCAGTTTAACAGGAACTTGTGACAGAAGCGTGTCCTGGCAGCAGCAAGGTCAGGGGATGCCTGAGACTTGGGTTGGAAGGAGGTGCGTATATAACAGGACAAAATGACTAACCCAGGCCAAAATACACTTAAGCTGTCGGGACCAGGCACAACCTTGGCAGCGACTACACCTGGGAAAGGGTTGTAAAGCCCCACACCCCTCTCTGCTTGTACACATGGTCTTCTGGGGAAGCTGCAGGGAAAACGGAGCGGCTTCCTTGGGGTAGTCATGGTGGCCACAGCTCAGGGTGGCTGCGGTAGGTCAGGCTGAGTCCCTACACCTAGGATTCGGGGTGGGAGAACCAGCCGTTGGTATGAAGGACTGGGGAGGAACTGCTCACTCAGGCTTTGCAGGATGCGCTTGGGGCTGTAGTCTGACCCCAGCCTTCTCTTCTAGGGAGCTGCAGGTGGGTATCCCAGTGACTGACGAGGTGGGGCAGAGGCTGGGCCCCTCGGTCACCGCTGCCCAGCAGGGCATCTTCCAGGTGGTGATATCAAGGATCGGGATGGCAATCCCTGCCATGGGTGAGGCAGAGCGGCTGGAGGGGCATGGGAGGCGGGAGGGGAGAGGGCTCCTGCAGTCAGGCAGGGGGGCTCTGGGGAGAGGAGCTGAGAAGGGGCATTCCCTCTGCTGGGCTTGCGACTTCACATCTCCTCTTCTGCCTTGCTCTCCCCTCAGCCATCCCCCCAGTGATCATGGACACTTTGGAGAAGAAAGACTTCCTGAAGGTGGGTGATTCACTTTCCCCTTCCTGGAGGTCCTGGGGTTGGTGAGAAGTGACAGGTCCCGAGCCCGCTCCCAGCCTGGCAGAGTCTAAGACTTCAGTCCTCCTAGCCTTGCGCCTTCGTTCACTCAGTAAGAATGAACTGGGCTGCAGACTGCAGAGGAGGGCACCGAGGGAGCAGGGGAGAAGACAAGAGGAGGGGCCCAGCCTCTGTTCTCCAGGACCTGGTATCACGGCAGAGGGCTCTGACAGCGATGCGCAGTCACCACTTCGCTTCAGAGCATCGTGCTGCCCCTCGGTGTCACCGCACCACACACACGCACATGGGACAGGGAAGCGAGGTGCAGGAGCACAAGCTCAGGCTGTGAAGACAGCACAGAACAAGAAAGTTGTAGTCCCTGTCCTCATGAAGTTTATAGTCTAGTACAGAACCAATGAACAAAGAAGAAACCAATAAATACAGCATTATGAGTGGAGATACATACTTTGTAGGAAACCAGTAGGGGAGAGGAGCTTGGATAGTTTTGTCAGAGAAGGAGGTCTTTATAGTCCCAGAGAATGAAAAGGAGACAACCAGGCAAAGGGCCAGAGAAGAGTGTTTCAGGTAGAGAAAGTATCTAGTGCAAAGGTCCTGAGGCAACAGGCTTGCACATTTGAGGAACAAAATGGTTGTTCTTATGGTTAGAGTGAATAAAGTGTGTGCCAAGCAGATGTGTTTGGAAAGGGACAGATTCATGCAGCTCGCATGAGAGGCAGAAAGTGGCAGTTCAGAGGCAGCTTCCTGCAGAAAGCAACTCCTGCAGGAAGTGAGGGAAGAGAAAGGGTCAGGGAGTGCCATGGGAATCAGCTCTATTGGGTGAGAATGTGTAGGGATGCCCGGAAATACTGTAGGCCTGGCTGGAGGGCCCAGCTGGTCATGAGCTTGGAAGACAGCAAGGGGCCATGGGTCCCAAGGCTCAGGGTGGGTGGCAATGGGCCATGTGGACAGGGCGAGACGAGCCAGGAGGTTAGGGGCACGAGCCCTCCCATGTCTCTCTGTCTCCCACAGCGCCGTCCTTGGCTTGGGGCACCCTTGCAGGTGGGGCTGGTGGGCTTCTGGTAAGTGAGCAAGGGGCCGGGTGGGGGCACAGGGAGTGCCCTCTCCATGGTGCATGTGGGCAGGTATTTAGTGCCTTTGAGGTGATTATATAGGTAATCCCCTCAAACCTTCTGTGGGTATAAGGCATACAGCACGTGGTAAGGGCGGGTGACCCCTGACCCTAAAGGTCAAGTTTAGTTGAAGAGTTCCAGTCCTCGTCCACCAGAAAACCATGGAAATGTCCCTTTGGTACCATCCAGGAGCCTCCCTCTCATTTATTTCCTGATTCTTCCCATTTCTGGCCTGGGCCTCTGGATAAGGGCTTTGGAGGCTCTTTTCTCAGCCAGACCCTCAGTCTAGGCTGGGTTCCATGTTCCCAAGAGTTCTCTTGGGCTTCAGTCAGTCTGCACCCCAGGGCTGGGAGGTAGCGCCGAGCATTGGCTTGGTGCTGAGACTCTGGCTTCCATCCGAGCACCATAAAAGAGAAAGTTCAGTGTCAATCCCAGGAGCCGGTACCCCTGTGGGGTGGGTGCCGGGAGGAAACACTTTAGGCCAGAGTTTCACAACCTTTCTAACACGCTTCTCCCTCAGCCTGGTGTTTGCCACCCCTCTGTGCTGTGCCCTGTTCCCCCAGAGGAGGTGAGTGCTGCCCGGCGGGGAGGGCTGCTCTGTCTGGGGTGCCTGCCTCGGGACTGACTGACCCTCAGGCCTGTGCTGTGTTCTGGGGAGGCCTGGCCGGCACTGGAGGATCTGGGGGTGGGGGAGTGCGGCAGGCCAGCCTTCTGGAAGCAGGAGAGGATTCTTCAGCTTGGGAGGAGGGGTGGGTCCAGGGGAATCCAGCTCTGCTCTTCTGTTGCAGCTCCATACACGTGAGCAGGCTGGAGCCAGAGCTGAGAGCCCAGATCCATGAGCAAAACCCCAGCATCGAGGTGGTTTACTACAACAAGGGGCTTTGAGGAGGGCCAATGCCTCCCTCACCTCCCTGGGCGGCTGCTTTAGGCTCACCTTGCTGTCTCTGCCGTTTGCCCATCTGTCTGGTACTTGGTAGATCAGTCGCCAGGATGAGGCACACTTACACGCCTTTCTCTCTCTTATCTGGTTTCAAAGAGCAGAGTAGTCCCTCCTGTGCTACCTACCTACATACATGATACATGTATGTGTTTTTATAATTGGTCCTGGAAGCTAAGAGCAGACCTGCCATCCTGGGATGGTCCTGATGTCTGGCTTCCCTCCTCAGTCTCCTTCCCGGCTACCAGCAAGCCAGGGTATAGGTGAGACATCCGTCCCTACACCATTCCACTGGCCAAGTCGCTTCCAATAGCTCTGTGCCCCTCTGGACACAGGAAAAACCCTAGGAAAGAAGTAGACCAACCTGGGCTGAATCATTCGGGTTTCTGATAACCTAGCTTCCAAAAGTGGCTCATGACCTGGGCTGGCAGAGGAAGCCTTGTAGGGACCAAGGAGGCAGGGGGGCCTGTGCGCCCCCTGGTGGCACTCCCACTCCCTGGAGTGGCTCCATTTTCTGTACCAGAACAAAGGAGCCACCCCCTCAAGCCCTTCACACTGCCATGTGGGTATCTTTAGCTTTAAGCATAACCGTAGAAATTCCTGGTCTGCTCGGACGTTATGACCACAACCAGAAATCCAACAAGCCCAGCTTCTCTCCCAGCCAGAAAGCCACACAGGCAGAACAAGCATTTCCCTCAGGAACTATCGCCACATGCCTCTCAGAGGGACACATGCGGGAAAGGTGCTTAACCCCACAGGTCCCGCGTGTGCTAGGGACAGAAGCCAGGGCTTTGCATATGCTAGGCAAGTACGCTACACCAGGCCCAGCCCCAGGCTCCCTGCTTTCCTGAGGTTTGTTTCTTCTCTCCTGCCATCATCTCTAAGTGGAGGACCCAGGCCTCAGTGGATGGGCCAAATGGAAGATGGGATTTAGCATGAGTGGGTGTTGGTGAATCCAGAGTACAGAGTTAGAGATGATCATGACTCCATTTCCATGCCCTCTGGCTGAATAAGAGTTGAGTGGGACAGAGCAGAGGGCCCTTGGGATCCTCTGAGATCACTTTCCTGCTTTCTAATGCACTGCCCTTAATGATAACAGCTTCCGTGACACGGTTAGTCAATAAACTGTGCACCTGTCTATTATTGATCTTTATTGGGTTCCACTCCCTGATGCCCAGGAGGACGTCTGCTGCCTGCAGCTCTCCAAAACCCCAAGCTCCTGTCTGTGGGAGCCTCCTTCCCCAGCAGAGGGTGCTCTGAGCTTAAGAGATCCGTCTTGCCTCTGGCTCCTTTTATTTGTTTCCAGAGTCCTGCTTTCATTCCCGTCTTTAGGGGACTGACGGGTTACAGTTACCATGGTTCAGGCTCTGGGCACTTTGGTTTCCTGCAGGCAAATGGCCTGGGACCTGTGGTCCCCAGGATGGAGGGAGGGATCAGGCCAAGGACTGGCCAGCGCCACCAGAGAGCAGCTCTAGCGGACCAACACCCTCCCACCCCATCAATCATCCGTTTGCCAGAGAAACAGGCCTGCCAGACCCCGACAGTTACCCTCCCACCGCCCAGGGTCCTCTACTCCTTCCATATTCTGCAGCCTCCTTTGTTTTTGTTTTGTTTTTTATGAGATCAAAAGTTCATTCCTGTGTACAGCTGGGGAGAGCTACTATTCACCAGTTTATAGCTGCCTGTCCTGTTTCCTTAAATCTTAGCTTTGATAAACACAAGGCAGTAACACAGATGAGAATATAATAAACTCTGTGCCCCCTTTCCTGCAGGGAAATAACCCCCATCTGTCCTTTTCAGCCCAACGCTTGACTAGGTGGTGGAGAGAGATGTTAGGGTTGTGCGGTTCTCCAGCAGCCTAAGGGAATCTTGGCTGGGGTCATGTGCTCGTCTTGGGGTGAGCAGAAGTTTACTTACTGGGGAGTCAGAGCTGACACAGGCCAATCTCCCCAAGTCCTGCTGTGGTGCCAGGCTCAGAGGAGCTGAGTGCTTTCAGCCCATTCCTTCTTGATCTTCATAACCACACCTGTGAGGCAGACATGCTATGCCCATTCCTGTTCCCCCAGTACTGGGACCAAACCCAAGGAGCACTGAGCTACATCCCTAGCCTTTGAAACTTTGAGTCAAGGTCTCTCTAAATTGCCCAAGCTGCCTTGAACTTGTGACCCTCCTGTCTCAGCCTCTCAAGTAACTGGGACTCCAGGTTGTGCCACCACGCCTTGCAGGTCACACCCATTCTTAGCAAAGACACTAGCTTGGAACATTAAGAAAGCTGCCCACAGTTTCACCACTAGGTGAGGCAGCCGGGTATGAACTGAAGCCTGGGACTCTGAAGCCACTGTACCCGCTGTCCGTGGCCAGCTGCCTGCTAGGCCTGTGGTCACTTTTCCAGTCCCTTTGTCACTCCAGGGAGTCATCCCTGGATCTAGTTTGTCTACAGAAGAGCAAAACCAATCCATCCACAGCTATACACAAACCTTTTACTAAAGCTTTCCAAACCCAAGGGTGTACAGCTTGCGTATAAGATTCACACACTTGACTGAATGTGGGACAACACTCAGCGGACCAGCCTTAGTCCCATCCTGTCCTGCCAGTCTGGCCAGTACCTGCACCATCACCCTGGAGCTCTGGTCAGTGCTGAAGCCTTTTCTGCGGTGAAGTGCTGGCTTTTGGGAACCTAACATTAAGAACTGCCCACAGTTTCACCACTAGGTGAGGCAGCCGGGTATGAACTGAAGCCTGGGACTCTGAAGCCACTGTACCCGCTGTCCGTGGCCAGCTGCCTGCTAGGCCTGTGGTCACTTTTCCAGTCCCTTTGTCACTCCAGGGAGTCATCCCTGGATCTAGTTTGTCTACAGAAGAGCAAAACCAATCCATCCACAGCTATACACAAACCTTTTACTAAAGCTTTCCAAACCCAAGGGTGTACAGCTTGCGTATAAGATTCACACACTTGACTGAATGTGGGACAACACTCAGCGGACCAGCCTTAGTCCCATCCTGTCCTGCCAGTCTGGCCAGTACCTGCACCATCACCCTGGAGCTCTGGTCAGTGCTGAAGCCTTTTCTGCGGTGAAGTGCTGGCTTTTGGGAACCTCTTGAAAGAGGCCTTTCACTTTCCTCAGAATCCATGTGAGGTGAACCCCTTTGTGCAGTAAGGTGCAGGAATCTGCAAAACAAAACCAGATTGTTTTAGGGGGCCAGGGATTTAGCTCAGTGGTTCTGCCACCTACCTTGCAAGCTCAAGGGCCAGAGTTCAGTCTCTGGTACAAAAAACAAACAAAAAACCAGGTTGTTTTATAACAGAATGACCTATGTTCTGAAGATAATGCTAAGCCATGTCAGAGAGAAAGCTGGCGGGGCTCAGCGGGCCAGCTACCTTTCCTGTCATCTTTCCTGCAAGGACTCCACCAGCTTCTCAGAGGTAGCAACAAGGCACTTCACAAGCTCTGGGGACAGACTCTAGACAGGTACACTGTAGCCCGCCTCCACGCCCTGCACTTTCCCGCAGCAGTCAGCATTTGGGCAGCTCTCTCTCACGGCCTTTTTCCTAGTGGAGCCTGCCCTCTTCTGTGGCTCAGCCTTCTCCTTCACCGAGCTCCCCTCGCTCCACAGCTCCACACTGTTCCTGCCATGTTGTAAGGAGGAAAAGCTTGGGTCCTGGAGCCCTGGCCCTGTTTGGCTGTAGGGAGGGCCCTGCTCCTTTGCTAGCACCCTAGCGGGTCTGTGGGCCAGCTTCAGCTCCGATCCTGTGTGTGTTGGGGTGGTGCAGGTCAGACCAGTCTAGACCCCTACTTTATGGGTCAAAACAAAGCCCCTTTTCCTTCCAATTGTGCCAGTCAGCTTCAAACCCTGCCCCGGATCCTATCAGTCACAGGCAAGCCACGCCCCCTGGGCCGCAGCCTGAGAGAAGTCCCGCCCCCTGCTGTAGTGCCTGCCTCTCAAAATTTGGCTCTGCCTCCTTCCGTTTCCTGGGCAACGGCTTTAGTGCTACAGGCCTCTAGGCCAGCTAGGCCGGCTCACCTTTCCGGTCTGCACTTGGGACATCCACTTTGTTCTCCTTCGCGATCCTGGACCTCGAAATCCCCCAAATTCCTTCCTTCCTTTCTGAATTCAAAACCCAAAAGCTGCACAGTGCCCTCTCCCCTTTTCACTTCTGCCTGGAAATCTGCGAGGCTTTTGAGGACTCACCAGAGCCCTGAATTCTGCAAATGTTAACAGTTCAGGAAAGTTTTGCCAAACCCTGTCCATGCTGGGCTCTGGGGTTGACGTAAGCGGTTGGGTGAACAGAGTAACTACCTTCCCATCTGCAGGGACACAGCCCAGGCGGGACAAATACTGAAGCATTGCACCCTCTCTCTGGGCATCGCAGGCTGAGCCACCTCGCCTGGAGTTCCGGATGCAGGGGACAGTGTGGGGACGATGTCCTCTGTCATCACGGCCACTCTCCAAGTCTGTTGCTCTGTGCTGGAAGTACAGGCCAATGTCTGTTTTGTGTGGACGTCCCCGTGGGGCTGGCCTACTCTAGGGCTGGCACCAGGCTCCACCACTTAAGTCTTGCTGGAAGGAAGACAGCTTCACTTTAGAGTTTCTAGTTCCTTGGGTGGCCCCAGAGCTGGGTTTCCTGGCCAGGACACCACAGCACCATGAGATGGAGGGGCCAGGTGGCAGTGCCAGGAATTGGTGGTGTAAGATAAAACATCACTCTACAATATGCCTGGAAGCATCACTTTGTACAATTTTCAAACTTCCTGCTGAGTCTGATTCATCCTGCTAGAATCACACATCATTTCTAGGGATTTTCTTTTCTTTCTTTCTTTCTTTTCTTTTCTTTTTTTTTTTTTTGGTATGGGGAATTGAACTCCAGGCCTTGTGCTTCCAAGACAGGCAACAGAACCACTGAGCTAAATCCCCAGCCCAGAATGAAACTTAAAAAATAAAAAAAAGAAATGAAATAAAAATTTTTCGCAGTGCTAGGGATCGATTCTCCCAGTCTTCTTTCTTTCTGTGGTGGTTTTGAGAGTTAAACTCAGGGCCTCACACATCCAGGCAAGGGCTCTATCTCTGAGCCACAGCCACAGCCCTTAGTGCTGGGGATTAAACCTAGTGGTTTCTGCCACTGACATTCCCAGCTCCTTTTATTTCTATTTATTTATTTTTATTCGAGACAGTATCTTGCCATGTGGCCCAGTCTGCCCTTGAACTTGCAATCCTCCTGTCTCAGCCTTCCTTGTAGCTGGGACTACAAGCGTGCACTGCACCCAGATAAATATTTCTTTTGACCTAGAATACCATGGGAAAAAAAACACTAAAAATATTCCATGAATTTAGAAAGTTTGAGAGCCTCTGTCCTAAATGAACAAAAGAAGAAATGAAGTCGTGACAGACTCACTGGCTGGCATTTGGGTCCTAGACCTGTGAGCTCACTGGCCTACTCTGCCTTTGTAGGAAAATTTCTCTTACTGGATTTTTTTTTTTTTCCTTGTCTGAGGGCTGGGGGAGAATCCAGGCCTAACTGCAAGCTAGGCAAGTTCTCTATCTACGAGCTAGGGCCCCAGCCTCCCAGTGGATTAATTCCTTCTGGGAAGTTCTAAGCTTATCCAGGGGCCCAGAGTGTTAAGGAGCCCACAGAGGATGGGGATGGGTGTTTTGAAGGCAGGGCTTCCCTGGTGAGGCCAGCTGCGCAGTCCGAAGCAAAGGAGGACAGAGGCGGAGCACAGGGGCCCTCTGCCCACCCTGTCAGCCGTCTGCGGGGCAAAGGAGACGCTGAGACCCGCTCGGCGGCGCCCCTGGAGGCCACGTGGGGTCCGCGGCCGGGAGGCGCGTGGGCACCCGCAGGTGACCGGCAGGAGCCCTCATTAAAGATGCGGAGGCCCTGGCTGCGGTGCCACAAACGCGAGGGAGGACAGATTTTCAATCCGAGCCAGGCGACGGGAAATGGTTGGGGGCGGGGAAAAATGAATTAGGTTTTTATTATGTGTTTTATTATGCTGTAATTGGACAGGATTAGAGAATACAATATGTCCCTTGTGCAGCTGGAGGCGGGAGGGCGGAGAGCGGCTCAGGCCCGAGACTCCTCTGCTCAGGCCCGGCTCTGCGGGCCATTCCCCGCCCCCGCCCAGCTCCCGCCTCCTCTGGCTCCGATTAAAAATCTGTCCCACCTCGCGTTTGTGGCACCGCAGCCGGCAACCCCGCATCTTTAATGCATGAGCAGGCAGC
>NW_022900920.1:33230244-33231673 GCF_012274545.1 Fukomys damarensis | reverse complement strand
TGCTCGCGCCCTCGCGCTCCGCCGGGGCCGCTCCTGGCGGTGATGGAGAGGCCCATTAGCCGCTCCTACCTTTAGGGCGGGCTGGGCCGCTCCCCCTGCCTCCCAATTAGGACGAGTAGCCGTCAGCCAAGATTAATAGTTGCCCGGCTCTGGGGCAGGGAGAGGAGCCACCTGCCTCCCGCCCGGCTCTCAGGTGAGGCCGCAGTGGGTCGGGAGTCGGAGGGCGCTCTCGGGGAGGAGGCGCGGCTCTCCCGGGACCCCCGCCTTCTCAGGGCACAGCACCACGCGCCACGGCCTTTCCTGTGCGGTTACCTCCTGGGGCCTGTCTCCCGCCGACTGCGGCGCCTGTAAGGCGGGTCCCCCGGAACCCCGCGCATTCGCCTCCTCTCCCCATACTGCGCGCTGCTTCTGTAGCGCTTCAAGTTTCCTCTCCCTGGAGGCCGACAGGGCCGGGCACAGAGCTGCCTCCCTCCGGAGTGCCTGCCGCCCAGCCTGGGCGCTCGCCCGGTTTGGCAGTGAGGGCTCTGGAGCCTTGGGGTTCTTCCAGTCCTGTTCTTTTTAGGGCTTCATGGCCTGGAGAAGCAAACGATTGCTTGCGGTCACTCAGTGAGCTAGAAGCAAAGCCAAGACGAAAACAACTTGGCTCTCGAGCGCACTGTGGCTTCCCTCCAGCGCTCGCGCGTCTGGGGCCCTGAGGAAGCCCTGACTTCAGGCCAGGACGTCCCTGGTGTTGCTCTTCCTTTGGTGACAGCGGTGACCCAGAATCAAGCCTTCCCCTCCTACTGGTCTAGGGACTTGGGGGGCCAGGGATGCTCTGTAACCCTTGCTAACAGGAGAATTCTTTCCATTAAGTCTCTACTCTGGCATGGCCATGATGACGGAGGCTGAGGCGGCAGGATGATAGCTTGAGCCCAGAAGTTCCAGGCCAGCCTGGGCAACGTAGGGAACCCTATCTTTTTAAACAAAACAAAATTTCAACTCTAGCTTCTGTTCTTTGGGTGCAAAACCCGCTCTGGTCTCCCTCCTCCCTGGCCCAGTAGCATTAGGGAAAAACACGAATTTGGGACCGTGAACCGAGACAGGAAGGGAAAGAGGAGGGCAGCGCCGGGACCGTGGGGCTCAGGCCTTCACCTCAGCACACCCCGACGTCTCCTCTCTGGGACCCACTTCCTGCGAGGGGCGAGGCGGGTTCGGGGACGGGACGAGATCGATACATCAGTGGATTGTGATGACCGCAGGCTTTCACCTTGCGGATAACGGGGTGAGCGGCGGTAAACTCTCCCCAACTGAGCAGGCTCCCCCGGCCTTAATGAGGTAATCAATACTTGTTCTCGGCTTAATTTCCATCTAATTGCTCTTTAACGATGCCGGATAATGGGCCGCCTCCTGTGAGGAGGGAGCTGGCTGGGAACCCGACCCGCCTCGCTCC
>NW_022900920.1:33220036-33229855 GCF_012274545.1 Fukomys damarensis | reverse complement strand
AGACCCGCCTTGTGCGCGCCTCGCCCCTTTGCTGGGCTGTGGGTCACCTCCCTGCTGAGCGCGCCCGCTGGGCAGATGCTCTGCCACCGCGCCTGGGCCACAGGGCCGAGGTGCCGGGCGCCCCACCTCATCTTCTGTCACCTGGACGCTGCAGCCTGGCTTCTGCTGCTATGAAGTTAGGTTGGCAAGGATACCAGGCTAGTGTCGGGCTGGCCTCAGGTCGTCTTAGCTCTGTTATTCACTGTGCAGTGTGACACTGGGCAAACTTACCTAGAGTTCCGAGCCTCAGCTTTCTCATCTGAAAAATAATAATCCTACCTTGCAAGTTTTTTTAAGTCTGAAAGAAGGTAATGTATGTAAATTGCTGACCACAGTGTCTGGCACGCTGTAACCCTTTGGTACGCACTAGTTGCCATTGCCCGTCAGAGCTGAAGGAACTCTCTCGTTCAAGGAACATAAATTCTAAGGCCACAGCGGCAGCTTTAGGGTTTTAATTGAGGGAAGAAGGCCAAGAAGGACCTTCCTGTCAGCTGGAGAGGAGCAGGCCTATCGGAAAGAGCAGCCAGAGCTCACCTCCAGTGGTTCGACGGAGTCTACGCCCCAGTTCTGTTTGTTATTCATCTTCAGAACAATCTGGCAGGCTCAGCAGTCCCATAATACTTCTGGTTTTACCACCTCTTCCCTAGCTCAGCAGCAGCTGGGGTTCTTCCCAAGACCTCTCTGAATATCCTTGCCTAACAATATTGACCCCATCTCTCTGGATTTTTATATAAACATTTTCAATGTTTAAACACTGGCAATTTAGGAAAAACTTTAAAACCCTGTGCTAAATACGGTATATCTGAAGGCTGGATTCACTATTGTCTCTGAGAAGAAACTAAAGTTCAGATGGGCTGTGGCTGCTGGCACAGCTGAGTCTGGAAGCCTAGAAATCAAAGTCAAAATAAAAACTCCTAGAAGGCCCTTGCCAGGCTGTGGGGCCTCTTTAGCTGCTATCTGCTGCAGGTGCTGCCCCCTCAGACAGTGCCCAGTGGCTGAACCGGTGTCAGCACTTGGCAGCTCTTGAACCTCAAGACCTGGGATACAACAGTTCTGTGATACATATAAATTCTTTTAAAAGTTGGAGAGGGGAATGTGGCAGCAAATCCAACCCCAGGACCCAGGAGGGCTCAATCCCTAATTTTCCCCATATTTCTACGTCCTACTGAGCTCATCAACTTTAGTATGATTCCACTTAAGCCCCCCACGTGCATCCCTCAGTCAAGGACAAAGCCAGCAGGAGCTCCGCTGGACATGGTTCTTCTGACTGCCACCCTTTGCTCCTCTCTTCTCTTGCCTTACCCTTGGGGAAAATGCTAGAAAGGTGTGAAGGAACCTGGGGTTTTGGGAGGCTGCACATGCTGATGTGTAAGGATCGGGAACTTGTGAACAGGCTCAGCATTCCACTCATAATATTCTTATGCGCTGCAGGACCCGAGACTTGCCCTGTGGTTTGGTTGCTGAAAAGCCAAGTCGTTTGTGAATGATGGATGACTAACCAGTGCTTCTTATTTCTTTTCTCTTAGCCACTGAGAAAGCATTCACTGTTTTTTGCTTGAAGTTCTGAGCACATGTTTATCAGGTTGTTCCTTGGTGTACTGATCAATATCTGACACCAGAACTCAAAGGAGCAGAGGTATATTTTGGCTCGTGGTTTCATTCCATGGTTGGCTGGCTCCAAGGCAGAAATATGGCAATGAGTAGAACAGAGCAAAGCTCTCGAATTTATGACTTCTGGGAAGCAGAGAGCAGGGGAAGAGTTCCCAAGGAAGCGGCTGTGGACCAGATATAGCTACCAAGGCCATGCCCTATAGCCCTCCCAGACACACCAGATGTGTGCTTTACTAAACTAGGCATCTCTCAAGGCAATCAAGATGAAATCAGTTCATCCCTTGTTAACTTGACACATAAATACATCTCCTTAAACCATCCTTAACCCAGAGACAATAACAAGTCATAATTCCACCTAAAATGATGTAACTCTCCTGTGTATCACTGAAAACACACTAATATCTCCCCAAAGTTTCATCAGTCTCTAAAGTGTAAGTACAGGTTGGCCATAGTGGTGCATACTCATAATTCCAGTACTCTAGGGGCCTGAAGCAGCAGAATCACAAGTGTGAACTCACCCTGAGAAATTTAGGGACTTAAAAAAACCTTGTTTCAAATAAAAATAGAAAGTGTCTGGGGATATACCTCAGTGCAGAGATCCTGTATTTGATCCCCAGTACTGGAAACAAACAAACAAAAAAAGTGCATGTCCAAAGTCTTCTGTGGGGCTCAAGCAAAATTTTAGTTGTGAACCTCCGTAAAAGTAAGAAAGCAAGTTACATAATCCTGAAATAAAATGGCACAGGGTAAACATTCACATACCAAAAAGGAGGAATAGGGGAACCGAAAGGAATTGGACTAAAGAAAGACCAAAACTCAACAGAGCAAAGATCAAGCATGGTAGCTCTCTGTCCAGAATCTAGGGCACATGGTAATGAGAAGTGAGATCCAGAGGATTTGGGCAGCTCTGTCCCTCTCTGGCTTTCCTGTTTGCAGCCCACATGGCCTCTCTTGGGCTGGCTCTGCTCACTGGGTGAAGCTTTCCTGAACAGATGGTTCACATTTCTGACCATTCTAAGGTCTGCAATGCAGTGTCCTTACTCCGACAGCTTCATGCATTGGCCTCTCAGGAGCTCCAGGAAAGGACTTCAACCTTGTCACATATTGCCTGGCCTCCCAGACCTTCCTCTGAAATCTGGGTGAAAGCCTCTATGACCCTGTAACTCTTATATTCTCTGTGCCTGAAAAATCAACATCACATGGCTAACACTAAAATCTGCCACCAGTGTCAGCAGCAACTGGGCCCCCTTGGACTTTGGCTGCAGTGGCCCCTGAGTGTGTAGATAGCTGAACAAAGGGAAACAACTTCTCAACCTCCTGCCCATGGGAGGATACCCTGTGGCCTTTTTCTCAAAGTAAAGTCTTTTAAAGGAGTTTACATATTTACACCTTTGAGCCTGCAATGGGTGGGATCTTGCTTATTCATGAGGTGTCCATAAGCCATCTCTTTTTTTGTCTTGGTGCAACGTACTTGGTTACATTTAATGGCACTAATTTCTTTGGTCCCAAATTTACATGTGCTTTTTTTCTGGACAAACTGCGAATTTTTCAAATGTTTTGGCTCTGATTTTTTACTCCAATTTCTCACTATAAATATTGCTTAAAAGCAACCAAAGTTACAGCCTGAACACTGGGCTACCTTGAAATTTCCTCTGTGTGATCAATTAGTCTCTTGCCTTTAAGTTCAGCCTCACAAAAAGTGTGAACAAAATGTAGACAAGTTCTTTGCCAGAATATAATCTGCATGGCCTCTAGTCCAATTTCCAAGAGAGTCCTTATTCCCATCTGAAACCTCATAAGCATGGTCTTTACTAACTACATTTCTATTAGCATTCTGGTCTTCTGAGACCCTACCAGAATTTCCCATCAGTCCCTGTTACAGGGGTTCTCTAGCTGGCATCTCCAAATCTTTGCAAATGTCTCCCACAAACTACTTCCAAAGGCTTCTGAACTACAGGATCAGGTACAGTCACAGCAATAACTTTACTTCTCCAGTATGAATTTTCTGTATTAGTCATCTTTCCACTGATGGGACAAAATATCTAACACCCACAAGTTATAGTAAGAGAGGTTTCTTGTAGCTCATGATTTCAGAGGTTTCAGTGCATGGTTGGCTGGCTCCAAGGAAGAAATGTAGCAGGACATGGCAGAGGAAAACTGCTCAATTTAGGAAATCTGAGAAGTGAGAGCAGGGGAAGAGCCCCATAGGAAGGGGCTATGACCCATTCAGATATACCTAGGTGTGTTTTATTAATCTCCTAGACATCTCTCAAGCCAGCCAAGTGGACATTCGAGATTAATCATCACACTTGGTTTCAGCAAACTGGTCAGCTCAGAGAAGACTTAAGTGTTGGGAGCATTTCTTGTTTTCTTTTTCTTGGTACCAGGGATCGAACTTAGGATCTTGCACTTGCCAGACAGGCGCTGTGCCACTCAGCTACATTCCTGGCATTTATCGGGAGCATTTCTACATAAATTTTGGGGAAAAGTCATTTCATAATTAAAGTATGACTATAGCTGTCTAAGACCCAATGTTGCCTTGCCCAAGAGCCCGCTAGGGCAGGAGGAAACATAACTCCATTTTGCCTCCAGTCACAGCTGAGGCCTGAATGGCCTGTGAAGCTGTTGCCCTTAATGGCAAGGTGACACCAGCTGAAGAAGTCCTTGAGAACCCAGTATAGACACAGAAGAGAAAGGTTTCACCTGGGGGAGCCCGGGTTCCTTATCAACTCAGCTCTTCCTGCCTACTGAGATGGGAATGCCCTGCTTCCCAACCTCATCAGCATGGGATTTGCACCGGCACAGGATCAGACATGAGATCACCGCAGCCCCCACAAGTCACCTGAGGCTCCCTCCAATCACTGTGTGCACCCAATAAATAGGGGCCTGCTCAAAGAGTTTTTGTCCCACTCTGAGGCACTGACCTCCTGGCCGCCCATATACTTGGAAATTAGGCCAGTCTCTATTGTTTTTTTTCTCTCTCTCTCTTTAGCCCTTGCCATTCCCTTTTCTAGGTAGTCAGAGGAAACTGGCCTCTCTCTGATGCTTGAGTGTGAATTTATTTCCCACTCTGCAGAAGCCAGCATTATACTTTGTTATGTCTTAAGATCAAAGGTTAGGGCCAGGGATTTAGCTCAGTGGTTCTGCTGCTGCCTCGCAAGCACAAAGACCTGAGTTCGATTCCCCAGTACCAAAAACAAAACAAAACAAAGATCAAAGGTTAAAAGTAGGGTGTGAACAAGGACATTGTCACAAAACAGATGTGGTTTAGGATCCAAATTTTTTCCTGGTCTCTACAGTGTTTAAATGGGGTTCTATTACTGGAAGGCGTCCTCCTTTACAGAGAATGTCTTAGTTCTGGTTTCCCCAAAGGAAGATTCTGAGGCAAGAATTTGGGAACTAGTAGTTTCTTTGGAAGATTATCCCAGAGAACACAAGGAGGGAGGAGGGAAATGAGGAAGGGGAGAAAAACCAATAAAACCAATTAATGAATGCGTTGCCACCGAGGAAGTCGCATTGGAGGCCTTCTGCAGGACTCTACAGAGTGTACTTCAGAAATACTTCAGTGAAAGGAAGGGAAACAAAGACATTTATCCTCCAGTTTGTCCCTGCATGGATGCGGTTTCCCGGGCTTAGTGGCCTCACTAGCCTGTCCTGCGTGCCGTCCAAGAGCTCCTTCTGGGGATCAGGGAACCCTTTCGGGGAGAGAGAACCATGAGATCAGACAGGAGCTGCCTGAAGTGTCCTGAGTGTGAGCTGAGAGCAAGGTAGGGGGGCACTGCTTGTGCCCAGACACAGGAGATTTGTGGTCCAAGGTGGCTACTCTTTGACCACATGATTAACTTCTGTTGAGCAAATCACCCAGGGAGAGTCAATAAAAGATTTCTCTGAGATCTGATACACTGATGCTTTTTCTGGGAGCCAAAGGTATGATGCAGACTGAAGCCTTTATGGCCGTCTTCCCTGGCTGCTGGGAAGAAAATATCAGAGTGGCTTAATTAGTTTGAGTAAACTGGAGTGACAGTCAGGAGGGAGGTATGAGTAGGAGACAGGAATCTGGGGATCTAGTGGAAGGAATAAGAAACATTACAGGGGTAAAGGCAAGAAGATATCTCCTTGGCTTTCCCTACAGAACACTGTCTTAATGCAGGAAGTGAATATAAGATGTGACAGAGAGGAGTCCTTTCTGAGAGTGCCGTAATGAAAACGGATCCTCTGGGGGCCCTGGGACCCCACCCACACCCTCAGTCTCCTCAACAGGCAGACACATTGCACAAATGTGTGTTTAGCCACAGCAACCAGTAGCTTTTCCCATCACCGACTTTTGGTAATAATAGTTTAAAAGCAACTCAGATATTAGATGCCACTGCGTGTACACTGCTTCTACTAGCCTTTCCCTTGGCCTCAATTTCAGTCTGTCACACCTCTAACAGACCCTTTGCTCACTCTGGTTACACAGACCTAACCCTGTGATGACACTTCAACTAAACACACATGTGATGTAAAACTGGTCAAATATCGATAAGCTTCATAGTTCACCTAAGAATATTACAGCGATTCAACTTACTGGTTTTGGTAATTATGCTGTAGTTATATAAGATGTCATTACTGAGATAGGGTCAGTGAAGGGTACGTGGAAATTTCCTGTTATTTTTGCAACTTCTATGTAAATCTAAAATTATTTGAATAAAAAGGTTTTTTATTTCTTAAATATAAGGGAGGCTTGCTGTTGTGATGTACACCTGAAATTCTAGCACTTGGGAGGTTGAGGCAGAAGGATTGTGAGTTTGACGGCAGCCTGAACTACACAGTGGGACCTTATCTCAAAAAACAAAACAAAATGTAAATCCAAGGGAAGGAATCCTTGTAAAACTGACCATCTTGTCATAAATTATAAAGACTTTATATGATGTTCATTTATTTCATTAAATTAAAAGAAATGCATTTACATTTGTGAGTAGTTTATCAGTAAGTAATTCTCTAAATTTTAACATGGAAATCTTATAGGTACCTCATTGCTGATGTATATAATATGCATTTACAACTGCTGTACCACATATTAGACGTATTATACTTTATACCATTTTAATGTTTTCCTTAGTAAGCCAATGTCTTCCTTGGCAGTGCTGTAACCAAAGGGCCCTTGACAAGAAGCACAAGCTGTCCAATGGGACAGTCATTATGTACCACCCGTGATTCAAGTTGGCAGAAATGATCGAATTCAAATCAGGGCTGCCAGGCAGCTGATGTGAATTATGGCCCCACTGTGAACATGTTAAAGCTCATTCACCTGGTCTCTGGCTGTCCCAGAGAGCCAGTCCCTGACAACTCTAGTCTTCATTGTTATGGTGTAGATCAAAACTGTCCCTCAAAAGGCTCACATGTACAGAGGCGGGACCTAGGATATGTGTTTGGATCATGAGATGCTAACCTCATCAGTAATTAATCCATTGACTAGTTTAATCCATAGCTCAATAGTTCATTAGAAAATGAGGTCTAGTCAAAGGGAGTAGGTCATAGAGGCATGATCTTGAGGGCTGTAGCTTTTTTTTTTTTTTTTTTTTTTTTTTTTTTTTTTTTTTTTTGAGACAGGGTCTCACTGTATAGTTGACACAGACTGGTCTTGAACTCACAGTGATCCTCCTGGCTCACCCTCCCAAGTGCTGGGATTACAGGCGTGCACCACCACGCCCGGTTTGAGGGCTGTATCTTATACCTGGCACCTCTGGCTGCCATGAGGTGAGTACTTTTCCTCTGTCACCCTCTCCACCATGATGTTCTGCCTTGCTACAGCCCAGAAAGAACAGAGCCAAGTGACCTTGGACTGAGCCCCTGAAGCCATGAACCAAAATAAACCTTTCTTCCTTCAAATTGTTAGTCTCAGGTATTTTGTCACAGTGACAGAAGGCTGAGTGACACAATATGGTAACATTATTTGTAACTGAATATAATTATCTTCTTACCTGGCTGTCCCAAATTTCTTTTACTTCAACTTTCTAATTTACCTTAAAAGTAGGCTCTACTCTTTTTTCATGAAAAATAAACTTTAATTAACTTTATTGGTACAATTTAAATATACATAGCAATCACATTCATCAAAAGGAGTAGTAAAAAATAATTTTATAAAATAAAGGGTGGTGAACATTATACTCAGCCGCTGCTCAGCCTCACTCCAATTTCTTAGTGTTTATTGACAGATGATACATATTTATACAGTGTGATTGTTATCCATATACTTCTTTTAGCCTTTATTTTTATTTTTAATCTTTGGTACCGGGGATCAAACTCAGGCTCTTGAGCCTGTGAAGGAGGCAGCAGAACCACTGAGCCAAATCCCCGGCCTACCCTTATTTTCCTATACATACTTCTCACTTTGAGTTCACCTGTTTTTCACAGTAGATAGCTGTAAAGTATTCATCCTAATTACCTATTCTGAGCCTTTTGATTTACCTGATCCTATCACAGAAAGCACAGTTCCTCTGTATCTGTCTCTGACAAGTAAGTTAATAGGAGTCACTTACTTCATTTCTTCCTCAAAGTTGCACCTCCACTATTTTCACCAGCTGTGTTAAAACAGGGTTCATAAAATAAAGGTTAGAATGTGCTTAGGTCCTCTCAAGTAATTTCTTGCTAAATCATACACTATTGTTTGTTTTATTTTTGTTTTTGAAACAGGCCTCCTAATGTAGTTTAGGCTGGCCTTGAACTCACTATGTAGTCCAGGTTATCCTCAAACTTGCAGTGGTCCTCCTGCCTCAGCCTCCTGAGTGAGTGGATTACAGACAGGTTATATACCACCAGGCCTGGCCACACTGACTTTTTTTTTTGTTACCCGGGATGGAACTCAGGACCTTGCCCTTGCGAGGCAGGCAGTGGAACCACTGAGTTAAATACCACACTGACTCTTTATGCCATGTTTCATCCTATATTGTTCATTTATCAAGAATGTTTTTCATATTATATTTCAATTATTTCATTCATTTGTGGCTGAAAGTGAACTTCAGGCTACAACTCACATTTGGATAGCAAACTACACCCTACACCTCATTTCTTCTTTAGTACAATAACTTGCAGGACAACACACTTTAACACTCCTCCCCGCTCCTGTGGCTCTGACTTTCCTTGTGTCTCCTTATAGAACGGCACTCACATGGTCTGCACTACCAAATCCTTTTCCTTGGCCCAGAATGATGAACCCACTCAGCCGAGTGGGCTTCTTTTTTGAGACAGAGTCGCACTATGTAGTTTAGGCTGGCCTCGAAGTCACAGTTATACTCTTGTTGATGTCTCCCAGGTGCTGGAATTGCCTGTGCCACTATGCCCAGCTTTTATAACGCATGGATAGGCACAATCCTTTATTATTTCTGTTTTATGCTGCACATAGCTGTTATTGAATGTTTTGGAACCTTGATGGATAAAGTATTAGATGACAGAATCTTGGAACAAATTAGACTTTCCAATTGTGTTTTATGCAAATAACTCCTTTTTCCTTTTTTTAAAAACCTTTTTTTTTTCAAATGACTCCTTTCTAAAACGTTTACATACTTTTTTTCTTTTGGTACTGGGGATCGAATTCAGGACCTTGAGCTTGCAAGGCAGGTGCGGTGCCACTGAGCTAAATCCCCGGCTACATACGCTTTTAAGGTTACAGCCAGGCTGTGATGTAGCTCAGTGATACAGTACTCGTCTAGCATGTGTGCGGCCCTGGGCTCAAGTTCTGGAACGACAAAAACTGAAACTAAAACAAATGCGTGGTTCAGGCGGATCCCTGTTAGATGGGTGCTGAACGTCTTCAGCGCCTCGTGCACCGACGTCGGTCTCGTCTGCAGCCGAAAGCCCACCAGAGGGCGCTCATTCCCCGTCGGTCCAGTCTTCACCAGCGGCTCAGAAAACCCAAATTACATTCCAGAAAAGTCTCTCACATCTGATGCACAAAGATCTGCGGAGAATCGCCTGTGCTGCCTGTCGAGGAGCTGGGCTCATAGCCGCAGCCTTGTTAGGCCCGCTCCTTTTCCCAGGCACGGAGAGCTGTAAAAACCGAAAAGCAGTGGGGCGGGACGAGAGTTCCAGGCGCCGGAGTCTTCCAGGACGGGCTTCGAGCCTCAGCAGCCCCGCCACGCGCTGAGATCCAGAGATGCCTCTGGTTGCAGACAGCGGACTCGGCCCCAG
>NW_022900920.1:33219687-33219977 GCF_012274545.1 Fukomys damarensis | reverse complement strand
CTGCTCTTGAGGTTTAGGGTTATCGTGCGGATTCTCGCGAGAGTCGTGAGGCCTCGCGAGAAGTTTGCGTTTGGTCCTGGAGTTGAGGCCCGCATGGGGAGCAGTGGTCGCCCTCTCCCACTCGGCCGGACCCCCTCAGGGAGTCGCGTCTGCACAGCTCGGAAGCCCCTAAGGCGAGACTTGGCTCGGCTCTGCGGCTGGGCCTCCCGGGGAGAGCTTGACAGTCCCTTCCCCACCGGCTGCCGCGGGGGCGGGGCCGTCGGATCCCGGGGTGCCGTCGCACGTCCCCG
>NW_022900920.1:33218436-33219121 GCF_012274545.1 Fukomys damarensis | reverse complement strand
CCGAGCCAGGGGAAGGGGGGACACGACGTCGGGGGCGGGAGAGGGCGGTGGGACTGTCTCTGAGCCCCAGTCGGCGGTCTCCTAGCTCCCCTGGCGGCAGCAGAGGTGCCCGGCCCCGCCAGCGGCGCCCTCTGCTCGCTTCCCTCGCTCTTCAGCCCTTCCCTCGGTGAGTCCCCCCGGCCCTGGGCCACACACAGGGCCACTCCACCCCGCCTACTCCTTCCACGCTCTCTTACTCCTGGAGCCTTTCACTTCCGTCAGTCTGTATCCAGGAGCGCCCGGGCTGGGTAGCTCGCGCGCGCGCGCGCGCGTGTGTGTGTGTGAGAGGGAGAGAGAGAGAGAGAGAGAGAGAGCGAGAGAGAGCGTGAGCCCTGAGCCCTGGTCTCCTGCCCCTTCCTCTCCCTTACTCCCCAACCCTCTGAACAGCCCGACCCATTGCCGGCCTGGGGAGCCCCCAGGGCCTCCTGTGTTAAGGGTCTTCCTGGCTCCTAGGTGGAGGGGCGGGGCAGGGCCGGGTCTAGTTTGCTGCCAAAAGCCTTGAGTTTGGTCTTTGTGCGCAGACCGTTTCTGACCCCCTCTCTGTCCCGGCTTCCCTCCCTGGCAGTGCGCGATGGCCCGGGTGCACGCAGGGCTCGCACCCACCCGTGCCGCGGCGACCTCGGCGCTGCCCCTGCTGTCGCTTCTG
>NW_022900920.1:33210104-33218058 GCF_012274545.1 Fukomys damarensis | reverse complement strand
GCCGCACCTACACCCAGATCTGCCGCCTGCGGGAGGCGGCCACAGCGCGGCCTGACGCCAACCTCACCGTGGTGCACCCGGGGCCCTGCGAGTCGGGTACGCGAGCGGCACGGCCCCCTCGGGATAAGAGCTCCCAAACTCCGACAGCCACGGTCCCTGGCTAGTGGAGCGAAGAAGAGGAGGGCAACCTGGCGTACCTAGGGAAGCTACCCCTAGTCCCCAAGGCTCAGCGCCCAGCTTGGTGCGCAGAACTGCCGACCTGGACGACAGCTGGCTTAAAGTGGAAAGACCCTCAGTTGCCGCCCTAGCAGCGGGAAGGGTCGCGGAGAGATCAGGTTTCACTTGCGCAGACCCTTAGAGCGTCCGTCAGCGCAGGCCCCCTCCTCTCCTTTGTGCTGCGTTTCGGGGTTGTAGGAAAGGGGTGCATCATTTTCACTTTCCCTGTCCTCAGCCCTGAGGAGCAGGGTCCATTTCGGACTCAAGTTTTCTTTGGCAACTTACAACATTCCCTTTCCGAGCCCTCCTTGGGGTCTGGCTCGGCTGGGGCTGCTGGGGAAAACAAACGTGCCAGCCGGGTCCCAGCAGTTTCCCCCAGTCCCCCAGGCCTCTGTCGGGCGCCTGGTTTCAGGTTCGCTGCTTGGACCTGTGTCCAGCCTCCCTCTGCCTGTCGATGGGCTGGATGGAGGTAGAGCGGGCAGGGGCCTGGGCCCGGTTAGAAAGGGAGGATGGGGAGGGAGATATTGGCTACTAGTACAGCAGGAAAGGGCCCCAGGGGAGGTGGAGTGAGGGCAGGCAGGGACAGGGTGTCATCAAGCTCAGGTGCGGCCTGTGTGCTTGTGTGCACACCTTGTTGCATGTGCTGAGTGTACACCTGTCATGCACATCCCCGTGCCTCGTCTGCCCCTGTACATGCCTGCAGCTGCGTTTCTGTGTCTGTGTGTGCCATGTTCCATCGGCAGATTTGTATTCACCTTGGCACACACCGTGTTCACACAAGCTTTTCCAGTCGTTCCTCCCCTGTCCCGTGGGCTGGCTGCGCCATCCTGTTCTCAGGCCTCTCCCTCTCCCCAGAGCCTCGATTCCTGTCGCAGCCCCAGGACGTTTGGGATGTGACAGGGCAGGATGTGATCTTTGGCTGTGAGGTGTTTGCGTATCCCATGGCCTCCATCGAGTGGAGGAAGGATGGCTTGGACATCCAGCTGCCAGGGGATGACCCCCACATCTCTGTGCAGGTAGGGCAGGGGACAGAAGCTTCCTGTGGGCAGCCTCGGGCCCCCAGAATTACCATCCTGATTGCATCTTGCTCCAGTTTAGGGGTGGGCCCCAGAGGTTTGAGGTGACCAGCTGGCTGCAGATCCAGGCTGTGCGACCAAGTGATGAGGGTGCCTACTGCTGCATTGCCCGAAATGCCCTAGGTCAGGTCAAGGCCCACGCCACCCTGACCCTGCTCACACCAGGTGAGGAGTTGGGAGGATGGTGCAGGGTTAGGGCCCCCAGTGAGTGTCTGAGATGTGTGTGTGTGTGTACGCGCGCTTGCGCACGTAAGCAGAGCCTTCCATAGGTTTCTCTCTCCTGTGCCTGTGGTGTTTGCAGAGCAGCTGAACTCCACAGGCATAGCTCAGCAGTGGCCGCGGAACCTGGCGCCCGAAGAGGAGGAGGCTGGAAGTGAGGAGGGTGAGGATTACTACTAGGTCCACAGTTCTGGTCCTCGGCAGGGAAGACCGGCGTAGTGTTGGTCCCTGCCCTGCTCATGAGAAGACCTGGCAAAGACGTGGAAGGAGGAGCACGGATGGTTCTGAAGCTCCTAGTAGGTTGCGGTGGTAGGGAGAGACTCCAGACAGGGGTGATAGGGAGGCCCCGAGGAGGGGCGTGGGATTCACAGGAGCCTATGCAGAGATGCTCGGGCTCGCAAACTCTCCAACACGGTGGCTGGCGGGAAGCAGCGGCCTGCTGGTCCTGGGGCAAACTGGCTGCCGAGTCCACAGAGAGCTGAGGACTCCAGGATGCCCCCTTCTCTTCAGCAGCCCTTCCCCCAGCCCAGCTCAGCCCGTCTTCTAACTGCCAGGCCCTGTTGCTGCTGTCACTTTTGGGGTATCCAGCCTTGGCCAAGCCTCAGTGTACCCCTCCTTGCAACTCATCTTCCAGTTTTTCTCTCACCTCAGTCCTGCTTGCTCTTAGTAACTGCGGTCCTTTGTGCTCTTCGTGGGCTCTGTGAGAGAGCACAGCAGAGTAGTTTGGCTCTGTGCAGTGCCTGCTCCCACCCTGCACACTGTGTAGAGGACCTGACTCAAGACAGGCCTCGTAGGCGCCAATAAAGATTAATGAGCCGAGCACACCGCTGCGCACAGCTCCTGCAGGAGCCCGGCCTCCGTGTGGGACTCCTGCACTCTGCCCAGGAAGGTGTCCTCCCAGCCTGCCCCCTCCTGGGGCTGGTAGGGTGGATTCCTAGGCCCTGTCTCCTCTCCAGGCTGAGTGGGAAGCCAGGTCTGTATGGGTGGGGCCCCAACGGAAAGCCTGGGCCAGATGGAGGGGAGAAGTCGGCCAGCTGCCCAGCTCCCCGGGAAGCTACCCGTTTTCCCACTGGGCCCACTCTCCTGGCCAGCCTGCTTCCATCCGCCCCCGTGGCGACATGTCCCGTCTGACTGGCTCCCAGCTCTCCTCCCATTGTCCTCACCCAGTCCAGTGACACCGGGGAGACTACTGGATGATTGAAGGGGAGAAAAAAGCGCGGGTTAGGGGCAAGCTGCTGTTAGCAGTGGCCTCCCACACCCTGGGCCCTGCCCTGGCTGGCGCCACAGGGGGAGGGACTGTGGCTCCTCTTCGGAGTTTGTCCTCTGGGAGCTGGGGACGCGGTCAGAACCCTAACCGGGCTCGGCCTGGCCGAGGGCAGCTCGGGTTGCCTCTGCTCGCCGGCCTGGACTGGAGTCCTGGGCTGGGCTGCTTGGAGCGAATTCCAAAGCGACCCCGGGAGTAGGAACTGCGGTGGGGAGGGGGGCGCATTCGTGGTGGAGCCAAGGGAAGGCGGATCCGCTTTGCGCAGAGAGGGGACGGGTCTGGGGCCCACCGCAGGACCCAGGCTCCTCACCGCCCAGGCCGGGGCGCCGAGAGGGTGCTGGAGTCCCGCAGTCGGTAGGCCCTTCCCAAGCAGCCCCTGCGACCTCGGCTTCCCCCTCACAGCCCTGCCGGCCCCACCCCGCCTGCGCTGCCGCGGACGGCTTTAATAACGTCGCCGGAAAGTGACACGCGATTTATTATTAAAGTAATGCGGGCGCAGGGACGGGAAAGGTTTAATAAACGCGCTGAGATGCCGAGGATTATTCACCGCAAATAAATGAGAACGCGGGCGGCGTTTTAATAAATAATTTCCCGTTGCTCCCTGGGGGCTGCGAGGAGGCGGCTGCGAACTCTCGCCTCCTCCGCTTCCGTCCTGGACGTTTTCGCCCTGCTGGGAGTTTCCAGGGACGCCCACCCAGAGGAGGCCCAGGCTGGAGCCCGAGAGGCCGGCCCCCCTCACCGCTCCACCTCCGGGTTTTAGGCTTCCTCGGGTGCCCTCGTAACGCTTCCTCCTGGGTCCGTCGGGAGGCCAGACCCGATCCTTCCGGGCAGACAGGAGGGGAACGCGCCCCTCCCGAGCCCAGGTTTCCGGGCCTCCCGGCCGGCCCGGGCTGAGCATCCCCACCCTGGGTGCAGGGCCCGCTGTGAGGGCTGAGATAAGGGGTGTGCGTGCCAGTGACCCGGCTCTGGCGAGTCCTTCAGCCGGCCCGAAGCGGCTCTGCCCAGCGGGGATGGAGGCCGGGCCCAAGGGCTCAGGACAGGGCGGAGCTGGAGCCCCAAGGAGGGGTGGCTCCATAGAAGCCCGGAGGCTCGAGAGGACGACCCCGTCTTCGAAGAGAACTCTGCAGACTTTGGGGACGGAGGACACGCGGGACGCTGGGGGAGGGGTTAGGGAGCGGGCCCAGGTCCACATGATTCCGCAAACCTCGCGCCTTAGCCCAAGAAGCGACATCTCTGACAACGCTTGGAAGTACAGGAAGCGCGGAAAGAGTGCCATCTGGTGGGTACTTATGGTACTGACAGGCGGACCGGGCCAGGACCTTTTGAGTTTCTACCTGATTGGAAGAATCCTTGCAAATGAAGTTCGATTTCTGTTCATGTAGTGTATGTGAACATGCACATATGTGCATATACATATGATAAACATCTATGTGTGATATTTAGAGTAATGTCTGTGCTATGTGTATAGTGGTTGTGTGTATGTTTAGCTGTATATATACGTGTGTGTGTGTGTGTGTGTGTGTGTGTGTAGGTCTGTCACAGAACTATGTGACCAAATGCATGTATTTATCTAAATACATGTAAATAAGTATGCTGGTAGCATGTAGGTGTTTGGGCGTGTGTACCCAGCATTGTGTTTTGTTTTGGGTTTTTTTGTTTTTTTTGAGACAGGGTCTCACTATGGAGTTGAGACTGCCCTGGAGCTCACTGTATAGCCCAGGCTGGTGTCAAACTCACAGTGATCCTCCGGCCTCAGCCTTCCGAGTGCTGGGATTAC
The DNA here is from genome assembly GCF_012274545.1 of Fukomys damarensis. NCBI lineage: Eukaryota > Metazoa > Chordata > Mammalia > Rodentia > Bathyergidae > Fukomys > Fukomys damarensis. Next base: position 33,213,506 of record NW_022900920.1, on the reverse strand, counting down.
AGGTGTGCACCACCATGCCTGGCCCTATGTGAATGTATTATATCTATATGTATATACATTTATTTGTCAGTATGTACAGTATTTCATTATATATGGTTTTTCTACAAATATTGTTATAGGGGCTATTGTAGGGCTGGAGCTACACTGTGGGAAAGATTGTCCCTGCCTATGGAGTTTACATTTTGGTCTAAGCTGTGCGTGTGAGTACAGGTGCACTTCCAGGGGTGGTTTAGTCACTTTTTCATGGGTCAGACACAGTGCCTGACACCCACAACTTCAAGGAGAGGTTTGCCGCAGCTTGGAGTTACAGACCACGGTCAGAGCACTCGAGGCAGAGCAGTGGCAGAGGTCCTGGTGAAGAAAGCTGCTCGTGGGGCTGGGAACAGAAAGGGCAAATCAGCGGGAGGTCATGTGAACAGTGACCACCCTTCCTGGACAGGCCCCTTCTAACGCAAGTCGGCCATAAACCCCATGATTCAGTCTCCTTCCAAAAGCCTGCCTGTGAGTGTTTGAGGTCTTTGGGTGTTGTTCTTGGTCTCAGCCATAACAAGGAGTGCACTACCGGATTACCTGTATGCATGCATGTAACTGTGCGCACGTGTGTGCATGTGTGTGTGGGGGGCAGACTTAAGCTCTGGAAATACCCTGGTCTTTGTTTGGTTTTGTTTTTTGCAGAGTGTTAGGGATTTGAACCCACAGCCTTGCACTTACTAGGTTGCACTTACTAGGTGCTCCAACAGTGAGTATCTTTCTTCCCCTCCATTTTTTGGGGATAGGGTCTCATTAAGTTGCCCAGGCTGGCCTCAAATTTGCAGTCCTCCCGCCTCAGTTTCCTGAGTAGCTGGGATTATAAGTGCACATCAGCAGGCCCCTAGTTTTTCATCCAGAAGTGTGCAGGCAGCTGAGCTGGGGGGAAAGAGGCTGATGACCTGCAGGATGTATTTTGGCTGTGTCCACAGCTCTCTCGATGACTAAACTGTAAACAAGGGACACTGTGTGAGGATGGTGCATGCCCCAGGAGCACAGGGGGGATGGAGGCTGTGGTAGCAAGGGGATCTCTGAGGGCAGTGTTGGGGTCACTTAGAGACTGGCATGGACAAGGTATGGGAGGCTGTGAAGTCTGGGAGTCACCTGCCACAGCAGGTGGCCTGAGGACACGGGAGGGGCAGATGGTGGGGTCAGGAATGAGGGGGTGTGGCAGGGGCATGGCGGTCTTGGGTGGACCTGGAAGCCAGCTCTGAGGAGGCACCCCACTTTCTCCCATGCACCCCTTCCCTGTGCTGGGCCCCAGCTTCTCAGTCTCCTCTCTGCTCACACTGGGTCCCTACTGTGCTGCGGGCAGGAGAAGAGAGCCTGGGCTTCGGGGCTGGGCCTGGCTCAGGTGACTCATGGGCAGTTGAGGTGGGCAGGCTCACAGCATCAGTGTCCCGGCCACCTGGGCTGTCCCCTGCCAGCCGCCACTGCAGCTCCCAGGGGCTCAAAAGAGTGGGGTGTGGACCTGGAGGTCACAGAGCATCACCCCATGCACCTCCAGGCTGAAGTAAGGAGAGCAGTTCCTCCACTTTCCTCCTGCTCAGGGACTCCCTGGTGCCTTGCAACCTTTGGCCTGTGGCGACCCCTCATCCCTGACCCTTCCTTCTCACTTTCTCTCGCTGACTACTTCTCCTGTAAGCCAGGGCTCCTTTCCCTGCCTTTTCTGTCCCTTCATGGGCTCTCTCCTCTCCCTCCAGTCCCTCTTTTCTTCCCAGGATTGAGTCCGTATCTGGCCAGGCTGTGTCCTTCCTGACCGGGGCAGACTGGGTCCTGGCCTAGATTTTTTTTCATGAAGTTTATTGGCACTTTTTAGGTATACAGTACAGTTACATTCATCAGTGGGATCTTGTACCTTTCTAGATTTATTTTTGACGTTTTAGCTGCCAGAGAAGCAACTGAGGCCTTTTGGGACAGAGCAAACAGTTATGAAAGTCCAGCTGTGGTGGCAAGTGTTACCCTGTGGCCAAGTCTCACCGCGTCATCCCCTGGGTGGAAGGAATCACTCAAGAGAAAGATAGGGTCTCTGTCAGAAATGACAACTACGTGGGGCCTGATGGCACATGCCAGTAATCCCAGCACTTAGGAGGCTGAGGCAGGAGGGTCACTGTGAGTTTGAGGCCAGCCTGGGCTACGTAGCAAGTTAAGGGTGGCCTGAACTACATAGTGAGACCCTGTCTCAAAAAACAAAACAAAACAAAAGGAAAAGGAAGGAAGGAAGGAAGGAAGGACAGCTCCTGATCCTACTGTCTCAGCCTCCTGAGTGCCAGGATTACGGGTGTGCGCCAGGATTCCTGTTTGGGTGGCCAGTTTCTTCACCTCCTTTGTGTGTCCCAGTCTGCAAGACAGTGATAGCACTTCCTCCACAGTGGCTACAGATGCTTTAAGTAATGCATCTTGAACACAGTAGGTGTTCAGTATATATTCCCTTTTACTGTGACTCTTTCCTGGTCTTCATGGAGGGCTGGTGCCCAGTCAGGGCTGGGGGGCTGGGCCTGAGGGGGCAGGGCACAGCCTAGATCCCCAGGGCTTGGCAGCCTGGCCCGGCAGCCTGGCCTCCGCAGGAGCCCCGCCAGAGTCAGGGCCTGGGTTTGGCCTGCGGGAGGGCCTCCCCCAAACTCACCTCCATCCATCTCTTTTAAGGGGGCTGCTGAAGGGCTGGCGCTCCGGTGGGGCCTCTGATGGGGAACAGACGCAGACCGGGAGGAAGCAGCGGAACTGTGCTGAGCGGGAGCTGAGGACCAGGCCAGGGGTCAGTGAAGACAGATAAAGCTCAGAGCAGCGGGCTCGGGACTGGAGCGGCAGCGGGGAGGTCAGCTGTCCAGAGAGGGGGCTGCCAGCTCCTGATGCGGACCAGGGTCCCGCAGGCCTTTGATGCCTGGTGGTGGGAGGGTCGAACCCCCGCGGCTGCAGGAAGGGCGTGCAGGGGACCCTCAAGGGTCAGGCCGATGCGATGCGGGGCTGGGGGCTGCCTTACCTTGGAGGCAGAGATGGGAAAGGCCTCTTACGTGATTATGTGATTTTAGTTCCTGTTTTAATTAACTTTGAAGGGCTTGGGGCCTCCCTGAACGCCAGGGAGGGGAGCAGAGCGGAAGTTTATTTTCTTTTTTAAAGACAATTTTATTAAATCACTTTGTTTTCATTCTGGCGTAAACGTGGGGCGTTTAAATGGAAAGTAATTATTTCACCTCGTTTGCTGGTGGCGGGAGGAGGCAGGGAAAGGACGCCGGTGAGGCAGGAGAGGCTGTGGCTCAGCTGGGCACACGCGCACTCACAGGCGCACTCGCGCTGGCACCAGCACCGCCTCCTAGACTCGGGCTCGCGCCCCGCCCCGGCCGGCTGCTCCACCAGTGTGCATGAGTGTGCAAGCGC
>NW_022900920.1:33198710-33209796 GCF_012274545.1 Fukomys damarensis | reverse complement strand
AGCAGGGGAACGCGCCCAGCCCCGCAGAGGGGCTCGGAGCTGAGCGCACCCCGCGCGCGCAAGCGGAGGCGTGGGCTGTCACGGGGGAAGCCGGCCAGATCTAGCTTTCCCACCCGTGGGGAGGTTGCCAATCTCTGCACAGGCTCTGAGAAAGAGGAGCTCTCTGAAGTCTGGTAGAGCCAGGGACACAGCCTTGCGCAGTAAGGATCCCAGGGTTAACTGTCCTTCAGCCACGAGCTAGCTTCGCGCGGACGGAAAGTCACTCGGCCTCCCTGGACCCGAGGTTCTCCCTTCTCAGTCGCAGAAGAGAGGGTGACGCTGAGGACAGGCTCTGAGCACCACGTGTTGAGGTCCTCCTGTGACCCCGAGTCCTGGGGCCTCAGCTTCAAGGGCAGCTCTGTCCCCTCAGGCCCCACCCGCTGTGAACCCTCCCACCCCTGGGCAGCAGCATGCACGGACCAAAAGACTGGCTGCCCACGCCCACCCCCACGCGCGCGCGCACGCACACACAAACACCACGAGCGGTCTCCTTGCCCTTGTACTGTTCGTATCCCTGGGCTCCCAATCAGCTCTAGAATTTGCCGTGGTGAAGGAACCCAGGGCCGGGGCACCCTAACAGAAAAGCTGACTTTATGCATTTCTGTTCCGAGAGGAAGAAAAGCGCCTAGCAGAGCAGGAAAGTGAGCACTAAGACCGGAAGTCAGCCCTGGAAAGGGCTTGCCGCGCGGGGGCGGGGCGCTGGGAAAGGGCGGAGACCCAGCCTCAGAGGTGTGGAGAGTTCTGAAGCCCCGCGGCTGAGAGGCAGGAGTGAAAGGAGCTGACAGGCCTGTCAGGAAGTCACCTTGATGAGTCCCACACTCGCCTGTCAGGTCCCTTCTCCCCAGGGGAGGAGCCTCGTGAGTCACGCTGCCCTCCCCTCACCCACTCAGCGCGCGCGCGCGCGCGCACACACACACACACACAAGTTCGCGCGCCTTGCTCTGGAAGACAGAGTCATTTCTGGATATTATGTTCCTTCCTCACCTGGAGAAGTCCCTGGAGCTTGACAGCATGGGATAGAGAAACAGGAGCCCGGTGCCTGCCTGGAGGGGGCTGGAGTTGGGCTTTCCTCCCGCGGCAGAGCCTGGGCAGCTGTGCATCCGTGCAGACACACGGGGCGGAGAGAGTGGGGCCTGTGCGCTCAGTGTGGTGTCAGAGGCACGGTTGGCCTCTGAAGGGAATGGCTTGGGGCAGCCCATCTCCCCCGGTTTGGGAGTCAGAAGTCCTTCTGCTCTCCCTGGCCAGCTCTGGGCTGCGTGCCTGGCCCTGCCCTCCTCTTGTGGCCTCTGCCTCCATTGGGGATGGGTCTCAAGCTTCCACCCTCCCTGCCGTCGCTCACACCTGGCCTTCACCCATCACCTTACTAGTCCTTAGTTTGTCTTTTTAAAATCCTGTTTATTGTCCTTTTCAAATGTGCCCGGTGACTATAGCTTATGAAAATTTCAGCCTCATCATTCAGAAGCATGTGGAGGGAGCTTTCCTTTCTTCCCTGCAGTCCTGCTCTCTGCTCCATGATCACTGCCCTTGAGAAGCCGAGTGTGTTTGGGCCTTTGACGTATCCGCCCTTCAGCCCCACAGGAAGGTGTCTGAGAAATGATTGCCTAGCTTGATCAGACCATTCTATTATTTTGAATTTTCCTCTTTTCGATTAAAAATGTCAGAGGTGTTTTCCAAGTCCACAATGTTAGTGGACCTCAGCACATGTGAGTGCACTTCACGTGGCACCCGAGAAGAGAGTGGGTTTCCTTCTCGGGGTCTGCAGATTACCTCCAAGAGTTGCAACCCATGCCACAGGGAGCTTTCCTAAATCATGCCCAAGAATGAGATCCAGACGTCTAGAAGGAGCATCAGTGGACCAAAAGCTATGCATTATATGTCCAAGTGTGAAACACATTTCCAAGGCACCACCCACCGTCAGCGTGCCCAGGGCCACGCCCGTCACCCTCTCTTCTCCCACTCCGCCACCCTGCCTCCTCCCCTCCTTGCTTGGGTCAGCGTCTCCCCTGTAAGTGCTGTCCCCAGAAGCGCCATGCTTTCGGTAAGGTTAACCCGTGTCTATGTGCCTGGATTTATGTGGATTGTCCGGCTCCGGTAAAACTACTTCACTAACGCTCCAACTGCTCGGACTGGACAGGAATGTGTACGGCCACACTGTCACTCTCTCGCCCTGGGTCCTGTTAATCCACCATCGAGCCCCCCGGCGCCTTCCTTGCTCTTCCTTCCATGCCTTTCCCGCTGTGTGGCTCGGGCCCCATTTTAAGACTTGAATGAAAGCAGCAGGCTCCCGTGTTGGCTCCCCACTTTGCCTCTCATCTCGCCTCTACCTACCTGCCTTGGGGCCACTACTTTTCCCACATGGCTCTGCAGCTCCCCACTGCCTGCAGAACCGAGTCCCTCCACGACCTGCCGTGAGCCATGCTGGTTAGAGCAGGATCATGTCCCACGGGCCAGAAGACTGCATGTGTCTGGAGAAGGGAAAGTTCAGGCACTGGGAAAACTGTTCCATGCCACCCCAACCAAGGTGAGATAGACTGGCGTGAGAAAGTCAAACTAAAAAAGATGAATGATTCCTTGGGATCTACCCAAAGGAAACTCAGAAGTGGCTTGATGTCTCTAAACTCAGATCTGGGGTACCGATAAAGAGGCCCCTTGGGCAACAATTCTTGCAGCTCATGCTTTCCCCTCTGCCCCCTGCTCTGTCCCTTGGTTTCACAACACCCCAACCAGCTTCTTCCCCATCTCTTGTTCCAGGGTTGGAGTCTCCAGGGACATCTGACTGGCCCTCTTCCAGTCGCTGCCTGCTCTCCACATGCCATAGTAACCTAAGCATGCCGCATAGGATCACACGTCCAGGAATGGCCGACCTGTGAGTGAGAGACTGTGTAGTATGGTAAGCATCCACCCTCGGGTCACTCCCAGGACGCCAGACCCTGGGACTGTGACTCGAACTCCCCAGTCTGCCCCCACCCCATTACCTCCACCCATCCAGACTTTATGAGAAGGCTCTGGAGCTCTTTTCCAAACCTAAGGCGTACCTGCAGCCCCTCAACTCCCTTCCTTGGCATCTCCTCCCCTCACTCAGAGGTTGCCAAATGGATGGTGAGCTTGGATGGGTCCTTGTGGCTGAACTCCAAACAGAGAGGGAGGCCTCCTGGCCTCCTGCCAGGGTTCTGTCCATGGTAATTTGGCAGGGAAGAGCCAGCTGCATATATCTGCACATCTGTTTATGCCTCTGGCTTGTTATTCTCTGCCTTTCATGGGCAGCAGAGCCAGAATACACCTCAACTCTTCCCAAGTTAGATTAACTGGGAAAGAAGGCTGGGACATTCAGTCACTACAATTGCTGATGCTCGTGAAGGGTATGCCTTCCCCAGCAGCTGCTGCCCCTTTACATAGAGACACGGGTGGGGGAAGTGGAAGGGAGGGGAAGCGGGGAGAGGACTGTGAAGTTAGGCTGTGGCCAAGCTAGGAGTAGTCGGGCAGGCTGACCCCAGCTCCCTGGAGAGGGGAGACTCGTCCATTCTTCCCAAACGAGTCACCCTGACCTGCCCTTCCTGTTCAACATGAGCTTTCAGTGTGTGCGCGTGTGTTCCTGTGTGGCGTGGGGAAGAGTCGGTCATAGAAGTAAGGCTTCTAACAGAGGCTGTCATGAGATTCAGGACAAGGAGATGAAGAAGAGGAGGAGGAGGACCGAGAAGGATGGATAATAGGATGGAAAGTGAAGGAAAATAAAGGGGAGAGTGTTGAGAGAATCGGGAATTGTGTTGGGCGGCAAAAGAGGAGGGCTGGGTAGAGAGACCCGGAATCTTGAAGGTCTTAGGGAAATGGGCGCGCTGTCCGTGGTCCTGACCGACAGCCCTCGGCAGAGCTCAGAATGCCGCCCAGGGTGGATTCCCCAACTCCCCGCACTTTCCTATGAAGGTGTCTGGGTGGCTTTGGAGGAAGAACAAAGAGCTGGAGCTGCCTCTGACAGGAACTAAATCTACAGGTCTGATTTCTGCTTTCCCACCCCTCCCTTTCCTGCCTGTCCCAGGTGGGTTCCCTGCAGGGCAGGCTCTGGGGTCAGAAGGGCGACAGGGCTCCTGAGGAGGTGCCTGAGCCCCGGAGGACCTTTGGCCGGAGTCTGGCCCCGTGGGACATGTTGAGTGGAAGTTGGGGGCGCCTTAGGGTGTGGAGTGCTGGGTAGTCAGACTGCTAAAAACAAGCCCGGACTGGTTTTTGCTTCCCCTTGCCTTCCCGCTCCTTTGGACAGCTGAAAAGGGACATCATTTTTCCTTCCTTTAGAAAATTAAGTGTAATGAGCTAGTCCCAGGCAGGCCTTACACAGATGGGGGTTTAATCAACTACAGTCTCAACACACGGGCACTCCAGCTTAACTCGATTCTCACCCATTCATTAGGAGAATGTTCATCACCCGGAGACTGCAGCCGGGCCAAAACTGAATGGATTCTAAAGAGCTGTCAACAGAGTGCGGTGCTGCCTGCCCCAGCCTTTCTGGGGGCCGCACAGGGCAGGGGTGCCTGCCAGCACTGGCCATGCTGAGGCCCCAGCTCGTACCAGGCTCCTTCGTGGGTGCTTTATGTGAGGATCTCCACAGACCTCAGAATCAAGCTCTGACGGGGAAGATAGGAGAGAAATAGCAACTGCCTATGAGAGCTCCTGTTTAGAGGGGTACATGGTTCCTGCTTTTAGGGAGTCTCTGGTCTCCCTGAAGAGAGTGAGACATGGCTCCCACACTCTAGACCGCTCTCTGAAGAGTACGAATGTGTGAGTGACCAGACGTGTCCTAGACTCTCCAGCAAGAGGCTGGACATTGTCTGCTCACGAAGGTCATAGGAGCCTGACCTCCTCCCAGTCCCAACCAGAAGCAAAATTTGGAAGTAGATATCAGGTAGAGTGCAGGCCACAGGACACCACTGGCTCCCTTCTGCTGTGGGTGGGCTGGGCCAGAGGGTGGGGAAAGGCCCTCTGCAAGGCCAGATCCTCTCCTGATATCAGGTGGTCATTGCCTCCTGGCACTGGAAATACTGCATGTTTCCCTGTGAATCATTCCTACCCATGTTCCCATCTGAAATGTGGGGAGTTGCTTTGTTGATCCACTCTGACTTTCTGATGCCACCCTCTGCCAGCCATGTTTTTCTTGTCCTCTCTGGCACTGGCGGTGTGGCCTTAAGTGGCTCATACTCAGCCCAGGGTGTGTGTGAACCAAGTGCTTGTTAGGAACTCACAGGGCCTTAAAGCCCATAGTGCTGTCTGCCAACCCTGTTCCTGCTCCAGCCCTAGCCATGATCCTGACAGCTCATGAGAGTGAGCTCCTCTGTTTTTTTTTTGTTTGTTTGTTTTTTTGTTTTGAGACAGGGCCTCACTATGTAGTTGAGACTGATCTGGAACTCACTATGTAGTCCAGGCTGGTCTTGAACTCACAGCGATCCTCCTGCCTCAGCCTCCCAGGTGCTGGGGTTACAGGCATGCACCACCATGTCTGGCAAGAGTGTGCTCCTCTGGCTGGGTCCTCTGCCTTTCTGTTCACCTGGGCCAGAGGATGGAAGAGAGGGACCATGGGTCCTGCCCTCACCTAGGGGTGGGGCCAGCTCTCTGCAAGCAGCTCAGGCTTGAAGGATGAGTAGAAGGTACCCAGGTATGTGTTCACAGCAGGGAGGGTTCCTTCCGCATTGGCACCTCTGCCTCCTGGACTCCCTTGATGCCTTCATCAGGAGGTGGCTTCAGGGGAACACAGTCTGTACACACATATATGAAACTGGGTGAGGAAATTTACCTCAAGAAATTGGGTTATGCAATTGTGAGTTGCCCAGACAAGTCCTAGGTCTGTAGGGCAGACGGTGGAAAGGAAAGATGAGGAATAGGTTGGACCCCCAGGCTGTGTCTGAGGGCAGCCAGGCTGAGAACCCTGGCCAGGGAGAGCAGCTGCAGATAAAGCTTCAGCCTGGAGTCTCTTTGAGGAAGAGCCCAGGCCCTCCAAAGGCCAGGCCTGGGGCAGATGATCAGCTGATTAGGGAGCTTGATGGCACCTCAGAGTCCTTTTACAGCAGAACGGAGATTAGTGCATGCTGGATAACTGAGAGGAGCCGTGTGCAATCCACGAGAGAATGCCTTGCCCTGCTCTGTGTTCCTGTCGCTGCTTAGCCTAGCTCAGACCCAAAACAGGCCACCAGGGGAGAGGATTTTCATGACAACCAGCAGTTGGATTCTCTCTGAGAAAGTTCCCGACACACAACAATCACTGTAGTGGAGAGTGGAACCTGGCTGGCAGAACTTCTGCCCCCATGGTGGGGCGGGAAGCCCGTCCTCAGTTTTCTTGGTCAGAAGTGAGGGTATCTCTGTGGGGCTCCTGGGGTCTGTGGACATGGGGCGGGATGGGGATACCTCAAGTTTAACCCACTCTGAGGGTTCCCTGTTCTCGTTGTGGGGCCGCCAGAGTGAGAACTACAGCAGCAGGTGACAGGGATGGCCTCAGTGACTGCTAGGACCTCACCAGGTAATTACCGGGCAGAAGCTGGGAACTGACAGGGTAATGATTAGCCTCTAATTGCAGGGCAAACCCAGGCCACGATCCTCCTCTCCAAAGCAGAGGGCATTACTATTTGCATAGCAATTAATTACTTTGGGAGCTACGGAATTTAATTACCCACTCGTTCTTCGCAGGGGCCAATAATTAAATTACTCGCAGAAATGGTATTTATTGCCCAGTTAGGCCTAGCAGGTAGCTCTGATGACCTTGGGAAGTGCCCTTGGTGGTAACCCCGGACTGATGGCAGGGCCTCAGCCTGAGCAGGCACAAAGCAGCCACCTCAGTGCCCGGTGAGGAGGGAGTGCCTGCTCGAATGGCACCTGTGCATGCGTGGGGCTTCTGGGGCCCAGGGACACAGCACCCTGCTCACCGCTGTGACCCATGGGCTGCTCCACATGCAGTAAACATTCTGTGTGGGCAGAGGGCAGAGACCTCTAGAGAACCACACTCATGGGGAGGAAAAGGGCAAAAGGCACATCGGGCTCAGTCATTTGCCGCAGCTGATTCACCTCACTTGTGTCAAGATCTAAGCGTGTCTTCTTGGCACCAGGCTGTGATCCTGGCCCATGGATTTCATTCTGGTGCCCTGAGTGGGGTTAGAGAGGGGCTGAGGAGTGTCTCTTTCTGAACATTGGTCACTGATAAAAAATAATTCTGAACTAAGCTTGGTGTCCCTGCGTTGAAAGAGCCGTGCCTAAGTGTCATGCTTCTGGGAGACAGGAGCTCATGGAAGGCCCGAGGTTTGGGGGCTCATGGAGGCTCCCAGTGGAAGGATCCGCCCGGCTCCTGGGGAGGGGCCGGAGGTGAGAGGGAGCCAAGGAGGTGGGGAGCACAGGGATGTGCTTGGTGGCTGCCCAGTGACTGGGCCTCCTGTCCCCCCCAGGAAGTACCACCTGCACCTCCCCTGGCCTCCTCCTCTGCCTCGTTCCCTGTTTCCCATGCAGCTTCTACCTCCATTCCCGCGGAGAGCGTGGGTGAAGCCCCCACCTGGGTGCGGAGCATTCCAGTGTGGGGCTGACTTGCTGCCTGGCAGCCTGGTGGAACCTATGTCTCTGCCCGTCCTGCTCTGCAGGGTGGAAAGTGCTGGCTTCCCTGCATCTAGGGAGGGAAGGTCTCAGGCAGATCAAGTGGGCCCCGTTATCTTCTTGCCGTGAGTTTCCCAGAGACTGTCAGGCTCTGCTGTGCCTGGAGTGGGCACCCACTTCCGGATGCTCCCTCTGGTGCATTTCCAGTGGTACCAGACCCAGCCTGGACCCCCGGAATTTCAGTCTAATGCCTGAGATGAGCCCCTGCTCCCAGGTGGGGTCCTGTGGACACTTCTAATGAAGCCTCTCTGACTCTGTCCAAGGCACCCACCACAGAGGAAGGATCGGCCCTCAGCCCAGGCTGCTGACAGCGGCAATCCATCTCCATCACAGTGATGGCGTCCCCATTAATCGGCCATAAACTAATAAAGCAAGCACTTTCCACCCCTTGAGCCCCCCCCCGACTTCATTAAGTCTTTAGTACATTAATATGTCTTACTTAGTGTCAGCCTCGCCTCTTGCTCCGCTTGGGGTGAAGCCAATGCGGTGGGCGCCCGGCCCAGGTGGGGACGTGACCCTCCCTGGGCTGGGCACAGGGGCTGCTGACTCAGTGCCTCCCTGTCCTGTCCTCCCGCTGCTCCCGTGGGCCCAGAGGCTGCAGAGGGAAGGAAGGGCAGGAGGAACAGGAGACCCTGAAGCCAGTGGGCAGAAAAGGAAGGGAAGCCGGACAGCCAGGAGGAAGAGGAGGTGGGAGGAGAGGGGGGACCGGGTGGGGGAGGAGCTGTGCACCTCCAAATTAAATTTGTGATTCAGGCATCAGATGGGCCGACAGCCAGAGATTAATTCGACTGATCGAGTTATAAAGAGCGGGAGGCCTGGGTAATCAATCTTGCAGCTGTCAGGCCGACAGGCAGGAGTATTAACCTGGCGAGACGGTGTGTACAGAAGACTTCATTTCATTCACCCCACCGCGTCCCTGACCACCTCCGGCTTGTCTCTCCAAATAACAATAATTGTGGCTGTTAACGATGACAGAGACAGGATGAGGACCTGGGGAATGGGAGCTCCTCTACCAGGGACTTCCCTCCTCTAGCCAGGTACTGCACAGCTTGCCCTCTCCCAGGAAGTTGAACGCCTTCTTCTCGGGCCTTCTCGGGAGGAGGGGACTCCGCAGGGACGTTCAGACCGGAAACGGGCTGGGAAGTGCTCTGGGACGGTGTCCCCGTCCCTCCTTCCCTCCCACCCCAAATGCCGTTGGCCCGAGCTGTGGCTCTGGCCAGGGAAGCTGCGCTTTGCAGGGGCTGGAGGGGCTGTCCCCAGCCTGAGGACTGCCCGCCTGGTAAGCCACCCCACTCCCTTACTCGGGCTGCCTGACTGCCTGACGCGTCAGTCGGCACCTGGGTGTGGGGCGGGGGCTCCCTGCAGAGACTTGTGGAAACCATCCTTGGGGCGCTGCCTCCAAGTTGACACCTCTCAGCTCCAGCTAATTTTCACACCCTTCAAACTGTGATATCTTTCTCCGTCCTTGCTCCAGGGAAAGGAGGCAGGAAGGAAGTGTGTGTGTGTGTGTGTGTGTGTGTGTGTGTGTGTGTGTGTGAAGGTGGGAACGTGGGATGGAGCTCGTTTTGGGTTTCCTGGGAGTGAGCCATCCCTGTCAGCCCCCTGCAGTGGCCTTGCCGCCCACACCTCTGGAGGTCTGCAGTGAGCAGGTGACCCCTGCCCTCCTTTCTCAGGAAAATCCAGGCGCAGGGCTGTTGGCTGCAGCCCCGGCAGTGGTCTCATGATGCCACCTGTTCTTGTCCTTGCAGTGACCGATCCAGGCATTGCCTTCCGCTCTAGAAGCACCGCTACAGCAGTGTCCCTCATCCACTGTGTTCAAAGTGCCAGGGTCTGCTGAGGGTTTACACCATTAGTCGGTGAGTGTTCCCAAAGAAACCTACGAGCAAGTTCCACTTTGGGCCTCATTGTGCAGATGAAAAACAAGTTCAGAGAAACTGGGTGACTTACTCAAGCTCGAACTCAGGAAAGCCCGTTCATGCTGCTGGGTTGGAGTCTCAGCATAAGCTCAAAGTTCGACCGCCCCACCTCACCCCATCTTCCACCAGGGTCCCCCAGTGTCCCTTGACCACTGATTCTGAAGTCCCTCGTTGTGAGGACAGTGGGAAGGTAGGGGCGGACAGTGGCTGGGTCAGAGAAAACTCATCTCCCAGGCAGGCGTAGCCCCAAGGAGGGGTGTCTGGGGAAAGTGGAGGCTGGGCATTGCCGATGCCCAAGACAGTGGTCGGAGGGCTTCCACGCTGGGTGGGTGGGTGTGGGGTGGGGAAGAGAAGAGGCCCCTCCTCTCACCTTCTGACCCCTGCAGGGTTGGCCAAGGGGGAGTGGAGGGGTGAGGGCATCTGCAGCTGGAGGCTGGCCCCGGGCCAGCCCCTCTGTAGCTCCCCGGACCCATCTCAAGTGGCCGCTTCCAGGAGCCCAGGGACGGAGCGGGAACAGGGCCTCTTTCCAAGCCCAGGTTCAAAGGTCTCCTCCTCTTGCCCTGGGCAGCTGCTGGTTCTGTCCTGTCACTCTGAGAGTTTACTCCCCATCCTGCCGGAGGAGTCTGAGTTCCTGGAGACTTTGGGAGCCACTGCAACCCCATCTGGAGGCCATTCTCGTGCTCGGAGTGGGATGGGTGGCCAGAGTCCTCAGGCCTAAGGCTCTATCGCTGGCCTGGCAGGCGTCTGACCAGCCGTATCTGCCTGCCACCCTACAGTCACACCAGGCTTTGCACCCTTGAAGCACCTGCAGCCAGGGTCCTCCTGTGGCAGAGTCCTCTGGGTTCTGGTCTTCTCACTCCATCCAGGTTCGCGTACAGCCCAAGCCCGGGGCTGTCTTTAGGTCCTGGTCCCTCACCCGCTGCCTGGGCCTTGGCTCCACCCGTACAGAAGGAGAGCAACTGCCTCTATGTTCTCTGCCTCTGTGGCCACAGGACTGGTAGAGGCAATTTTCTGGGAAGGTGCATTTTTGAGTCAAGTCACACAGGACAGCCGCTTCAAAACTGATAATCTCTTGGCACCTCAGTTTCTTGTCTGTAGACTGGGAGACATAAAAACCTACTCTCTTGGCTGGTGGTGGTGGCTGAATGAGCTGGCGAAGGCCTCGCCAGTGCTGTCCTGGCACATTGTGGGTGCCGAGTGAATTTTGAACTGATAACCAGAGAGGGACAGAGCCTGGGGTGTGGGGAGGGAACAGGCTCCAGGGAAGATCTCTCCTTCCTGCCCCCAGCTCTCCCGTCACACACTGTGGGACAAGCCCAGGCAGAGGCCTTCAACTTGAATACCCTGCTCTGAGGAGGTCGTGGACAAGGAGGGAGGGCACAAGTGTGCCGGAAGGGTGCGCAGGAGCGCGTGTGTTCCCACATCCCTGTTCTGAGAAAGCTATCTGGACATCAGCCAGGCAGAGAGAGAGAGAGAGAGAGAGAGAGAGGGAGGGAGGGAGGGAGGGAGAGAGGGTG
>NW_022900920.1:33174039-33198658 GCF_012274545.1 Fukomys damarensis | reverse complement strand
TCGCTCGGCAACAGAGGCAGAGAGAGAGAGAGAGAGAGAGAGAGAGGGAGGGAGGGAGGGAGGGAGAGAGGGTGCAGGGGCTGGCACCAAGATACCTGCTGATTAATCTTTGTCTTTGGCACACCCAGATCTGGTGCCGGGATGCTTCAGGGCCTAAGCTGGTGTCCATGGGGGGGCAGAACTGGGCCCAGGAAGATGGATTTCCCTGTCCCCTCAGTCAGTGCCCAGCAGGAAGGGAGAAGCCTGCTTCATTATGTTTAATGGGATTATTGGGGGGGACAGTAGTCATGGGGCATTAGCTGCTAATTGGGTCCATAATAAAGTTAATAAAGCTCTTATGGTCTTTACCATTAAGTGTAATTAAGGGGGTGCTCTGAGGCTAGGAGGGGGTGTTGGTGGGGAATGGGCACTGGGCCCTCACCGGCAGGAAGGAGCCAAAACAGGAGCAGGTGACAGGGAAGCTGCCAGCTGTGCCGAGGCTGGAGCTGCTCTAGCTTCTGGAGCCACCTCGGTTGGGTGCTCATCAAGTCCTCGGGCGTGGTGAGGTGGACAGGAAGGGAAAGGGCTGGCCGTGATCCGTTCCCCAGATGCCAGGAGACTGGTGACTCCAACCAGGTGTCCATACCCTTGAAGAGGCTCGGAGCCCAGAAGAGATTAGCTTCTGAGGACAGCAGTCAGGGACAAGCCGTGAGCCTTGAAGGGTGACCCTGGCCTCTGAAGGCTGTGTGAGCGTGGGCCTTGCGGCCACAGTATCCTCTTTTGCAACACGAGGGTAATAGCATGGTTGAGGGTTCCGGAGATTCTGTGGCGAGAGAAAACTAAGCAAGTGCCTGAGGCACTCTGATTGTTCCCATAGTTATTTTGCAGTTATGCAAGGGATGTTTCATGAAGTCTTATACCTGTAGGATATAGAAGGACTCCCCACCCCACCTGTCCCTGTAATGGAGTTGGTGGTTATTTTTCCAGAGTTTTAGGGATACTTATATATAAAATACATGCAAATGGAGAAATATCCCATTTTGTTTTCTTCCTTCTACACTGGAATGGTCTTTTGCATTATCTTGCACTTTGCTATTTTCCTCTCACTTTTGTCCTTGTCCTTTTCTATACCAGGACACATAGATCCCCTACACTTTTTGTCTGGCTGCTTGGTATTGTACAGCAGGGATGCATCACCATTTACTTAACTGTTTACCTAGTGATGAGCATTTAAGTTTTTTCCAGTGCTTTGTCATTTAACAACAGACCACTCATGTACTGTCTTTGTGTATTTCTCTTTTTTTTTCTTTTGCGGTGCTGGAGATTGAACCCAGAAAACCACATATACTAGGCAAGCACTCCACAGCCCATTTTATTGATTTCATTTTGAGGCAGGCAGGGTCTTGCTAAGCTACTCAGGCCTGTGATCCTCTGCCTCAGCCTCCTGAGTAGCTGTGTTTACCCATCTCCTGTGTATTCCTGTGAGCAAGAGTTCTGGAAATTGAAGCTATGTACATTTCATTTATTTATATTTATTCAAAAGCAAATTGTTTTTGAAAGGCAAAATATGTACAATATTTTAACAAAATCAGAGGGTAAAAGAGCACAACAGCTAAACTTTGGCTCCCTCCCTTCAATTCCCCTACTCACAGGTCACCACTATCACTTCTTTTTTTTTTTGTACCAGGGGTTGAACTCAGGACCTTGCACTTGCAAGGCAGGTGGTGGAACCACTGAGCCAAATTCCCGGCCACCACTATCACTTCTGAAGAACTTTTTAAGAGAGATTTTTCAAAGCTACCTGTATGCTAATTTGCATATTTTTCTTATCCCTGTTTTCCTAAAAGGTAGCATACTGTGCTGTGTTCTCTGCCTCAGTCTTGGCCGGCACCTTCTATCTATCCTGGTATCTTGGAGATCATCCCGGACAGGAATGGGCCACTGTTCTCTTGAACAGGGGCAGGGTGGGCCTGTCGCACTGGTTCTGAGCTTCCTCTCACCGGAAACCTGGGTTGCTTCCAGTCCTTAGCTCCCACAGTGCTAGAGTAAATGCCCTTCCCTCAGTGAGTGCACTTGCTCTCTGATACAGGGCAGGATGGTTGTAGGAAAATCCCTGGAAGCACAACTGCTGAGTCAGACAGTATATTCACTGAGGAATGCAACAGAGACGGCCAGATTGCACATGCGGATGGCTGTGCCAGGGGCCGCAGTGTGACAGTGGTAGAGGATGTGTTTAGTGTGCTGGGTTCAAATCCCACCACATCACCTGTGTAACCCACTGCCCTACTGGTCAGCGCTGCTCCCTGGGCCTGGGCTGCCACATCCACTGCTCAGCCCCTGGGAAGCAAGGGACCCACAGCAAGGCTTTACTCTAACCCAAAGTGCAGCTTCCCTGGGAGAGGTGGGGCAGGAAGGAAAGGATGGAGCTGTCCGCTCCCCTGAGAAGGCCACAGGGTAAACACAGTTGAGCTGCAGTGGGGTCAGGGGTTAATGCTGACGGAGCTACTGGGACACACTGTGAAAGCAAACAAAACAAGCTGAAGAAGGGGAGCGGCCGCCTGCAGTGACCGGCGGGTCACCGGCCAGCTGGCCAGCCTTCCTCTTACCCCCGCAGCTGCCACAGTGGGCGTGGGTTCTGGGTGCTGCGGGGCTTGTGGCAGGCTGGCTGGGCCCTCTAGCCCCAGGAGGGCAGCTTTGCACTGCCTGAGCCCCCGGTGCGGAGCCGGCAGGGTGGGCCTGGGGCAGCCTTGCCACCTGCAACACCCCTCCAGTAATCCCCTGCAGCCTATCTGGGAGCTTTGGGAGGCATTAGGGGTGAGCCTGGCGGCCACCCTGGAGCCAGGCACCACTTTGAGAGCATTCCTGGGCATTAGACCGCTGTCACAACCCAGCTCGTCTGCACCTTACAGAGCCCGGGGGCTTCTCTGCTGCAGCCGCTCCTGGCCTAATTACAGGTGTCCCTGTCGGGGTCAGCCGCAGAGTTAACATGGCTTCATTAATGGAGTCCGAGGATGAGCTGGGTAAACAGGGGATTACAGCTGAGGGAGGCTGGGGGGAGCTGGGTGCCTCATGGGTGTGCCACGCCCGCACCGGGGGTCACAGAGGCAGATGATGCTTTTCAGGGACACACATACGCACTCATGCACACAGGCCCCCGATCAGAACTCAGTGGTGCTGCCGAGGAAGCCCGGGGTGCTCAGGGCGGGGGTTCCTGGCAGGTGAGCAGAGCATTTCCCTCCATCCAGGACTCTGGTCTGCCGCTGCAGCCTCCTCCGTGCCCCTTCTGGCTCCGGCCGGGGCCATGACTGATTCTGAAGAACTGATCTGTTGGCAGGGTCAGTCAGAGCATGCTGGAGAAGGAGGGGTGTCCTCCCTCAGCCCCCCGAGTCCAGCCGTGAGTCCAGCTCCCAGAAGAACCCACACACCCACACGGTTCTGAGGCCAGGCAGGGCCACGCTGCCCAGATGTCACTAAGGAGGAGGAAGAGGAAGAGGAGGAAGGAGTGAGTGAGCCAGGCCGGGAGTGGCCGGGGGAGTCACTTAACCCCAAAGCCGCCACTGGTCTGTGGAACCAGCACTGATGGGGCCCAGCTGGAGCTGGCTGGAGACCAGAGACCCCCGTGTGGGAATGCCGGGAGGAGGCTCCTGGGTCAGCCGGGAGGACAGCACCCAGAGCTCTCTTCCCAGCCTTCCTGGGGTGTGGACACAGGGCTGGGCTCCCAGGCTGGGCGGCTTTTTCCAGTGCTCCCTCCCCCAGGCTGTTTCCTGATGTCACTCCAGTCCTGGCAGGGCAGCACTTGTGGCCCAGGGCGGGCAAGAAGGGGCTCAGAAACCTAGCCTCGACTGTAGCAGAGTGATCTCCCAAGGGTGCCTCCTTCCCTCTGTGTGCACCCAGTTGAGCAGTGTTCAGGAGGGGCTCCCACTGCAAAGGAGACCCTACTGCAGACCACCCACTGAAGTTCTCATCACAAGAGGGCCCCTAGGGCTAGGTGCCACCTGTTACACTTGGTCCTAGGCAGTCGGCACTCCTGCCCTGTGCTCCTGGTCTCCCCATGCCACCCTCCAGACCCCCCACATACTCTGGGCCCATAATTGAATATAAAGGCCCAGAAGCCAGTGCAAACAGCAAAATTAATCACCAGCAACCTGGCAGCCTCTTGCCATAGATCTTTCTCACACGTAAAATAGCTCATGTTAATCATTGCTGCTGATTTATTGTCTTCTCCGCCTTGTACATAAATTATTCACTATTGCCAGGCTGCCTGGAGAATCCCTGTAATGAGGGCTCCCCTCCTCCCTTCTCAGAGGTGCACCTTCAGCCCTCTGGGTCTATCCCTCTATGGATGTTTACTGGTCCGGCCAAGGCATGGGCCATGGGGGAGGAGCCTAGGGGGTGGTGAGCAGAGAGGTCCACTTCAAAGTAGTCTGCCTTCCACCCAGGAGACCTAGGGAACCCTCAGCTCCAGGAGCACAGGTACACCCTGGGGACCTCTCCTGTTCCAGACAGAGTGAGTAGCAGTGTGGGCTGGCTGCTGGGTGGGTCTGGGCTCCCCTAGCATCCCCACCTACCCTGGGGTCTAGGCTGCTCTCTCCTGCCACACCTTGGAGGGAGGGTCAGGGCCACAGACGGTGGGGGCAGTAGCTAAGTCAGTGTCCACCAGGTGGCAGTCCTGCAGCCCAGGACGGCAGCTCTGGCTGTGGAGAGCCCTCTGGAGAGGTAGGGTTGCCCAAGGAAAGAGGACAGGGAGTTGGTGGATTGGGACCTTGCTGAGGTGAAGGTGCTTAGTCTCTGTGGTACCGAAGACAAAACCATCTCAGCATCCAACCACACGGTGTCATCCTCCCTTGGGTTCATCTCAGAAGTGGGGTCCCAGACGGTGATGTCGGCAGAGGGACCCAGGAGGGGGCTGCACCCCACCTGTTGCTGGCCTGGCCCCACTTTCCCAAAGGGCAGCAGCCTGCCAGGGTTTCCCTCTCCAGGAGTCCCCAGAGGCAGTAAGATGGGAGCCACCGTGGAAGGGGTCAGTGGGGTCCACCGCCCACGCTCAGCATTGGAGCCCCTCTGCCCACTGCAAACAGGCAAGTCCGTAAGTCTGAGGCCCAGCCCGCTGCAGGGCCGCATGCCCTGCAAACTCACTGCTTGTCCTCCCCTCCTGCCACTGAAAGAGTGGAGAGCTGCCCAGAGATGCAAATGGGCCCCAGGATTCAGGAGGCCAGTGGCCTCAGCCCTGGGCTTGCTAGAAGGCTGTGGCTGGACACTGTCCAAGCCCTGGTCTCCTCCGCACTCCTGAAGGTGCAGTCTTGCACCACTCACTGAGGCTGGGCCAACACTGCAGTGGCATAAGGGCAGCACGCAAAGCGTCTGGCTGCGTGCTTCCCCAGAAACACGGGGCTCTGTCCCTTAAATCCCGTGAACCAGAGGGTGGGGCTCTGGAACACAGCCAGCTCCCCTAGGAGTTCTAAGAAAACATCTGACCTGTGGACCCCCTTGGCTGTCCTTGCCTAGATGTCCTCCAGAAAGCCCCTTTCCAGGCTCCCTGGTGGTACTTGGGACACTGGCAGGTCTTCCTGGCTCCTGGTATTGCCTCTGGGTGCTGACGAACTCCCAGTCCAGTCTGTCCCATCTGTGACCAGCAGAATTTCTCCAAGTACAACTCCTCCAGCCCCAGACCTGGAGAGCTGCAGTCCAGACAACGGCACTGTCACCAGGTCCCCTCAGCCCGACAGCCGCAGCACAGGAGACTTGGAAGAGCCCGCTGGCGCCCCCACAGGCCGCACACTTCCCAGGGAAGCCCAGACCAGGCTGGGTAATCAAGGCTGTTCCTGGTGGTCCTGGTGGTCATCTGAGCCCGACTTCCTAAAGACGGCTCGTCACTGGCTCCTCCCTCCTGCCAGCTCTGGCTGCCACACCCCTCCTGCCTGGCCTCCCTGGCCCCTGTCTTCGTGTCTGTCTTCACATTTGTTTCAGGGCTGCCTCAGCCTAGCTTGTTTATTCTTCAGGGGGTCCAAGTGGGTGTTTCAGCCCCAATTATGCTCTGGCCACAGCTACCACAGCTACCAAAACAAATGTCATGGGCGTCAGAGGTGGGGGAGGCTCAGACAGGCTGGTGCCAGGGGGCCTGATAAAGGGGAATCCGCTCCAGTCTGGAGGTGATGAGAGCTCCTTCTCGCGATGGGGCCCTCGGGAGCAGGGGCTCGTGGGTAATTGGCCTCCTCAGCTAGGTCCGACCACAGGGGCACAGCATCCTGGCCTCGGCGCCTCCCCTGCATCCCATGTCTGCTGGCCTCCTGTAACAGAAGCTTGTGCGGGGTGTGACGTCCCTCTCCAGCTGCTGGCCAAGCTTGGCCTTAACTTGGAGGAAGAGGAGTGACTCCTCAGTCCGGCCCATGGAGACTTCCTACCCCTCCCAGACTGTGGTGGGTGTCCAGGTAAAGAAGTACAAGTGGGAGATTCTAGACCCAGTCCTGCGGCTCACACGGTGCCTTGGCCTCCCGTCTCCAGATCACTTAGCAGGAACCGTCCTGGTCTGTACACCAGGGAGCAAGATCTCGACTCCCAGTGCAAGGTCCCTTCCCCCGGGGGGATGGGAGGAGAGTGTTGGGCTGCTGGTGGCTGGTTCTAGCTTCTATCTAGAGCTCTTAGGACAGGGTGCCAGGCCTCTGACACTGGAAAGGGGCCAGCTTCTCTGCACTGTGACCGGAGCCTGGGCCTGGCTGAGGCCACACTTGCACCTCTTGGCTGTGCTGGCCCGGCTGGGAGGACCGCATCTCACGGCTGCTCACACACAGTACCCACGTCCACTCCCACTCCGGCTTGTGGCTCTGCCCCAGAAGGGCCCCCTGCATGCCTCTGCCCATCTGGGACCACTGCCACTTCCATGACGACAGAAGAGACAGCAGGGAACCAGGTCCCAACACTTCCCCGTGCAGGTGTGCAGTTCGATCTCCCGTCAGACCACAGGCGGGCGGGCCTCGGGTCTCTGCTTTAGAGATGAAGCTCTGCTTTGTAGGCGCCAGGGGCTCCTGGAGACTCCCTGTCAGAAAGCCGAAACACCAAGAAGGGGTGGAACCGGATGCAAACCCGTGAGGTCTGACTTCTGCACTGGCTTTGGCTGCAGGCTGCAGGCTTGCTCTGGATTTGCCGAAACAGCCTCTTGAAAGTTCAGGGCTGTGGCTTCCGGGGCCATCTCTCTGTGACCGATTAGGACTTCAGGGCTGAAGAGACCTTTTGGCCGCTCAGGGCTGGGGAGCCCAGGGATCCCACTGAGACCGGGGAAAGGCAACTCTGAGCTGGAAAGGACCGGCTGCTTGCACTTCGCTTCTCTGCTGGCTCCCTGAGGGGTCTGAATGAGGCCAGGTCTCAGGTTCTGATCCCCGCTCAAGCCTGGCTGCTGCCCAACATAGGCAGCCTCTGCCTGGGCTGGAGACATGGCGCTCCAAGTGGAGGAATGTGAGGGGCTGTCTGCGCCAGGCGTCTGCTTCCCAGTCCCAGCCCATGCCCAGTGGGGGAAGTGGGGGAGTGCAGGAAGCCCCCCCCGAAGGAGGGAGGGGCTCAGAACTCTGGGTGTTAGGCCCTGGGCAGGTCTGAGTGTGCACACTGGGCTGGGTGTGCGTCATTGTGGGACAGGTGGGGTTTGTGCGCCAGTGAGTGTGAACGTATGGGTCTTTAAAAGGATGAGTGTGCTATGCACACGAGCTAGTGTAACCATGTAGTGCATGGATGTTCCGGGGCACAACCGATTTTGCCGGCTAGCACCGCCCAGACGTGAGTGCAGACAGCATTCCCAGCCAAGGGCCTCGCAGGAAAACTCCCTGAAGATCCAGAGGCCGACCTGCTGGAGGCTTTGGTTGTGTTCATTCCTAGAGTGTCCCAGGCCGCAGACGAGGAGACCACCCCTCCTAGGGCAGTCGTGAGGCCCAATGGCAGGTGGGAACACTTTGTAATCTGTCAAGTGCAGGTACCTGGGAAGGTCTAGGAGCTGCTGTTGGCCCTGTGTCCCCCACTCCCACGTTCGTGCCCCATCTGGTATAAGCTAGAGATCAGCAGTGCCCCTGGGCTTCAGCCACATAACAAGGCTTGTAGTCTCAGGCTCAGAGACCTGGCTAGGGAGGGGGACAGTAGGAAGGGGCAGCTACTGCGTCTGTCCACCAGCTCCAGAGCTTCCCCAGGCTGCCCCTCAGCGGAACCAGCCGTTCAGCACCTCATTGCTCTGCTCCAGACGTCAGGGGCTCCTTCACCTACTCAGCTCCACACCCTGTGGGTTCTGCCCCCCACTGTGCCCCTTCTGACCTCCTGAGGCCCTCTCCCCCGTGATTCCAAGGCTCTGAGCCCTGTGTCCTGGCCACTGCCAGATCCCCTGTGTGTCTCAGGTTCCTCTGCTGCTACCAGGACCTGTGCTTGTGGTTGGAACCTATCTCCTTAACACAGTGAGCTCAGCCTTCCCTGTACCTCAGAGCGGAGCCCCTGGGGAGGACTCCAGTTCGGGGGCCCAGGCTGCACCTGACCAGACTTCATGGGACGGGTCCCAGGCAGCGAGGTGGCGCTCAGGCTCCGGCTATTCTGCCGTGCAGCCAAGCTCGGGGTTCGCTGCTAACTTCTCCCAACCTTCCCTGGGGAAAGAGCCACCTGGGATGCTTGGTAAATGTGTAACAGCCCTCCCCTCCCAGGGAAATCTGACCAGATGTGTCTAGGATGGGTCCAAGGAATCTGCCTTTTTAATAAATAGCTCAGATTATTCTAATTTCCAGCAAAGGTCAGAGATCCTAGTCCAGAGCAGTGCTTCTCAAATGTAAATGGGCCTTACCTTGGCATGCCCAGGGTCTCTTGTTAAGCTGCACGTTCTGTCCAAGAGACCAGAGGAGAGTTCTGTCCAGCCCGAGTGTAGATGAGGGGTGATGGTAAGTGGTGACATGCGGAGGAAAGCCAGAACCTCATGAGCCAGGACAAGGAGCCTGGACTTGACCTCAGGGCGGCGAGGAGGCATCAAGGGGTTTTTCATGGGGAGGAGCTTGTTCAGACATGTGTTTTTATTTTTTATTTTTTAATTTTTTTGGTACCAGGGATTGAACTAGGGTCCTTGTGCTTGCAAGGCAGGCAGTGGAACCACTGGGCTAAATCCCCAGCCCGAGACATGTGTTTTTAAAAGACTATTCTTGTGGCCACAAGTTGCCACTGTCCAAGTGAAAGGCAGGAGCCAGAGCTGAGGAGGAAGGAGGGGACAAGAAAAGGGAGTCAGTCACCCTCCAGCCTGGCTGCTGACCAGCCGCCCCTGCCCCCCGCCCCATGAGAAGAGTGCAAGCACGTCCCTGCCCGGGAAGCTTCCCTCTGGCATACGAACCCCGGGCCTTAGGATCCTGTGGGCCTGGGGTAGGGCAGGCCACAGGAGCCAACCTGAATAGTCATGGAGCTGGGGTCTTGGGGAGCCCTCCCCTTGACCCTCAGTGACTCTGGAGCTTCCATGAGAGCAGTTGCTGGGAACTGGAGGCTGCTGCAGAGACTCGGTCTTCAGAAACCTCTCCGGCTCTCTTCTAGGCAGTGAAGCCAAGAAGGGAAATCCAGGTCCAAGAAGCATCTCTGCCCTTGGTTCCCATCTGGTGGGCCCTAAGTGCCCAGACGCCTCCTTTGGGTCACTCTGGCACACCGGCCGTCTGCCCTGCCCAGCCACCTTCCCCACGCTGACTGACCGCCTTTCAGACCTCCACTCCAAGGACTGTGGCCTGTCATTTTCCTCTCCGGAGCCAGGTCTCCCTGCTTATAGCTGGCTCCTGGCTCAGCACCCTCCCGCTTGCTCCTCAGTGGTTCCCAGGCTGCTCTGCCACCTCTCGCAGGCACGGTGCCCCCATGACACAAGCGTGCAGCAAAGCAGAAGTCCAAGCCCTGTGTGCCAGGAGGAGAGGATGCTGCAGTTGACACCCGAAGTCCCTATTCTTAGTGTATCCTTATGTAGAAAGGAGTTACTAGGGTGAAGAAGGGCATTGTTAATTTTAATGCAAACAGCTGAAATACCCTAAGAGGGCTAAACAGACTGATACAGCTTCCAGAAGCAGATAGCCAACCCCACTTATACACACCCTCTCCCATGCCAGAGCCTGTTGATACTTTGAATTTTTGCTAGTATAATGGATCGAGCAAGAACAAATCCTGTTTTAATTTACATTTCTCTAATTATGATTTAATTTCTTGCCATGTGAGAATATTTTCCTAAATTCATTGCATGCTTTGTATTTCTGTTTCTATAAATTGCCTGTTCATATACTTGCCCATTTTTTTGGTTGTTGTTGTTTTTGTTTTTTGTACGATCTCACTGTGTAGTTCACAGTGGCCTTGAACTCACTATGTAGTCCAGGCTGGCCTCGAACTCACAGCGATCCTCCTGGCTCAGCCTCCTACATGCTGTGATTACAGGCATGCCCATTTTTCTATTGGGTTAAAAAAACATTTTTTTCTTATTGATGTATTGGAATTCTTAATTCTGGATGTTCAAATTTGCTCTATGTTAGTTACTTGTCCTTTGATGTCATGATTTTTTACAGCACAGAAGTTTTATATTTAGATATACTTGTGACTGTTTTCCTTTATGGATTTTATGGTTATTGTCTTATTTTAAATAGATTCTTCTGACATGAAAGTATTTAATTTTAGATTACATTTCCTTCAACATTTTCAGAGTCAGCTCTTTATTTCCTCTGGAATCTAGTTTATGAATGGTGTGATGGAGACAGTCCTTGCCTGATTTAGTTTGGAGAC
This sequence comes from Fukomys damarensis, assembly GCF_012274545.1. Classification (NCBI taxonomy): domain Eukaryota; kingdom Metazoa; phylum Chordata; class Mammalia; order Rodentia; family Bathyergidae; genus Fukomys; species Fukomys damarensis. The sequence goes on along the minus strand of NW_022900920.1, from coordinate 33,187,933 downwards.
GGCTCACACACACTGTGGGTTCCTGCCCTGGGAGGCTGATTTGCTAACACCAATGGTGCAGCCATGATTTGTAAGCAATGACCAGTGCCAGGTGAGGTGAAGGAAGGGTGGGGTGTCCAGAGGGGACCCCAGAGTGAGGGGTCAGCGCAGCTCTCCTGTGCCCACCTCGGTGTGAGAACGGCTTCCAGGAGGAGAGCTGCAGTCGATGCCCATGGCATCCTGAGAGCCACCACCTGGCCCCTGGTGCCACCAGGCCCATGCACCCGTGTCTGTGGGCACAGGACATATGAGCCCCCTATTCCCCTCGCTAGCTTTGTGTCCCCAGATCCTCATGTTAGGAGGCTTTCTTCTCAAGGGCAGGAGTACCTGCTAATGGGGACAAATCATGCAGTTTTCCCTGGAAAGCCTCATTCCGCCCCTCCTGCCCCTGTCTGGCCTCTTCCATCTTTGGCTTAGCCTCTGCACATGTGGCCATTTGGGCCCATTAGTGGCCTCCTAATGAGTGGCTACCTTCACTCAGCTGGGGGGTCAGTTAGCAGCTGTGCACGCCCCACATGATTCATGCCCATCACAGTGTGTGCCTCACATACTCATAGCACTCGTGCATCCTCTGCTGACCGATTCTGACCCCGGCACTTAGAGAGAAGTCCCGTTCTGCTCACCAAGCAGAGAGTCCACACACCCAGCTCACCCCCAATTCCCACATTCACAGATGAGCAAATCCAGCTCAAAGCGGGGAAGTGTCTGCTGAGCTGGGACCCAGATCATTACTGAGCAGTCAGGAGAGAGACCAGCTGGCTCATGAACACCCACCTTGGCTGCCTGGAGCTGTGGGGCTTCAAAGGTAGCAGGTCCCAGGAAGATGTGTGGACCTGGAGGGGCAGGGACCCCGCAAAGCTGTGCTGTGTTTAATGGCAGGAGACAGCGGCTCCAGAGAAGCCTGCTTTGCCCTCTAGGTTAGCCCCTACTAGACAGCAGGGGACACCTCACATAGCTCCCCAGAGTCTGCCTGAGGGAGGGTAGGTTGCTGCTGCCCTACTCCTGGCCTGTTTTCCAGATGCCCCAGGAGCACAGGTATTGGAACAGGGCCAGGCCTGAGGCACACGGGACCCTGCGGGACAGTCTTGGCAGCCTGGGTCCCAGAGTCTTGACCTTGCTGGGCCCTTGGGAAAGCTGGGGCCTCCGTAGCTGGGGTTATGGCTGCCAGGTGCCAGCTCACACCTGCTGCGGCCCTAGCCCTCCAGGGCCTAGGCACTGTCCTGGGGCTGTGTTCCAGAGAGGAGTTGAGGACGGGTCTGGGGGCCTTCCGGAGCCTCCCCTGCCCCAGGATCTAGAAATCGCTCTCTCCCTGTCCCTTTCCCCACGCTGAGTCCAGGGCTGTGCCAGGAGAGCCTGGGAAGAGAGGCCTGGCTGCCAGAAGCTCTTTTGAGAAGCCTGGGAGCCCAGCAGGGTGACACAGAGCCCCGCAGCCTCTCAGTCCCCAGGCCCAATGCCCGCCTCCCTTCAGCAGGGCTCAGACAGCAAGTCCTCCCGACACTGAGCTCCCAGCACACCTTCACCTACCTGGGAGGCGTGGAGGGCCAGAGCCTCTGGTGGAGCCACCCTATGCCACTGTGGGATGGGCCGGCAGCAGGCTGGCGGGAGGAGGGGGATGCGGGCTCCAGGTCAGGGAGATGGGCTGGAATTCTAACTTCCCTGCTGAGGGCCTGAACGGCTGTGGAGAGCTACCCTGCTGCTAAGGTTTAACCCTCAAGTGAGAACATTAGACTGAGTTGTAAGGGTCGCACACCCCGTGCAACCTCCAGCAGGACCGGCCTTTGAGTGTGCGGACCATTTCCGGGAGATGTGCGCACCAATGAAGCCGGAGCAGCGGCTCTCTCTGGGAGCTGGGGCGGGGCTGGCGACGCAGCCCAGGCTTAGCTACTCAGGGCCCGGCTCCCCCAGCGCCCTCCCCGGTGGTTACCTTTGGGAGCGGTGGGACGCCGGGGAGACATGCTTTTCAGGCTACTTTCTCTTGTACCGTTTCAACTTTACTGCAGAGCATATTTTATGTTTCTTTGAAGAAAGGAAGGAGAGAGAAGGAACGATGGGCCGCTGCTGGCCGAGTAGCTAAGCTTTGTTTCAGTCAATGAATGGCACTTCTGTTGTTATCTGTTAATGCGTAGTAATCCCTCCTTCCCGGGGCGTTGGGTCTCCCTGTAAGAGTGATTTGTACATGAATTGCTCTGGAAATGCTAGTCATGATTAACACCTAGGTAATGATGTCTGTCTGTGCACAATTGAATATGTGAGCCAGCTGGCCCTGCCGGGAGGGGTTGTGCAGCCTTTAAGGGCCATTGTGCTAACGTCAGGGTGGAGGTGCAGAGCGGGGCTCAGCAGCCAGACCTCCTGGGCTGAAACCTGAACTGTTCACAGGAGAGGTGCTCTTGGCCAACCTACCCTCTGGGCCTCAGTTTTCACATCTTCAAAATGGAGCTGACGAGCGCACGTACTCTAGAGCACTGCTGCGAAGGTTAGAATGAGCGAGTGAGCAGGGTCACATAAGACTCGTAGAACAGCCCCGGGCCAGGCGAGGTGGCACGGGCCTGTCATCCAGCCCTTGGGGGTGCTGAGGCAGGAGGATCTTCATGAGTCTGAAGCCAGCATGGACTACGTAGTGAGGGCAGTCTCAAAAATACCAAAAAAAAAAAAAAAAAAAAAAACAGCATTGGCACATAGTAAGTGTTCCACAAACTACACTTCATTCTGTGTCTCCATGTGCCTGTGCTGATGTTTCTTATCCCGGGGAGGAAGAGCTGTCTTGGCCTGCCGTCCAGGCTGTGAGATGGCTGCACAGGGCTGCCCTGATACCTACTGCACAGCCTGGGTGCTCTGTGGAGGCTCCAGAAGCAGGCGAGGGAGGGTGACAGCCCTTCCGCGCTTCCAGGATGCTCCTGGGGGTGGCAGTGCCCCCAGGTGCCCCCCAGGTCACCTGAGTCAGGAGGGAGCCACTGGGGCGGGGAGGGGAAAAGGAGGTTAGACTCAGAGTCCTGCTCTGCAAGCTGAGGCCGGGAGAGGCATCCCCTCCCTCCAGGGGGAGCCCTCTGCCTGCCCCCATCCTGGGTGATGGCCTTCCCTCCAGTCCAGTCCACCCCACCTCAGGGAGATGCTGGGCACAAACAGGTTGGGCAGGTTTGGGTGAGGTGGAAGGGACCTGACTTGGGAGAGGGACCTGGCCTGGGTGCCAGGGTGGGCGGTGGCTGGGAAAAGAGCCCAGCCTGGAGGGAACTGGAGAGCCAGCTGCTGGCCTCCCAGTATAGGAGACACAGCCCTTTCTGGGGAAGGCCTGTGTTGGGGGACCTGAAGAATGTGTGCCCCAGGCAAGGGCAGTCGGTCAGGAGCGGCACATGTGGGGACTGCAGGACTATGGGTTTTCAATGGGTGCGCTTATTCCAGCCCCTCCACACAGCATGAGCACTGAGAGTCTGCCCGTGGGCTCCATGCATCCTTGGTGACACCAGTACAAGCACACGCAGTCAAACACATCCCCTGTGAGCACACACACACAATCCGTACGAATGTGCACATCACACCGACACAGCAGCCACAATCACAGTTTACGAAGCCGGCCTCCACCCCTGCAAGCATCCTTCCTTCTAACGGGCTTGTCCCTCTGTGGGGGGCAGGCAGCTTGGGGTTCTGAGCAATTGCAGGCAGACCTGAGGTCTCACCCCTTCCAGAATCTCAGGTGGGGCTCCTGGGGTGCAGGACCTACCCTTCTCCAGGCAGCTGCCTCAGAAGGAGATCCCAGAGAAGAGGGAGGTTGCGAATTGCGAGGGGTGAGCAGCCATTGCAGCCGGGATCAGGCGTGAGGTGCAGAGGAAGGAAGAGGACGCTGGGGCAAGTCGGAGAAGGGCCCTTGGAGGGCAGGTGGTGCAGGGACAGGCCTGGTGTGCAATTTGGGGCGTGAATGTTTCATTGAATTTCAGCATATTGAGGCAGCACACAGCTTACAGATGTGCGTTCTGATTTACTAGATATAAGTACAGGGGTAGTGAATTTTCACAGAGCACACACACCCATGTAAATAGCAACTCATCGCCCACCCCAGGTGCTGCCTGTGAACCCCTTCCAAGCACGGTGTGTCCCCAGGGTGACCCTATCCTGCCTCTCACACCTGCTTTTCGTTTGGGCTGTTTCAACGCTCTGCATGTGAATGTGTTACCCTGAGTGTATCACAGAGTGGGTTGACTTTTGTCAACTTCTGTTGCTCCACGTTATAGTCTTGACACCCATTCACACTGTCTGGTATGCTCTGTTAATGATACCCCAGGACATACACCCATCTCCCCCCAGGGTTACCCCTCCAGCCCTTCTGTTTATTTATTTTAAATTTGGGGGCAGGGTCTCTCTAGATCACCGAGCTGCCCTTGCAGTCCTGCCTCAGCCTCCAGTGAGCTGGGACTGCTCAGCCCCATAAACCCCAAGCACTGGGGCGGGCGAGGTGACACCCATCACAGCTGTGTCTGTGGTTCCACCACATGTGTGCACACTTAAACTGCTTACGTGCAGGCGCACACATAAGCACAAATCCACCCAGGTTTGGGTGCACACGGCCACTCTCCTTACGCACACACAGACATTCACAGACACTCAAGTGCAGCTTGAGAGGTGTGGTAGCCCCTGCTTTCACACACACGCTCACATGCATGCACGCGTGACTGCCCACTGTCACAGTGATGTGCTTGTGTACGTGGACACCTGCCCCTGAGAACTCACCCGCCTCACACAAATAGAAACACTCTCCTGTGGTGCCTCACGCCATGCACCCACTTCGCACACGCCTAAGCCCATTCATTCACTTGCTGGTGGCTCCCAGGCCCTCTGGCTCAGGCTTTGAACAGACAGCAGAGTGCGATAAAATCGACAGCTGAAAACTGTCCTGAAAGCAAAGCTGTACTTGTTGAGAAATCTGAGCTCTTACTGGAGGGACACAAGTGCCTGTGTCTGGGGCTGGGGGAGCGGGGAGGCGGGGGTGTCTCCTGGGCGCCTGTGGCCACCGGGCTGTTTCCATTATAAAACAACGATGAAAGGGCCGGCACAGGGAGACAAGGCTGTGAGTGAATAAGGCAGCCACCTCTGACCCTGGAGGTCAGAACCACAAGGAGGGCTGCGCAGACCAGCGCAAGTTCTCCAGCTCCAAGGCCTGGCCAGACTCCCACTGGAGGGGTTACTGGGACCCCTGGGTGAGGGCAGGGAATGGCTGAGGGAGCAGGGGTGGAGAAGGAAGCGGAGTATGGGAAGGCACCTGGGACCCTCGGCGGGGCTTCTGCTCCCTGACCCTGACGCCCCTCCGACCCTCAGGGTCTCTTACGTCTCCTGGGGCTCTGAAACCAGGATAGTCTTCCTTCTCCTGTTTAAGGCTTGGTTTGCTTATTTTTCTGATTAGCAGGAACTATAGGCAAACAGCAGTTAGTAAAAATAACAAACCCAGGACACACTACAAAGTCACCGGGAATCCCAGAAAAGCTGAGGAGCCCCTAGCTCTGCACCAGAACTCCCTGCCTCATGGCAAAACTCGAGTGCTGCTGGGGAGAGCAGGGATGGAGGCCCTGAGGTCTCTCATGGACCGTGCCTCTCCCGCTAGTCAGTCTGAGCTCCCATCTTGGGAAGGAGCACAGGAGCCAGGTGGTCTGGGGCCCCTTCCCCCGGCCTCCTCCTCCTCTCCCACAGCTGCCTTCTGGCTGCCCTACTACCAGGGCTGAAATTCACTTTAATCTGTAATCACCTTGGCTCCTATAAGTTCACCTGGCCAGGCCCCAGAAGAAAGTGCTTTGCAAGTGAGCCCCCAGAGAGCCTGTGTGTCACGGTCTGGGCAGTCCAGAAGCCACTCCGTTTCTTCCTCCACAGAGTGCTCTTGAAACAGGCCCTGAGAAGCCCTACGTTGGCTAGTGATCGTTAAGGTATCATCATTCAATATATATACAAAAAGAAATACACAGTTTTCACCAAATGACCAGAAGACTTGCAGGTGTCTACGTGAGGGACATACAGGGCAGGCAACAAGAAACAGGCCACTGCACCTCCAGCCCCCACCCTATCTGTCCTGACTCAGAAAAGCAATAGAGGAGAGGGTGTGAAGAAAGCAGACCCACTTCCCTGTCAGCTAGCAGATTTATGCCGGGTCGAAGTCTTTTTTTGCCCCAGTACAAGGGATGGAGCCCACAGCCTTTGCTCTGAGCCACATCCCTAGCTCCTTTTTAAAAAATGTCTTATTTGAGATAGGGTCGTTTTTTAAATTTTGAGACAGGGTCTTACTCTGTAATTCAGGTTGGCCTTGAACTCACTGTGTAGCCAAGGCTGGCCTTAAACTCATGGCAGTCCTCCTGCCTCAGCCTCCCGAGTGCTGGGATTACAGATGTGTGTCACCACGCCCGGCTGAGACAGGGTCTTGTAAATTGCTAAACTGCCCAGGTTGAACTCCAGCTTGTGGCCCTCCTGCTTCAGCCTCCCAGAGTGCTGGGATGACCGGCCTGTGTCACCACCAACTTGGGCCACAGACTCAAAGTGAGTGAAGTCTGAGCTTGCTGGAGGAGCCCAGTGCAAGAACTCTCCAAGCAGGACAGTGGGCCACGGCCAGAGCCCCGCTGGAGGAGCTGCCCTGTGCAGTGAGACATGGCCAGCAGCTGAGTGCCCAGAATGCAGCCCCTCTGCCCCGGCACCAAGCCTGTCCCCCTCACTCCCTGATGGTGACTCGGTCTGTCCCTGAGGGAAGGGGTTCTGACCCACACTCTAGGAGCAGAAGTCCAGGCCCAGAGGCCTATGTGCACCAAAGTTACCCCTGGCCAAGTCCCTTGTCCCGACATGAAGGCAAAATCTAGGCGGGCTTAGCTTCAAAACTAGCCAAAGACCTAGGAGACCCAGGCACTGGGGAACCAAACTCTGTTTCCTGCCTCCCCGGGCTGCACCTGCCTCAGCTCTTGCGAGGAGCCCCTCTGGGACAGACTATTTTGTGGGCTTTGTGTGAGTGGATGGGTTTAAAGCTCACAGTAACACCATGCGGATTTGCTGTTCTTATCCTGCTCTACAGGTGACAGAACTGAGGCCATGCTGCTGGTCCAGGGTCAGCCAAGTTTCAAGCGAAACATTGGAATGGGAACCCCGGAAACCTGGCTGGCAGGTGTGCCGCAGGTGGCTGCAGAGCCAGTCAGAAGGCGGGACTCCTGCCTGCGCCTGCGCCTCCCCACACCCGGCACCAACGTCGCTCCAGGACTGGCAGCCAAGTGGAAGCAGTGGCAGCTCTCCCTGTCCTCTTCCTACTAAACTCCTACCTTCTTAGCGACCATCTGCAACATCGGTTGTTTACGTCAGTCATAACACTCATCCCTTGGTCTTTATCAAGCAAGGTTCAAAAACCTAGGCTTGGGCTGGGATGCTGCTCAGTGCTGGGGAACCTGCTGCCCATGTAAAAGCACTGGGCGGGATCCCCAGGACCGGGCAAGCCAAGCCAAGCAGAAGATGTGGGCTTTTCTGAGCTGAGCTAATTTGGGGGTGCTGGAGATTAAACCCGGGTCCCTGCACGCGCTAAGTACACACTCTACCACTAAGCTACATCTCCAGTCTATGAACTTCAAATGTTAAAAATTTCACATTGCACTGTTCCGATACTTACTATGTTTTCCTACGTCTTTACCTCCTCAGAGCCAGCCTTCATTATTTAAGGCATCTTGCACTTGTTTCCTATGACTTAAAATAGACTTACTTTTAAGCGGTGAGGCTTTCTCAAGCCATCCATTGACTGGTTTGCTGTTGTTCCCTCCTGTCTCCTGCCATGGGTGAGGTTGTAACTATTGCAAAGCCCCGTTCTGTTCCATGATTTGAATGTCTATTTTAGTGCCTATGTCTCATTGTTTTCTCGTGCTTGCCATAACAAGATGTGTTATAGTCCAGCTTGCCTTCTTTAGAAGATTATTTGATATATTCACTATTTACTCCTAATTTTTTTCCCAGTACCGGGGATTGAACTCATGACCTTGCTCTTGAGAGGCAGGTGTGGTGCCACTGAGCTAAATCCCTGGCCCCTCACTATTTATTCTTTATCAGACACTTAGAGTCATTTTTCCTCCATGAGTTTCAAGAAGATTTCTCATATAACATTGATCAGCAGGGCATTAAGCCTATAAATTATCTCGGGGAGTATCGGCACTTTGGCGGCTCTTGGAATCTTTGCCTTGGGACGCAGCCCTGTCACGTTTCTGCGTCGTCTCGGTGGCTGTGCTCCGTCCCTTTGGCTGAGTCCCAAATGGGTTAGACACTCCCTCCATGGTGGGTATCTGGGCTGCTTCCAAGGTTGAGCTATTGCTCAGAGCGATGCTGCAGACATCGTTGTACAAATTACCATTTCATTTCCTTGAGATGCTTCCAAAGTGGAATTATCTGATCAAAGGGTGCAAACATCAGCACGGCCCATTACATAACTCAGAGAGGATGGGACCAGCTTACAGCATCACGTTGGGAGAAATACCCACTTTCCCAGAAGAAGTCCTTGGGCAGCTGGAAGACCTAAATGAGTGGCCTGTTCCTAAGGTGAAGAAACAGTCCTGGGGGTGAAGAAGGAACCTGAGGGCGAAGTTCTCTGAGCCCGCAGGGAGTAGCCCGCTCCTCCTGCGCCTGTGGCTGCCCTGCCCCCGGGTCCTTCTCAGAATCGGCTCCCTGCCCATGTGGAAGCCCAGTTCACTCTTATGTATTCAGCACATGTCTGTGAAGCATTCGTTATACGGTGGGCACTCGTCTAAGCACTTTACAAACATGAACTCACTTGCTTCTTCTAATTCCTTCACAAGACAGATCCTCTTTTTATCACCCCATTTGGAGGTGAGGAAGTTGAGTCACAGAGCAGCTTGCTGTAGGTCATATGCCTGGAAGGGTTCAAAGTCAGGGAGTCTGGCATAAGTCACTAACTTCTGGGTAGAACTCCCTTGCCTAGCCATAGTCAGCTTGAAGCTACCCTTCTTTTTCTGGGTGCTGCCTTGGTCCCAGAAGCCTCAATCCTCAGAAAAAATCTCTAAATCTTCACGTGCTTGGTTTTGGACCCTCTTCCACTGGCCTTCCAGGGACCTCTTTCTGCTATGCAGACACCCTGCCATGTGCCAGCTGCTGGGCTATGCACTGTCCTATCTTTTCATCTTTTAAAATCTTTACCACAATCATACAAAATGGTAGCACATCCTCATTTCATAGAAGAGGAAGCTGAGAATCAGAGAGGTATATTGCCCGGCCCCACGGAGCCAGTGGGGTGGAATTGTATAGTTGGTCAAACGCGCCTTTGGCTTTTCCATTGCATCTGTCCCCTCTCTGGCCTCCTGAAGCCCCACCCTTTACCTATTCCATTTCCCTTTGCCCTGCTTGGTTTTCTTGGAGAACTCAGAAGTGAAAACCAATTCACACTGTAGTCCAGCGGCTCCTCCTGTCATTTTACCTTCTGGTTTTTGGAACGAGGACCACACCCCGAGAGAGGCCCAAATAGCTCCTTCCTTTCCTGCCTCAAAGTACACACCCTTTGGAGCCTGCACACCGGGTTCCCACTTCCTGCCCTAGGCTTTTCAGTGGTTTGCCAAACGCAGATGACAGGCAGGTTCTGATTGCAGTGGGCAGGCCACACCCCAGCTGAGTTTTCGTCTTCCTACCTCTCCAGGTCCTCTGGGGTGACTCACAGCTCTGGTACCTCAGGGGCGTGGCTCTCCCAATCCCATCATGCAACTGTACGAGCTCCAAATTCCCTGGCAAACATTATGAAGTGCGTACAGAGTCCCCACCTCGGACGAGCATAAGCGGAGCCATTTCCCTAATTCCTGGCAAATGGGAGGATTTGAAAAAGTGCTTAGCTCAGCAGCGCAGTGCTTGCCTAGCATCCTCAAGGTCCTGCACCCCTCCCCATTCACAACTCTTTAGCATGTCTACTGGTTGTGTCTGAGTACCCTTTTGTGTGGCTACGCACACCTGTCCTGGGTTATGCGCTTCTTAGAGCTCCCTCTGGAGTAGGAGAGACAGCACAAGTGCGCGACAGCATGTGTGTTCATATGCAAACCCTGCGTGGCGCCATACACCTGTAATCCCAGCGCTCTGGGAGGCTGAGGCAGGATAGCAAGTTCCAGCCCAGCCTGGGCACCTCAATGATTCAGTGAGACCCTGACTCAAATGAAAATAAACAGGGTTAGGGAATGTAGCTCATGTGAAGGCCCTAGGTTCAATTCCGAGTACAGGGGCAGGGAGATAATTCATGGATGTATTTTTGAGAGTGAGGCCTCTTTGTTCTTCTGAATTTGTATGTGAGCGTATTTGTGTACCCACCACGTACAAGTTGTGTCAAACCACTGCTTAGGAAGGTTTTCCATTCCCAGAATCCTGGACAGGAGAGGAGAGAGAGAGGGAGAGGGAGAGATGAGAAGGGCGTCAGGGCGGACCCTTCATGAAAAGCAAGATGTTGTGGTAAATCAGGAATGTCCCACACAGCCAGGCAAGGCAACACCCCTGGGAATCTCAGCACTCTGGGAGGCTGAGGTAGGAAGGTCACAAGTCCGGGCTCAGCCTGGACGGGGCAGTGACTTAGTGAGACTCTGTCTTAAAAAAGAAATTAAAAGGGCTGGGCATATAGCTCAGTGAGAAGGGCTTGGGTTCAATCCCTGGTACCGCAAAAAGAAAAAAAGTAGATAGTTTCCGACAGGTGTAAGCAGCCAGACAGCAATGGCAGGGAGCTGGATGTCAGCACAGCTGGCCTAACTTGGTGTAGCCTGCTTGTCGCGAAAGTGACTGACTGAGGGCTGTGGTGTGTTCTTTGTGCCCGCTTGACAATGCCCACAGACTCCAAGGCCTCTGTGAGGCTGGGATGGTCTGGCCTTGGGAGAGAGGTGGGAGAGACTGGCAAGAGCTCCGGATGCCCATAAAGCAGCAAGCCTGTGCCCCTTACCTACTGCCTCCTCCTCCCAGAAGCTGGGGAAGGATTTGCTGACTTCAGAGGAGGGTGGGAGGAGGGCAGTCTCTGAGGTGAGGATGCTTTTGCTGAGACTGCAGGCTCCTCCCTGGCTCCTCATTACTGAGGCCTTGGATGAGACCCCTCTGTGTGTGAAGGCTGAGGAGGACTGGCTGGGAAGTGGCTAGGCCAGCAGCTCCAGGGCAGGCTGAGGCCAGGGCTGGTTCTCTTGACCTTGAGGTCTGTCTGCACTTTTCTGCCATGGAAACTCCTATTTTTCCGGGTCTTTTTTCTGCTGCTTTAGCCTTGCCCTCTCTGCCCGACCCTAGCAGGTCTCAAGGAGGGGGTTAGGGAGGCAATGAAGGAACCTACTCTGTCTGAAGAAGTCAGCTAGGGAGCAGGACCAACAGCTTTCAGTCCCAAGGGCTCTCAGGCTAGTAGGATGACAAACATTTTACACAAATGTCAACAGCGTTTCATTGTTATGTTGATTCTGACGTGGCTGGATGAACCAAAGGCAGAATCTCCTATGCCTCTTTCATAAACAACAAAAGCAAAGGTCAGAGAAGTTAACTGATATATTCACATTCACACAGAAGCCGTGTGGCTGGGCCTCAGATTCAGATCCATGAACACACACACACACACACACACACACACACACACACACACACACGGACTTTCAGAAACCCTGCGCTATTGGCCACTTGAGGAGACTCGATAATTATGCGTGGAGAGCTCAGGACAGGCAGGATTGTGAGGTAGTTTGTGAAGTAGGAGTAGGGATAGGAATTGTTTTTTGAGCACGGGGTGAGAGGAGTTGCCAGGGCTTTGCGGCTTTGGAGGGGCTAGAGAGGGAGGTGTGAGAGTGTTTTCTATCCTGTATCTACTGGGCCCAGGGTTAAAGTAGCAGGAAGAGACTGTGAATGACTCAGAAAACCAGTCAGTTAAGAGCCTAGAATGGAGAGGGAGGGAGTTTGGGCTTCTCCCAGGTAGGAAGTGCAGAGCTGTGATTTCCTAAGGCAGGGAAGACAGGTCCTATAAACCTGTCAGCGGAAGGAAAGGGGGCTCTCCCTGCAGGATGGATTCAGGAAAGGGGGCAAGAGCTGTGTCTGAGCAATCCCCAAAACAGAAAAATAAGCGGGGAGAGAGCGTCAAAAAGGCTCCTCACCCGGGCAAAGCTGCCTCTGGAGAAGGAGTCTGGAAGGGAATCCCAGGCCAACGCAACCGGGGGAGAAGGGTGCAGGCCCTCTGCACCTCCAAGGGGGCAGCCACCCCACGACCATTCTCAGTGAGCAGCGGCTGGATCTCCACAAGCTCAAGATCCAAACCCCGCACCTCACTGAGAGGTTATTAATAGGGAGTTTGTCTGGTGTCAGAGCATAGACACGAACTGCATTAGCATTACCCCATAATCTTGTTTAGTAAATGCTTGCGCCGTTCATCTCCTGTAATTGCATTGGGAAGATGCAATATTTATGAAAGGGGAGAGGGGAATGTCACTGCTCATCTCCATGCAGCAGTAAAAGTCCCAGGAAATGCTGTGGGGCTGCTGGACCGGGCCTCAGTCTGCCAGCTGGGCAGGGTTGCTGTCTGAGGGTTCTGAGTGGCCCCACTGGCTGCCCCTGGCCCAGAGCTTCCCTGCAACCTTTCTAGAGCCTAGAGCAACAGTCCAGGAGGTGTTGGCAGAGGCAGTGGGCACTGCTCCCCTTGGCACGGCCCTGGCAGGTGCATCGGGTCCTTCTGCTGGGCACAAGACTACAGGCTGCACTTCTGTCCAAGGTGGAATTTCTTTGCCGGGAGGCTAACCCAACACAAAGCCGAAAAACAGGGGGCTAAGGTCTGCATACCCCGAATTTAACAGTCACGGAGACCAGAGATGGGGATGAATGGGCAGGGGTCCTGGCAGGGCTGCCTCTGGAGAAGTCTGGCCTGAAATGACCCCCAAGCCCACTGCAGCGCCAGAGCCCTGGGCGGTAGTCTCTTCCGCCCTCCCAGGATGCCCTCGGGACTGGGGACAACTCACCAGGTCTCCTGCAGGCCCAGAAAGGTGGCAGACATGCAGCGTGCCCCACGGTGTGCCCACTCGACCTGCAGCCTGGGCTCTGACGCCCGGCTGGTGCTGTTAGTGTTCAGATCACTACAGGTAGGGTCTTGCTGAAGGACAATTCTGGCTCTGGTCTGCCCCTGGGCACTTGCAGTTTAGGAGTAGGACAGACACAGAAAGGTCTCTGCCTCTGCTGTCACAGGCCACCAACAGAGGAAGGGAGCTATTTTCCAACCACATATGGGGGTGCTTTCTGTGTTGGGGATCTGTAGTCAGAATCTCCAGCAGCTGTTGGTAAGGAAACATGGAAGAGTAAGGTGACTGTGGAAGTAGGGCTGACGGCGGTGTGTGTGAGTGCACAGGTGCCAGACAAGGACTTCCCGTCAGACCCAGGCCATGGTGCCAGGGCTCAGGCCCAGCTCCCTGGTATTGGAGCTGGGGGCCCCCAGGGGTGGGAAGCTGCTCTCAGTAGTACCCCTATCATTCTTCCCCACATCCTGCCCTGCACGCTGCTGTACACAGGCCCACAGCTCCCTCCCCACGGCACGGGCATTTGCACACTCCTGAAGAGGGCCGCAAACCCGCTCACCACTTCCACGAAGGCACCCAAATGGTCTCATTCCCACCAGGCCGCCTGCCCCTAGGTTCCCCAGGCCTGGCTCGGAAGGGAAGGGGCGCCTGAACCACGGCAGCTGAGAGCGGGGAAGAAGGGCGGCCCGCGGCCCCTTCCCCTCGCCAGCTCCCTCCCGCGGGCCCATTAATCACCGCGAGGTGTCCAGTTGGGGATCCGCGCCCAGTGCAGAGCGGCCTGCGGGACAATGGGATTATTTCCGGGGGGAGAGGCCGCCTCGGGCCGGGCGCAGGCGGCGGCGCTTCCTTCGCTCCGTGCTCCCTCGGCA
>NW_022900920.1:33167311-33173692 GCF_012274545.1 Fukomys damarensis | reverse complement strand
GGGAACCCTGGGCCGCCTGTGGGCCTGAGCGTACGAGGGCTGTGCGGCCTGGGCCTGCAGCAGGGGTGGGGTGCGTCTGGGAGCCCCGCAAGCCCTCGCCGGGCGGAGCTGAACCAAGGGAGGGGGTTTGGTCTGTTTCTTCCTGCCCTGCTCTGCCCGGCCTGCCAGGGGGCGCTGCTGGCGTCTGAAGGTTTTGTGAGCATCCGCGAGGGTCCCACACCGACAGTGCCTGCGTGTTGGTGCGAGGTCTGTGTCCACGTCTGAGCAGTGTGGCCCCTGCCAGCGCGGATCCGGAGACCTGTCTGTCTGAAGCGCCTCCCTCGAGTATGTGACACAGCCTGTTAGAAGCTACCCACCGTCCCCTCCCACCAACCTCGGCTGGGTCTCCCCCACGTCCCCTCATCCCGCCGGGCTTTTCTGATGGAGGAGGAGCCTGGCGATTGAATGTCAAACCGGAACTCCAAGCTCGGCTCTTTTATTCGGAGGACGCTGCCGAATCCACCAGGCTGTGGCGCAAGTGAGGCCCCTCACTCTGCTGGGAGCCAGCCGGTCGAGTTCCAGTTCCAGCACAGCCCGTCCCCACTTACAAATTGACAGCTGAGCACCCCGGAAACAAGCAGACCTCTCCGCCAAGGGAGCCCCAGCGCCTAGGGGTGAGATCGGGACCCTTTACCTCTGCCTCCCTGGCCGCCTGGAAAGCCAGATTCCCTGCTAGGAGGTGTCGGTCTGCGCTTCCCCTGAGGCCAGACACCTCTGGCTCCCATTCCCCAGGGGTCAGGTGTGAGTGGGGTAGGTCTGGCCTCCGAAGGTTTGTGGCCCAGCCCCAAAGCTCACTTCTTTCCTCCCTTTTCCTAATGGTAGAGCTAGGCAACCTGGACACCGAGAGAACTCCTCCGCCATCATCAAGGGACCTTGCCAGCCAGAGGCCCAGGAAGTGGGGTGCTTTCCTAGAAGATGTGGTGGTCCTCAGGCCCTGTCCCTTACTAGCTTGTAGGGCCCAGAGTGGCCTCTGCTGCCACGACTCCTCCAGCCTTGGCACATACTCACCTGGCCAGTGGAGAGCCTGAGCCCAGCCCTCACCCTGGGAGCTAGGCTGACCTGCCCTTCTGGCCTCTGGTGTGGGGACTGACCTCTGCTCAGGGAGCGGTCTGTGGAGGCCAGAGCCTTGAGGTTTTGTGGGGTCCTGACCTCCTGCCTGACTCTAGCTGGAGGCTCTAGTATCCTGGGAGGAGATTCAGCATCAAAGATTCCCTGGTTAACAGTCCAGATGCATGCTGGATGCTGGGGCCCTGAGAGTTTCTGGGGCTCTTTTGGTAGCCAGTTAGTAAGAGAGAAGTCTGAGCCCTGGCTTAGTGTGCAGGGCTCATGGAGCCATCAGAAGCCAAGGGATGATGGGAGGATCCCCACCAAGGACGCTACACAGCAGCATTCCAAGGTCAGTGGGAACAGAGTGGACAAAATCCTCCTGTCTCCTGTGTCAGGTAACTGAAATGTCACCCCTCCTATAGCAGGGAAGTGTCTGCCCTCTGTCCTTTGTTCTCACCCACTCAGGGTCCCTCCACTGTTGGGGAAATGTGTATCTGTCCCTCAGGGCTGGCAAGGCCTTCTACCTCTTACCTTAAGGATTGAGTTGGGCACTTGGGGCCGACCTAAAGCCTAAAACAGCCCTCACCCTGAAGAAGTAGCACTGAGCTGCTCCTTCCCCCTTTCCTAGGCCTCAGAGGCACCAAATCCCCATGCAGGGCCCCCACAGAGGACTGGGTCTTTGAGCGCTTAAGTCATCAGCTTCTCCTGCCGGCCATGGAAGGAGACAAATGAGCGGGAAGAGGGCATCAGAGGTGCAGACCCCACTTTGTTAGTACCACCTGCATACTTCTCAGGTCACGTCTTTCTCTGCTGAAGACCCAGTAGCCACAAGCACAGACCGGACAACGGCATTAGAATACAGGACATCTCACCACAGATACACACGCACATTGTCCTCGTGTCACATGCTGTAGAGACCCTCTCATCCTGTTACAGGAAACACACACTCACACTCTTACACGCAGCTCTGCATGTGGCAAACAGAAAATTTGCAGGCTCCCTCTCCTCCAGCAACCTCACCAACGTGTTTCATTTGCAGTTCTATTCCAATTGCCTAACACAGTGCCTGATGTGCAGGAGGCAATAAATATTCATGGAACAAATTTCTAAAACTATCCCTTAAAGGCTTGCGGGGGACATCTGCACAGCCCCTCTCAACCCTCACTGTCACACAGGCTTTCACATCAGGCTTTCTTCCTTGTAGACTGCCGTCCCACAAACACAAAGTAATTAAGTTACCACACATACCCCTAAGCAAAAGGACAACCCCTGGCCCGGGGGTCTCTCCCACAGGGGAAGGGAGCCATGTGGGATCCAAAGAGGTCTCCCCCTGGAGCCTCCAGCTTCCTCTCCTCCTCCCCCCAGCTCCAGCCTCAGCCCCAGCTGCTCCCCTTTTAATTGCAGGCACTTCTGTCTTCTGCGGGGCTGGAGAGATGGTGCTGGGATGGGGGAGGTTCCTAGGTGGCCTCCATCAGGAGCCAGGGTCTGTAACTTACCTAGATGGCTGTGTGCAAGACACTTTCACAAGGCAGGAGCCAACTTCGGGGCTGAGAAAGCAGCTTCTAATGAATGGAGTCTAAAAGCAGTGTTAGGATCCAGTCTTCGCCCGTCCCTACCAGCTTCTAGTACCTCAGTTTTTTCATCTGCAAAGTGGAGATGACAAAACCACACCACAGAATTGCTGGAGAGTGAAAGGAAGAAAGAGGATCACTGAGAGTGCACGCGCCTAGGAAATACTGGGTCCTGTGAGTCCTGCTTCCTCTCCCTCTCTCTGGTCTCCCAGAGGGCTGCTCTGCAGGGCAGGGTGAGTGCACAGGAAACACACAACTTTACCACATAGAAACTCTCTGCTAATATCCTTCCCCACTTCAGGAAAATTTCAGCCTGAGGGTTGAAGTGCTCAGGTTAACGTTCCTTCCAAGAGAGCAGCGGGGCCAGAGCCCAAGGAATCAAAAACCTCTGCTCCCAGCTTTCTGTGAAGGGTCTGATCGGGTGGCCTCCCCAACCCCGACCCCGTGACGAACCTTAGCCAAGGTCAAGTGGGATAAAAGTGGACTCAAATAGGTGGATCCTGGGTTGCTAGATTTTAGTAAGAGCTTGATGCTCTCAGCGGGCCACAAGGAAGGTGAGCACTCTGCCAACACTGGACCTGGCCAGCAAGAGCAAAGTATCCTCCCAGGGACCTTGGACCTCTGGTGCCAGCTCTGAGGAGTTTAAAAGGTGGGTCAGGCAGATGCCCAAAGAGTGGCAGAGAGGAGTTGTTCTGGGGATAGTGTGGAAAGATAGGGTTTTAACTGCAGCATGCTGAAATGTAGTGAGACAGACAGAAAGGAGCAGGGCCACTGGGTCTGGCTATGTAGTTCAGGCTGGGCTTGAACTCACTGAAATCTTCCTGCCTCAGCCTTCTCAGCATATAGGCATGCACCATCACACCTGGCTTTCTTCATGTTTTATCTTTTGGGGGGTGGGTTTGAGACAGGGTCTCACTATGTAGTTGAGGCTGACCCGGAACTCACTATGTAGCCCAGGCTGGTCTCGAACTCACAGTGATCCTCCTGCCTCAGCCTCCGGAGTGCTGGGATTACAGGCATGCACCACCATGCCCGGCTGTTCTTATTTTAAAAATGAGATATAATTCACACCACAATATTCATCCATTAAAAATGTACAGTTTGGGGCTCGGGATTTAGCTCAGTGGTTCCAGAGCCTGTCTCACAAGCTCAAGGACCAGAGTTCAATCCCCAGTATCACCAAAAAAAAAAAAAGTACAATTTAATGGTTTTTAGTATATTTATGAAGTTGTATGCCAATCACCACTACCTAATTCCAGAATATTTTCATCATTCCAAAAAGAAACTGTCCTCATTATCAGTCACTTCTCATTTCCCTCTCCTCCCAACCCCTCACAACTACAAATCTGTTTTGTGCATCTTGTACATTAAATAAAAATGAAAACATATGATATGTGGCTTTTTGGGCCTGGCTTCTTTCATTAGTGTTTCCTAGGCTCATCCTGGTAGCATAAGCCAGCACTTTCGTTTTCTTTTTATGGCTGAGTAACGCTCCACTATATGTGTATACCACATTTTGTATACTCATTCATCAATGGATAGATAATTCAGTAGTCTACACTACTATGAATACTACAGCCATGAACATTCATTCAGCTTTATTAGTAATAAAAATTGGGAGCCATCTATTAACATCACAGGGCTGTATGAGTGTTAAATGAGATGTGGTACCTGGCACCTAGGAGTTTCTTAGTAGACATTTATGTTTATTTCTACTTCGGTTCTTTCAGGAGAAGAGACAGGAAGGAGACTCATTCAGGTTCAAATGGCTTCTAAAGTAAGTTAAGAGACCTTTTAGGTCAAGGGTGTAGTCCCTAGATTGGGTGGGAGGGAGGAGAAAACTAGCAAGAGACCAACATTACTGCCTGGCTTTGTCTTCAGAGGGCCTTTGTCCCTGCAGGAGATCAGAGTCTCCTCGGTAGAGAGGCACGGGGGCCCAGGCCAACCCAGGAAAACAAGCCCAGCCTCCCTCCTCCATCTCTATCAACTGTAGCCTCTCTGAAACTTGGTTTCCTTCCATCTATAAAACAGGGATAATACTAAAGTGTTTGCATGGAGCTTATATTGTTCTCATAATACTTATGAACACCTAGCTTACTGAATTTGTTCTTTGTTTACTGTCTGACCCGCTGTACAGAATATAAGCTCTATGAAGTCAGGAACTTTCATTCACTGCTGCGTCTCCCACAACTCTAACTGTGCCAGACCCACAGTAAGTACTTGATGAATATCTATTAAGGATCATTTATTCATTATTCACCCAACATAGGCATGTTTTATTGGTTGGGGCTGTGTTGGGACAGGGAAGCAGAGATTAGTAAAACACTCTGAGTCCAAGGAGATCTCTTCAAGTGGAGGTGCCAGACACCACCAAGCCAGATTACAAGGAGACTTGGTAAACAGAGCTCAAGCTTTTCGTTCTGTCATCTTGCCTGGTAGAGAGAGGAGCAGCGCTCAGAAGGCTGAGCCTGAAACTAACTTGAAGAGATCAGAAATGATAAGCCATGGCATTCCCAAGGCTAGAGGGAAAAGAGAGGATGCACAAGAGGGGAGTTTCCTCCTTTTTCTCCTGGGCTCTCAGCCAGGCAGCCACAGGCAAAACTTTGAAAAGGCCTAAATTTGTCCTGGATGCACGTCCCTTGTCCTAGTCCCACTAGCCCATCTGAAGTCCCTAGGCGTCCTGGCCAGGATTCCAACAGTAATAAAATAGCTCCTTCCCTTCACAGCAGTTTACAGCCTTCAAGCTTGCAAGAGCCAACCCTGGGCTAGTTGCTAGTTGGAAAGCAAAGCAAACAGGACCATTCAAACACTGCAGGAAATGCTTCTTGGGATATCTGTTTACTTAAAAGGAAAAGGGCATCTTGAGGAATGGGCACTCTGGCGACAAGACCCAAACCAAATCCCTGGACTTGTGCCTGCCTTTCAGGAAGTCTTCCCTTTCTTAATTTCTCTAAAGACGCTGAGCTGAGTGGTTGCTGGGTTTTATAACAGCAGTATACAGCTGGTCCCTCACAGGCCTGGTTTAGAAGGACAAGCCTGAACTCACTGTTCTGCCTCAGGGCCTGGGCTCCATACCTGCGATGTAGACAGTCTTCTACTTTTTAACAGGCTGGACTTGAAGTTGGAGTAAATGGCCAGGTTGAGTGACAGGTGTTCCCCAGGTGAGCCCTTGGGGGCATTCTCCAGTTGGGCAGGACACCTGTCCCTGGAGGCCTGGCAGGCCGGCCTGCTTTGGCAACGTGCAAAGTGAGGGGCAGCTGACTTTCCCCTCTTTGGGTCCTCTGCCCCTCTCGGACCGGCAGGCCGTTCTTTTTTCTTTCTCATTTTAAGCCTCTCGCTGCTCCCCTCGTCCCTCCGGTCTAGCTCTGTCTCCGCTCGGCCTCTGTCTGAGCTCCGGGCCTTCCCCCCTCCCCCGCGCCGTCATTCACCCCGCTCCTCTCCGCGCACAGCCAATGGAGAGACCCGGCCAAAACGGCGAGGCTCGCTCGCACAGGGCTCTTTCGCGCTGTGATTGATGTCCCAGAGTCAACAGCGAGCGAGCAACCGGAGAGGGGAAGGAGAAGCCGGAGCGGAGAACGCGGCGCCCCTCTCTCCCTCCCCTCCCCCGACTTCAGCCCTACTGCGCACTTCGCCCCCAGCCTCCGCGCAGCCCGGAGCCACCGTGCGTAGTCGCCTCCACACTCGGCTCGCTCCCCGGAGCACCGCTCAGCGAGCGCTGCCTCCC
>NW_022900920.1:33164327-33166648 GCF_012274545.1 Fukomys damarensis | reverse complement strand
GTGCTCCCCTCCGGCCGGCGGCCACAAGCCCCTCCGAGCGTCCAGCGCCGGGTCTTTTCGCCAAGTTCGGCGCCCGGCTCAGAGTTTGCGACGCTTGGGCCCCTCACAGCTCCGGTAGGTCCCCTGTTCAGAGGTGCGATCTGTGGACCCCCTCGGTATTCCGGGCCCACTGGGACAGCGGGAAAGAGGGCTGTAGCTTCAGGGACACTTTCTGTCAATATTTGAGGCTCGAGGATCTCAGAGAAAGAGCTGCTCTGTGAACAAATGTTCCTTCCCTCCTGGCTGATGTTTTCTGAGGAGGTGGTGAGCCTCTGGACCAGATTCAGGAAAGGAACGAGCTTCCTACCTCGCGTCCCTATACCCGTTCTCCCGTTCTCCTTGTTCCGGGACTGGCGAGCCAGCGCCTCCTTACTGGACTGTGGGTGCCAGCGCCAAGCTGCCCGGGACTAGCGAACCTCATTTGCATTCTGTCCCGCTTTCTGTCCTAACCCAGCCCCGGGATTTTCGGGGTGAATAATGCACCGGGCTGGCCGGTGATAGGCTTGTGGTTCTGGGATGAATGCGCCTTCCGCAGGGGCCTGCCACTCTGCTAGGCCCTCCACTGGCATCTCCCTCTGCTCCCCCTTCCTCCCCTCCCGCATCCTCAGCTTCTTCTCCAGGCCCTCACTGCCCTCTCCCCTTACCCTTCCCCGGATGTGAGACCTCCTTCTTCCTGCCAGCCAGGCCCTGCAGCCCTGCTGGAAAGCTGCTGAGAAGTGTGCAGGGTTTGCCGATTGGGCCTCTGAGGAAAGGGTGGCAGGAGGCACAGGCCGCTGCTGAGCTCCCCGAGCCGGGTGCCAGGGCCCAGCTGTGAAAGGTGTGTGTGTTTAAATGCGTGGCGCAGCTATGGAGGAAGACGGAGCCTACAGCTAGTCACAGCTAGAGGACCCCAAGGCACCCCAGGCCCCCGGCTCTGTTCCAGGCCACTTAGGCAGGTAGACTGTTCCTGAGGTTCTGGCCATGAAGTTTTCCTGCATGCGCCTGTGTGTGGGGGGGAGGACACAGAACAGTGACTTGTTTCTGGGTCTGTGGTCCTAGCTCAGGGGGCCCCAGTGCCCTAAACCCAGTTTCCTTAGGCCTGGGGAGGTGGGGCCTGGTGCCCTACCCAGGCCAGCAGTCTAAGGAGTCTTCATGAACTCAACACTGGAACTTCCCGGTCCTGGTTGTGTGTGTGTGTGTGTGTGTGTGTGTGTGTGTGTGTGTGTTCAAGGTACTCTGCTCAGGGCCTGCTCTGGGATCTGCAGCCTGCCCTGGGGTACCTGCCTGAATGGGGTTCTGAGGGAGGGTTTGGTTGTGGCCTGCGTGCCTGTGCCTGGCTGGTCTAGGTGTGCACGCCGACTGGTTTGGGTGTACAATGTGTAGGCCTGTGCCTGCTGTATATGTGGGGCCGTGTGGGGCTGTGATGGAGGCACGGTTCTGGACCTTTTACACTGCACTGGGGGTAAGGGGGAGTAGGTCAGAGGCTGTCATTCTGGAGACGGGGTAAGGGAGGCTAAATGGTGGCTGCAGTGGAGGGCGGCTGGGCGGGAGGGGGCCCTTTCCTGTGGGGCTTGGAGCAGAGGGCTGCCGGGAGGAGCAGGCCTCGCTTAGGGGCCCAACAATGTGTTCACTGACTCGCGGGCTGTCGGGCTTGGGACGCCTCCTGACGCTCTGCCGCTTGCCTCTGCCGTCTGTCTGTCTCCCGCTCCAGTGGCCCTCTCACCCTTCACTGTAACACGCCGTATAGGTCACCCCTATCAGAACCGGACGCCCCCCAAGAAGAAGAAGCCACGCACATCCTTCACGCGCCTGCAGATCTGCGAGCTGGAGAAGCGCTTCCACCGCCAGAAGTACTTGGCCTCGGCCGAGCGCGCAGCCCTGGCCAAGGCGCTCAAAATGACGGACGCGCAGGTCAAAACCTGGTTCCAGAACCGGCGGACGAAGTGGAGGTGAGCGCGGGCCCTGGCTGGGCAGCCTCTTCGGGAGCGCACCCCCTGCTAGCGCTGGTTCCGGACCGGAGGAGCGGGCTCCCGCACGGCTTTGGGGGTCTGGTGGGACTGGACACACCTCCTGTGTGTCGCCGGAGGTTAGGGCCTTCGGAACCGCACTCGGTCGGTGGAGCTGCGTCTGGTCTCTCCGCCACTTGGGCAAACGGTGTGGGGCATTCCGGGTCCCGGCTTCCAGGCTCTCGGAGTCCTGGGGCGTTCAGACTGCTCAGACCAGCCTCTACCGCCAGAAGCTCCTCTGTCCTGGAGCGCTGGAGGCGACCCGCGGCGCTCGGGCCACACTGGGCCCTAGGCCGC
>NW_022900920.1:33161829-33164169 GCF_012274545.1 Fukomys damarensis | reverse complement strand
CTGAAAGGGGGATCAATGAGGAGCAGATGGGTGCGCGTGAGAGAGAGACGTTTTCCCTTCTGCCGTCACACTTATTACAGTTTTTGTTTTCTCACATGCACGTACCTTACCTCCGGGTTTCACTGCCCGCTGTCCCCTAACCCTACGCACTCCTTAGCAGCCCGTTCAGTGCACCCCTGCACCTCTCGAACCTGGCTCGCACCCTCGGTGGGTGCCGCACTAGGCACACACTCGCTGCGGGGAGAGGGGCCGCAAAAGGTCTGGCGAAGTCCGCGGTGCCGGCGGGGTGGCCTGGGGCGGGAGAAAGGAATCGGAGTTTCCTCTTTTCCAGAATGGAGGCCAGGAATCCGCCCGGGATTCCGCCTTAGGGGCCACAAAGGAAGCCCACCCCCCACATTCCTGCCACCGGGGAGGGGCGGGGAACGTGGCCTCAGCCCTGTGAAGGTAGAGAGGAGAGGGGTGCCCGGGTATTTTCAAGGTTTACTACGGGGTGCGGCCTAGGGAGGGGAGGAAGCCAGACCCCACCCCAAGAGAGAGGGTGCACGGAAAGACAGCGGTAGGAAAAGAGAAACTGAAACACAAAGGGTAGAGACAAAGATAGTCCCCTTTCCTGCAAAAAGGGAGGAAGGCGGACAGAAGAAACCTTGTGGGTAATAAAGGAAAGCTTTGGATGGTTAAAATCGCCGTTTTCGTTTCAAACAAATTCCCTTAATTCGGAGTGAACGGAGGGGCAGTGATAAGAGGAAACAAGAGACAGATAGGAGCTCCAGGGAAGAGAAACACTCGCCATTTGAAATTCAGGGAAGGAGGAGAGATGAGAGGCAGGGAGACACTGGAGCAAGAAGTCGCGGCAGCCCTGGAAGAGGCCCTGGAAGGCTTCGCAAAGCGGCTTCATCGATCGCCTACAAATTGCTTTTGGAGGCCCCGGGGACTCCCATTAGGTCTGTCCACCTTAGAGACAGACGTTTGATCTCATTTGACAGGGGGGGAAGGCATTAAATGGAGTAAGTGAGTCATCGCCAGCCCCGACCTCCTCCTCCTCGGAGGAAGCGGGTCCGTGGCAAGCCCAGCAGGGCACCGCTGGGACTGGAGGTCGGGGCCTGGGAGAGACTCTCAGAGGAAGGGAGGGAGGGCGGCTGCTGGCCAGTGCCTCTGCCCCGCTCTAAGGGCGGTGAGGCCCCTGGGCCCTCAGGGCTGGACGGAGGCGACAGGCCAGCCTGAACCTAACTGCCAGGGAAGTTGTGGGCAGGCACAGGCGCGCAGCCCGCATTTTGAGCCTAGCGGGCTTTTCCACTGCTGCACACCCTCGGGGACACCGCGGCTTTGTCCGGCTTGGCGGTGTCCAAGCGCTGTCAGAGTCACGACCCTCCCAGAGAAGGCCTGTGTTAAATGGAGCCGTGAAAGAGGAGCGTGCCCGAGGCCATCCCCTGGTCTGCGGGAGCGCAACCGAGTCCTGGCCGTAACAGCTTGCTCCCGTGCAGGCGACAGACCGCGGAGGAACGTGAGGCCGAGAGGCAGCAGGCAAACCGCATCCTCCTGCAGCTGCAGCAGGAGGCCTTCCAGAAGAGCCTGGCACAGCCACTGCCTGCTGACCCCCTGTGCGTGCACAACTCCTCGCTCTTCGCCCTGCAGAACCTGCAGCCCTGGTCTGACGACTCCACTAAGATCACCAGCGTCACGTCGGTGGCCTCCGCCTGCGAGTGAGCCTGCACTGTGCTCACCGGCCCCCGGGGCCAAGAGAGGCCACCTCAGTCCCAGGGCCAACTCTCCCCAGTCCTCTCCTTCTCGGACTTCAGGCAGGAGGGGAACTCGGAGCCCCGCACCGGCCTGCGCTCTGCGCTCCCTCGCTCCGCTGCCGCCTGGCCGCTGCTACGCCGCCGCTGTCTATCTCAGTGGAAGAGAAGAAAAGAGCGCTGGGACAGGGACACAGGCCTCCTTCCCAGAAGCCTGCACACCCCATGCCTGCCAGAATGGTTCAGAGCCTCTCGATTTTCCTTCATTTCATTTTATTCCGATTGTCACAGACAGAGAGGGCAGGGAGGTAGTGGTGAGTGCCTCTGGGACTCCCCAAGGCTGCCACCCAAATGTGCTCTGAGAAGCCTTCCGTGTCTCACTCGCGCACACCAGAGGCCCACAGGTGGTGTCACTGTCCCTTCCGGTGTCCCAGAGACACACGACAACCTGTGGCAGAGTGTCCTGCACACACAGGACCATACTTACATACTGCTGGCCGTCAGGACTGGGAGCAGGCCGAGGGTGAGGGTGACCCGCACTCATTCTGAGCAGCACGGCCCCTCCCGCACAAGACCACAGCCACACTAACACAACACCCAACACACA
>NW_022900920.1:33153081-33161685 GCF_012274545.1 Fukomys damarensis | reverse complement strand
TCAGGACTGGGCAGGCCGAGGGTGAGGGTGACCCGCACTCATTCTGAGCAGCACGGCCCCTCCCGCACAAGACCACAGCCACACTAACACAACACCCAACACACAGCGGCCTCACCTGGCCCCCCGGGGCCCCACGCATCCCAGCTGAACCCAGGTATGCAGACAGGCTGCCACAGACTCAGCCTGTCCTCTAGATCCCATTTGAAAAGGGGGAGGTTTAAATTATGCACTTATAAGGTGTTTTCTGTGTACCATTTTATAAAGTGCTTGTGTAATTTATGTGGAAAAAATAATAAAACCCTCCGGATCCGGAGTCAGGGCTGCCTGCTCCTCGCTGAGCCTAACATCTTGCAGCTACTTGGGTTTGGTGGAACTGGGGCTTCAGGGGCAGTGCTGGTGCCTCAGCTTGAGAGATACTCAGTCGGGCTCTCCGGAATTGCTAGTGTTTGTGAGTAGTGTGTGTGTTTTGTGTTTGTAGAAGTGTCAGCAATCAGGATGTTGCTGATAGTGTTTGTGATGGTGTTTAAGTATGCAGTTGGGTTTGTAATTCTCGCATGCAAATGTGTGTTTCTGTTTAAATTGAAAATCGAAACTATCACTGAACACGTGGCTAATGGTGTGGTCACCTGTTTCTGTGAATGTGTACAAATTTGTGAGAGCACATATCAGCTTCTCTGTGAATCTGTTTTGGTTAAATGTGTGACTGCATTAATTGTGCCTATAGTTGTGTGTGAGATGTACTCGTGGGGAGCCACGTGTGTTAAGGCACAGCATGCGCTTGTATGTGACAGTACACAGTTGAGGCCGTGGAGGTAGTGGGGTGAGGTCAGGGAGACAGTCCGGTGGTACAGGTGGAGGATGTGAGTGCGATTGTGCGCTGAGCTTGTGTTTGAAGGTAGGAATCTGAGGTGGCAATGCAGGCAACTGGGGAACCGGCATCTGCTGATGCTCCCTGTGCTGTGGGGGGATTTCCCAGTTCACCCATCAGCCTGGCCTATGAGGAATCTGAAGAATTGAAGTCCCAGGACCCTCAGGGAGTCTCCAGACCACTCCCACCCACCGTACCCTGAACAGCAGCACACACACCCCTAATGTCCAGCTCCTGACCGATCCAACCAACTGCAGGCGGACAAACTTCTTTTCTGGAAGAGGCTGGGTGTGGGCCAATCTGGGGAACTCATAAGGACCAGTCGAGTTGGAGGACAGCAGCCTTTTCCTCCAGGATTAGAGAGTGAGCCAACTCTGCAGCTACAAGTAGAGGTCAGTGGGGAGCAGAGCACATGCAGGCCTGTGGAGTGCGTGCTGTGACTGATCAACCCCACCAGAGCCTGTCCTAGTCCTGCCCTGGCAGCCCGGGAAGGGAGGACAGCAAGCACAGCAGCCTCCCATCCAAGGAACCCAGGGAAAAGTCACTGTGTGGCACTAGGGTTCCCTCACCCACCTCGTCTGTGGGCCTCCTAGATCTCAGCAAAAGAGGGTTCTGGGTCTGAAGGACTTGGCGGTCTTCCCTGCCCTCCCTGACCAGTTCAGGACCTCTGGGAAGCCTGTGTATGAGACTGGGGAGTGGCTCTGGAGGTGGTGCCAAGTCTGGAGTGGGGCTTCAAGCTGAGAAAAATCTGGAAATGGCTTCTCAAACTGCAGAATTACTCTGTCTGGGCCACCTAGCTTTCCCTCAGGCCGATCCTGACAGGAATGGGGCCAACAAATCCTTGTTTCCTCCATTTGCATCTTTGAGACTCAGGATCAGTGTCAATCCCCCTTTACCAGACTCCAGGGAAGACTGAGCCTGATGCCCCTCCCAGGAGCCTGCTGTGTCCGAAGGATGGGGACAGCTTTTGGTCATAGACTGTCCAACTCAAGAGCTGGGGTAGGGCAGGGAGCTGCTGACAGCCCAACTCGACCTCTCCAAACCCATTCCAAAGGCCAGACTCCTCGCCCCATCCATCCTATCCAAACAGCAGCCACAACTGAGTATCTCCCACTTCAGAGCCTGGCATCAGCCAAGTCTTGAGCAGCTCAGCCCCGCGTCCAGCAGATAGTCCAGCAGATCAGGACTATCTATGGGGCTCAGCAGAAGCAGCCCCACTGGCCCGCCCACTTTTGTGCTCTCTGCCCAGGATCCTCACAGAGGCGCCAGACTCCCGGAGGTATTGGGATCCTTGGCGCCAGGGACTGTGCAGGACTTCTAGCATTCTGCCCCAAAATTCGTTGGGACCGAATCTCAGTGAATCCCATGTGGGCCGAGCAGCTGGAGCTGCATAGGCTGAGGGAGAAGGCCTGTGGGTGGAGGTCCCTGCTGAGCTGAGCTTGGAACCTGGGGCTATGAGGGTCCGAGGGTCGAGGGTCGAGGGTTGGAGTCAAGGCCACTGCTCCAAAATGGGAGGTCCAAACTCCTGGCTTTCCATGGTACCTGCTGCAAATGATCATTTTCTGATCAAAAGTAGAAAAGAAACAGATCATATGAATAGTTGTTCGAAAGGGTATGGAGGAAAAGAAGATGTAACAAACCTGTCTAGGCAGAAAGTCTGGCTTCCTTCCTCAGCCCAAGTGAGCCCACGGTGCTGACCAAATTCCCACCGCCTGCCTAGAGCCCTAACAGGGCAGAGACCCGGCCAGGGGGTGGGTGCCTGGTGCCCAGTGGATGGTGTCCTTGCCGGCAGGGCTGGGTGGTAGGTGGCACAGAGAATCTGACTCACCCTGTAAACTATAATAGAAGCTTTGTGTCGCAGATCCAGATCCATGCTTGGGGGTTGTGGAACCACTGCCTGAGAACCAGTGGCCCTGTGATGTGCCCCCCAGCAGAGGGGGTCTGGCCTGGCCCAGGACTCAGATGGGTGCCCTGTCTGTGATGTAAGTGACCTGCAGGTGGACAAGGGAGGTGGCAGGTTCCTGAGATGCCCATGTCTGCCTCCCTCTGGGCAGTACAGAGCTGGAGCCCTGGGTCCCCCACCTGGCTAACTAGGAGGCTGCGACCCCTCCCTCAGGATCTGCTCCTGCTGCTTCCCTGTACCCAGTTTCACATAGGATCTCAGTCCTGCTCCTCCCCAGGACTTCTGTGCAGCCCATGGGCCTCCCAGATCTATAGCCAGGCCATGGCCCAGGCCCTTGGCAGGAGCTGCTACAACTTTCCCAACTTGTCTCAAAATGGCCCATCCAAGGTCTCCTGGCCCCAATGCAGTCCCGGCCCAGCTGGCCAAGCGAGGCCCTTAGACACTTCTCACCCGTACCTTCCCCTGGATTTCTAGTCCTGGGGAACAAAGGTAAAGGTACAGACCGAGGGAGGGCTGGAGCCAGAGTGGGTTTTCCAATGAGCTGAGAGCAGATTTGGAAAAGTGGTTAGGAAGGTGGGCCAGGAGAGAGCAGGGGCAGGGCGTCCTTGTTGTGCCAAGGGCTGGGCAAACACATCCGCCCCACTCACCACCTCCACTGCCACGTAGAACCCCATAGGGCACCTCCAGCTACACAACCCCTACCCCAGGACGCTCAGGGAGCTACAGGCGTGTCATGCCGGCTCACAGCCACCCCCCACCCTGCGCCAGTGCTGCTACCGCCTCACAGGTCCCCAGCCACCAGCGGCCGGCTCCCTCCCTCTGCCTCCCAAATCCTAGCCTCTGTGGAAGGACGGTCCAAGTCGACTCCCAGGGTGCCTGGGCCTAGCTTCAGCCTCCGGCCTTGCCAGGGACCACAGTGCCCGTGACTGGGTTGGGGACGCCAGGTGGCCCGGTTCTGGCCGAGCCTCCCAGCAAGGCCCCCAGGCCCAGCCCGAGGAAATCCCCACCAGGGGCCCCAAGCCCACTTTCTTCCGAGGCTGGGCCCGAAGGACGGTCCAAGTCGACTCCCAGGGTGCCTGG
This sequence comes from Fukomys damarensis, assembly GCF_012274545.1. Taxonomy (NCBI): domain Eukaryota; kingdom Metazoa; phylum Chordata; class Mammalia; order Rodentia; family Bathyergidae; genus Fukomys; species Fukomys damarensis. The sequence goes on along the minus strand of NW_022900920.1, from coordinate 33,157,834 downwards.
GCCTAGCTTCAGCCTCCGGCCTTGCCAGGGACCACAGTGCCCGTGACTGGGTTGGGGACGCCAGGTGGCCCGGTTCTGGCCGAGCCTCCCAGCAAGGCCCCCAGGCCCAGCCCGAGGAAATCCCCACCAGGGGCCCCAAGCCCACTTTCTTCCGAGGCTGGGCCCGCGGAGGCCAGGCGCCGCACTCGCCTGTAAGATGCCGTCTTTCGTCAACGAGCCCCACCAGGCAGGTGGCACATTTACCCCTACTTCGCAGTCACGCAAAATGGAAACTCAGGTACCTGCAGCTCGGCGGACGGGCGCGCAGCCGCTAAGCGGCCAGGGCCTTCGGGAGGGAGGCCTCGGCAGGGACGCGCGGCTCGGACCGGTGTCCCGCGCTCTGCGTCCTAAGGCCCGGCTCGAAGCTGACCTGCAGGCCCTCCCCAGTGCCCTCCCCAGGCCGCTCCTTCTCCTGCGCCGGACTCGCCGCCTGGAAGGGGCTTCTGTTCACTTCCACTCCTGGGGCGGCGAGGATGGGAGGACTCAAAGTAGCAGAAAGTTAAAAATAGAAGCGAATGAATCCCACTATCAGACAAAGGGACGGAGAACCAGGAAGGAAAATCTCTCCTTCCTCTTCCAGCTGCTCCTGCAAAGCCTGCGGCTGGGAAGCTGCGGGGGGCTTCAGGGGGGCGGGGTGGGTTGGGGCCGGCAGGAGGCTGAGGCTTGAGAGTTAGTAGAGGTGATCGCGCCGAACTTCACCGGGTTCAGTTACAACATACAAAGCAAAGAGAAACGACCCTCCCTCCTTCCAGGGTATTAGAGGAGGTGCGAGTGTGGAAGAGCCCCGGAAAGCTCAGACTTTCACATGTGCAGGAAAGCACAAAGCGCAGACCCTCTTCATGCGATCTGGGGAGGCCTTGGGATTCCACAGGCAGAATAACCAGGCTCCCAGTTCTCACCAGCTCTGAGGTCTAAAGCCAAACATGGGCAGCGGGCCTGTTTTATTTGCTCAAGAGCTCTTTCCAATTTCATTTGAAATAATGAAAGGTAGGGACGCCTTTGGTAGCCCTTCCCTCAGGATGCATGCCAAGAGCCTCACCCTTCCCTGCTGACAACTTAGGGACAGCTGCCTTCCCTCTTACCTGCGTGGCCCTCAGATCTGGGCTCCCTACCCTCTGCACCTGCTCTTTCTAAAGCCCTCTTTCACTCCCAGGCAGCCGTCTAAGTGTCTTTGGATAGAGGCCTACGTGTTGAGCCTGGTTTCTCTACTGTCTGACCTCGGGCACGTTAATTACATTTTAGGAGCTCCAATTTCCTTGCATATATTATAGGGCTGGTCCTTTTCTGGATTACCAAGGGGATTAAGGAGATAATGTAGGTAAAAGTACTTGAGAAAAAAAAGTACTTAGCTCTTCGAAGACGCTCCAGGAATGATACAAAGTGCACCAGGGTGGCAAGACCTGGGCCTTTTAGACTTGGGGCAGTGGGGGTGGACCCCCAAAAGCTCGGGAGCTCCAACCTCCCAGCTCGCTGTCAGACCCTTGAGTTCCAGGGGGGGAAGTCAAGCACCTGCTTTCCCGGCCGGGAGCTTGGCTGCACACATGCCAGAGATCGGCTACTGAATGTTTGCTGCAGAGTCCAGCCCCTCCTTAGAGCACGGAGCTGACTGGGGAGTCACCCCCTTCACAAGGAGGGGCTTGGCCAAGAGCTACAGAGCCCTAGAGGGCTCCTGCGGCAGCCCAGTGCCTGCCATGGATCACTGCACACGCGCACACACCCACACACATGCACCCCCACGCGTGCTCACAGACACTGCACTCTGTCTCTTCCGGTCTGACATGGGGGTAAGTCATGCTCCAGTTTGCAGATTTGCTCCTCATTTCTTCTAAGAGCCCTGGTTACAAACCCTACATGTGGGTGAGAGCTGCTGTCCCAGTCTCTCCTGCCTGCCTCCAGATCGCGGAAAGTGAGATCACATGCACTGGCTCACCTGTCCCTTGGTGACCACGTGGCCCTTGCTGATTGCACAGACACTCCTCAAAGCCAGTCCCACAGGCTTGCAGGAAAATTCTTGGGGCTGTGATGCTGCGTCCTCTCACCTGTTGTCAAGGACACGTCTGTCCTAAGCCTGCACACCAGCCATAGACCCACCACAAACCGGCAGTCCTGCCCTTGTAACAGTTTTCCTCCCCTTCCTGTCTCCTCCCAAAGCTGAGGGTCTGCACAGGTAGTGTGTGCAGCCCTGGAGCAAATTCTCCAGGGGCAGAGAAAGGTTCAGGAACCTTGGAGGGCCCAAGTCAGTGTCTGTGGGGCACTGCTAGCCCGGACCCCAGTGGACAGCTCGGGCAGGGTGGTGAGGGCTGCACAGGAGTCCTGCTGGCCACAGAGCCTTCCAGGGCCGAGAGAGCAGCAGACACTAGGAGACCCCCATGCCAGAAATGGGAAATGAGTCTCATATGAAGCCCTCCCCTGTCCTCCCCAGGATTCTGAAGCAGCTCATAGGCTGCTTCCAGAGGGAAGGAGTATCTTGCATCATTGCCCCCCAAATCTCTTCCTTTAAAGGCTTTGAGGGGCTGGGCAGCCAGGAAGAACAGGGAGCCTGCTGACATCTGCTTGGAGCTGAAACAACCCTCTGCCAGCTGGGGCCAGGACATCGCTGGTTGACTCCGGGTCGCCGCAGGGGCAGAGCTCCGCCACCACTGGCTCTGTGCCCGGGGCCTGGCTTGGTGCATCCTCCAGGGCGCTGCGAGGCGGCGAGGTCTGCATCTGACCTGTCCAGGATTTCAGCCCTTGGGGGAGCAGCTCGCCCTAGGCTCCTGCCTGAGACTTGGGGAGAGGCCAGGCTGTGTGGACGCCTGCTGGACTCAGGGAACCATGGGCGCACCAGGCCCTGCTGCTCAACCGCTCCAGTGACCTGAGGACTTGCTCTGTGGTGCGTGGAGGCCAAGCCCATACCGCCCTGGCCCAGCTGCAGAGGGTGAGCTCTCGGGAACCTGGGAAGCCACAGGGTCCTTCGGGGCCTGACCCACCCTTCCCTCCCTTCCCTCCCTTCGACTTCTGGGGCTGGGAACAGGGGGCACGTAGGTCCAAGGTGAGAGCCTGGAAGGGGAAACTGCACTTTTCCAAGTGGCCAGAGCCCCCTGCGAGGTGACATTGCAGGGCCCTGAGGGACTCAGAGGGCTTCACCCTCATCTCCCACCAAGTGGTCCCCTCACCACAGCACACGGGAAGGTGGGGGGAATCCAGTGCAGCGCCTCTGGGTGGCCTGGGCACCGAATGACCCCTGCGCTGTCCAGGAACAGCTGGGAATCTGGGGAAAGCCCAGCTACTGGTCTTCGGAGTGCTGCTTCCTACAAGTATGTACTTAGCATCCTCATAGGAGGGCCTGGCAGGGACAGGTACCCAGGGAGGTGGGGCCCTCACTGCTCTCACGTGGCCCTGGGCGCTCATTGAGGGGCCTGCTGTGCACTGGACACTGGGAAGCCCAGGGCGAGCTCCTTCCTCCCCGTTATTTTAAATCTTCTAAGTGGGACGCTGGGTGCCATCCCATAACAGAACTGTTCCAGTACCCGGTATCCATCCCAAAGATCTTTACACCTTTCCTTCTATTTCCTTGCTCCAAACCCCGAGACACCAGGCAGCAGTGGATGCAAACACTAGTGGTGTGTTCTAGAGGTTTCTTTTTCCCCAGGAGAGACATCTCTAGGCCCTTTCCAGGGACACAGTGTAATGGACGGGTGGTCACACCACACTCCACTACTCCTATCTTTGGAAGTCTTCAGACTCCTTTCAGATTATATTATTTCTGACCTTGACTTTTATGGCCTTGGCTTTTGGTCAGACTGAATTTAACAATGTCAGACACTTACTAAGATTGGGGCGAAGGTTTTCGGTCTGAGCAGCTGAGACTGCAGGGCTTTGTTTGTTGTGCTGGGCCCTGAATCTGGGGCCTCCTTGTGTTCTGCACAGGCCCAGGAAGCCCAGCTTTCTGCCCACTGACTGCTGCTCCAGCAGCTTGAGGAGAACGGAGGTCTCGCTCATGACTAAACTCAACCCAAACCGAAATTGTCACCCTCTCCCTGCCAGGACACAGCCGTGCTCCTAGATTTGAGTCCTTTTCCTCCTGGGTTTGCTTTGCAGATTGGATTGGTGGGCTTGAGCGAGTGTTTTTGTTTATTTGTTTTGGTACTGGGATGGACCTTTCCCCTGCAAGGCAGGCGGTGAAACCACTGAGCTAAATTCCGGCCCTTGAGCAGGTGTTGGGTCAAAGGTGGGCCGTGTGGATGGATGGTGTCCTGGGAGGCAGCTCTGCAAAAACTTCACGGGCCTCAAACAAGTGAGCAGTGCACCCCGAGCAGCCATGGGGAGCTGCTGCAGCTCGTCAGGGGCTCAGTGGGTCCTGGGGATCAAGACAGCCTGAATCTTCCGAATGCCCCTTCATATCCCGCTGTCGTCTGCTAGGTTCTGCTTTTCCTAATTGGTGTCCTCATTTGGTGGGATTGATTTTTCTTGTAAGTTCAAGGACCATTAGGATCAAACTGTGAGACTGGCTTCCAGTTGTGCCAGCTCTTATGCTACAAGATAAATAATGTTTCAGCAATGATAGCAAGCCCAGAGGAGCCAGGCATGGTGCTCGTGCCAGTAATCCCAGCAGCCTGGGAGGTTGAGGTGAGAGGATGTAAGTTTGAGCCCAACCTTGGCAAATTAATGACTTAGTGATACCCTGTCTCAAAAAAAAAAAAAAAAAAAAAAAAAAAAAAGGGGGAGAGAGAAA
>NW_022900920.1:33148712-33153025 GCF_012274545.1 Fukomys damarensis | reverse complement strand
AAAAAAAAAAAAAAAAAAAAAAAAAAAAGAAGGCGGCTAGGGATATAGCTCACAGAAAAGGCCTAGGTTCAATCCCCCCGGAACATACAGATAGACAGACAGACACACACACATACACACACAGAAATTTATTGAAATTGAAATCAATTTATTGAGCTGAGAATGTAGAAGTTGAACTTGCTGTCTAATTTCTGTAAGCTATTTTATAATTTCTGAAGCAGTCACCCCATCCCATGTGGCCTCCCAAAGACTTGTCTCCAGTAGACACTCCACTCGAGGCCACACAAACAATAACCTAATTAGCTGCTCTGACTCAAAAGGCAGAGGCTACGGAAGACCAATGGGACTGAGCAATTCCTGAATCCCAGTAGACCTGTAGCCCTAACCAAGCCGGATAACCAGTCCTAATTTCTCTCATTTCTCTGATAATACTTTGCCTGTCCTTATTTACCTGGCACAATTTATATATCATTTAGGATTCTTGGCAGCAAGAACAAAAATTGGTCTTAGCTATCCTAAAGACAAAACAGTAAGGGGAGATTTGGGAAGATGTTTAGTGACTCCTAGAAACCACATAAATGCCCAGAACCAGTTTATGGAACTAGAAGCGAAACAATAATAGCACCAGAGGCTACGCCACAGAGTAGCAGGTTAGACGTCACTGTGGGTGGGCTGGGGATTTAGCTGGATGGCACCGCTCCTGCCTCACAAGTACACGGTCCTGAGTACGATCCCCAGTATAAAAAACCCCCCAAAGCCAAAAAAACTTCTTCAGAAAGTGACACACACACAAAAAGAAGTCGCTGCGGGTGTCCCTGGCACCAGGGGGCTGCAGTGCTGTGTGTTCAGTGTCTTTGGGTCAGGGGAAGTGACATGGCTGGGGCCCTCCTTGCAAGATGGACAGAAAAGGGGGCTCACCACTGTTCAGATGGAGAGAGAGCACGTGTGTGTGCAAGTGCATGAGCGCACACACACACACACACACACACATGTTCATAGCCGTGCCAACTCTCTGGCACCCCCGCCCTCTCCCCACGCTCACAGACCCCATGCCTGGGCCGCATGGCTGCCTCTCACCTGGTTTCTTCTCCAGGCCACAGTGTGCGGATTCATGGTGTCTCGGCCTTGTTGAATCTCATCTAGGCTTAGGAACCCTTTTATGTCAAACATCAAAATATTTACCTCTACAACCCGAAACCTTTGTACATGTGGCTGAAATTAGCAATGGTTCTTTAATAGTGGCTCAAATTCAGCTCACATGCCGCCTGCTCCCTAAGCCTTGTGAAGGAGGCCTTCCTGGGAGAAAGTACAATGCCACCATTTCCTGCATTTTACTCTGCCAAGGCGCCAGAGCACACAAGTGTGATCAGCACAGTGGTTTGGGACCAAAAGAGAGGTGCCAAGGGCCAGGGATGTAGCTCAGTGGTGTGGCTGCCTGCCTTCCGAGCGCAAGGTCCCGAGTTCGATCCCCGGTACTGGGGTGGGGTGGGGAGGTGCCCCTTCTCTCCCTTCTCCTCCAGGCTAGTCTGCCTTCCTGGGAGCACGGACTGCTGCTTTACACGTGCACTTTTTAGTCACCTTGCAGTCACGGGACGTGAGCACTTACAGATGTATCCTCGACACAGACCTGTGACACGTCCGAGACTGGCTTCCTTCACTGGATGACCTTTTGTGGGCCTCTTTTTGTGTTGGTAAAGTAAAGCCCCATCCATGGCCCCTGCCTCTCTCTCACTCAGAATCCCGTCTCGACCACAGAGTGGGGATTCCCAGGGGCTCAGCTTTCTCCTGACCCACTGCCCCTGCCTGGCATTTTCTGTCTGGGTTGCTGTTCCACCTTTGATGGAACCCAATAAGCTCTTCCCGGTCTTCTTGGAACGCTTGCTCACCTAGAGGCACAGTGAGTCTCTCTTCTGTCCTCACTCAGTAAGGAGGAGCGTGCGTGTGCCTCATGCACCATCCCACTGCGGTGAGCCCTGGAGGCCTCTTTCTGCCTCAGTAACCTCTGTCCCAGTGCCTAGTTCATGGCCAAATCAGAGGGGTGCCTAGAAGGTGGCCGTCACTGGGCTTCTCCAGTCAGAGCAGAGTCTTCTGGGGCCCACAGCCACGTGAGGCTCACGGCACTGAGCGGCAGGCATGAGGAGACAGCCAGGGAGACAGAGCTCAGGGTCTGAGCTGGCCCGAGGGGCAGGGGGTCCTCTGACGGATGCTGGGCAGAAAGTCTCCCACCTCGAGGCCCTTTTGGGCCCTGCAAATTGGAGTTGCTGGGGGATGAATTTTGGTGAGAAAAGAGACAACGGCGGCAATAACTGCAAGCCCACTGCCCTAACCTTGGCGTCTCTGGGGCAGGCAGGGGAGAAATAACTCAACACTGCATCCACCTGAGAGCCGGGCCCTGTGTGACCAGAACGGATGAGACCTCTGCTATGCCTGGGGCTGGGAGGATGGGTGAGAGTACTGAGCTCATCCAATGCCGGGGAAAGAGGACACAGCAAAACCCTGCTGTCAGGTGGAAGTGTGGTGAGGACTGTGAACTCAGTATTCCACATTCGCCAGCCCTCTAGATTGTGGGCCCGTAGGAGGCTGGAAACTACATTTCCCAGACTGCCTTGTAGTTCGGGCGCCGGAGGTGTCCTTCAGTTGTATTTCTGGAAGGCCTCAATTCAGAGCTCAGATAACAGGGTAAGCAACATAGTGTGAAGCGTCACTGACACATGGAAGTAAATATTTCCGTTTAGCTAGGTGGCCTCTTGGGTGTAAGCCCTAACTGGTACATGGGGCAGCTCCTTAGCTGCCTCCTTTGAATCATGGGAGTTGTCTGCAGTGGCCTCTTCCAGCGGCTCTCGAGTGTGGGGTGGACCCCTAACTCTGCTGCCTAGCAGTTGTCTGGCAGGTTACTGACTCTTCTGTGCCTGTTTCCTCACAGCATAAATGGTGATCACAGGTAAAATGTGGTGATGCAGAAGATAAATGTGGAATGACAGAGGAGGTTGCTGTGAAGGCCAGTGTTAGGAGTAGAGAAACCCCTAGCTGTTCACTAAGGTAGCCGCGGGCTGAGAGGGCTCCGTGGTAACCGAGTAGCAGAGATACACTCCACGTGGATAAAACTAAGCTTCATGTCAGGAGAGGACTGTGCTGCACGCGGTCCAAGAACACAGGTTAAATGGCACAAACGACCTCCTTATGGTGTCTCTGGGGATGAGAAGCCAGCCAGGCGTGGCAGTGCACACTTGTAGTGCCAGCACTCTGGGAGGCTGAGGCAGGAGAATCACAAGTGACTCGGTAAGACCTTGTCTTAAAATAAAAAGGGCTGAGCCGGGGATTGGGCTCAGTGGTTCCACTACCTGCCTTGTAAGCACAAGGTCCCGAGTTCAATCCCCATACCAATAAATAAATAATTAAAATGAAAAATAAAAGGGGCTGCTGGGAATTAGCCCAGTGTGAAGGCCTTAGGTTCAGTCCTCAGGAGAGAGAGAGAGAGAGAGACCGTCTCACCATTTCATCGTCCAGGCTCATACAACTCTCATACCACAGGACTGCATGACTGCCAACGGGGCGAGATGTACTGCATGTGTGAGGGGCAGAAGACACAGAAAACAGGTACGGCTGAAAAGTACATCGCAAACCCCAACCTTCTGAGACGGAGGCTCACTGTGTTGCCTGTGTTGTTGCTCAGGGTGGCCACAGAGTGGTGCTCCTCCTGCCTCAGCCTCCCGAGTAGCCAGACCGGCTTCCCTCAGTGCTGTTTGTGCATCACTGCCTTTGCTGAGAGGAGGGTGGCCTGGGCTGGCTGGGAGCTCACAGAGTTCTGTGTGATCTGTGCAATTTCCCCGGGCCCCTCTGCACTCTCGCTGCCGCTGTCCATCTGTAACCCCCACAGCTGGGCTTGTGCTCCAGATCCCCAGGCTCCTTGGCTCTGCTCTTGACGTCCTGTCTAGAGTAGGGCACAGGACTTGCCCGAATCAGACGCGGCGGGATCCGGGAGGCTGCCCCTTCGCTGGCTCTGCCATAGTTCCTGTCCTCACCAGAGTGGCGCTGGAAGTGGGAGGGCGCTGGGGCCGGGCTGGTTCATCTCCCCCGTTTCGCGCTTTCCTTCCTCCACTTCCTGCCTCGGAGCCAGCCCACTGTGGACAGAAACCGCTGCAAACCGAGCCAGAACTGACCTCCTCCGCGTTGTGGCGTCGGTACTGTGCCTCAGCCAGGAGCGGAGGGGACCAGGCCGGTGTCTGGACAGTGGAGGGCCGCAGGGTGCGACCCAGCGCCAGAAGGGGAGGCCATAGTGAGGCGTGGGGCCGCCCTACGGAGGGAGGAGGGCG
>NW_022900920.1:33147968-33148329 GCF_012274545.1 Fukomys damarensis | reverse complement strand
GCCGCGCTCCCGCGTCGTTTATGCCGCAGACGCAGGCCTTCTGCCCTCCTCCCTGGGAGGCGTCCGGGAGAGCCGGCTGGCTGCCCGAGAGTGATCAACAGACTCAGCAGAGCCCAGTGGAAGGGCGAGAGCCAGCCAGGCGAAGCCGGCGTGGTGGCGCACGCCTGTAGTCCAGCACTCAGGAGGCTGAGGCAGGAGGATCGCCACAAGTTTGAGACCAGCCTGGGCGAAATAGCGAGATCCTGTCTCAAAACCCCAAAACAAACAACGAAAGAAGCAAAGCGGAGGCAGGGGGTCGGGTCTGGATTGAGTTTGTTTGGTGCGGGGTTGGGGTGGTGCGAAGGGGCGGCGGGGCCGAGCT
>NW_022900920.1:33139552-33147733 GCF_012274545.1 Fukomys damarensis | reverse complement strand
CTCCCTCCTGGGCCTGGACGCGCTCGCCTCCCCTGCTTCACCCAGGACGGCCCGAACGGAGAGGCGGCAGAGGCTTGCAGGGGAGACCCGGTGTCCCAGGAAAAAGCCATTCCCAAGCCACCGGTTCCTTCTCTGCCCTCGCCGTGGAAGGTTTTAAACGCACAGCGAGGCAGTCGCCACAGTGCACACCGGGAGCCGGCTCACTGGGGAGCTGTGGGGGGCAGCTTTCACCTTGCTCCCCGAGTGGCCAAGGCTAGTGCCAGGTGCAGGGCCCGCCTGGTCAGCGAGAGCAGGCAGGGTTTCGGGCTCTGCCCGTCTGCGGGGCCTCAGCCAGGCCCAGCCCTGTGCCCCTGCGCCCCTGGCCCTGAGGGCCTTCATTCCCTCGGCACCCATGTAGGTGAAAGCCAAGTGCTTGGCCACTTCGGAAGGGCGGCTTTCCCGAGTCCTGTGTGAAGCAAGAGGCAGGCCAGACTGCGGGTGTGCAGCTGTGCTTCAGAACCCCTCAGAGACACGCTGGGGAGGCGACAGATGAGCCACCCGCGCCCACGGTTCCGTCCGCACCACGAGTATTGAATGAGAACTAAAGCCCAATAATGAAAAGTTTGCACCGCTGATTTGTGTGGTGTAGTAGTTACCAGGTGTAAAGTGAATAGCCCGTTATGCAGGCCAAGAAATAGGGCATTGTCTGAGCTAGGATGTAGCTCAGTGGCATGGCACCTGCCTCGAAAGCATAAGGTCCTGAGTTCGATTCCCAGTATCGGAAAAAAGAAATAGGACATCTGCCCCTCACCCCGTTCCCTCCAGCCCGTCTTTGGCCTCACTATGCACCCCGGTGGTGTCTTCTTTGTGCTAATATCTGGATGCTTCTCTCCTCAGTAGAGCATGCTTTGCATGTGTGTGTGCTAGCGTGTGTATGTGCGTGTGTGCCTGTGTCTGGTGCCTGGAAAGAACCCAGGGTCTTGAGCCTGCTGGGCCTGCGCTCTGCCACTGAGCTGCATCCCCAGCCCAGAATTCTTATAAAAGAATCACACTGTGTACTATCTCATAACTCGCTCCTTTCCTTTAGCTCTGTGGGGATTTAAAGACTTTTTGTTGTGGTAAAATATACGTGATGTAAACTTACGTGTGCGCTTGCTTTCAGCTTTGACAATAGAAATTGTATGTGTCTGAAGTGTACATTTCCTTCTTTTTGTTTTGAGTCTGGAGATGGAGCCCAAGGTGTCACACGTGCTAGGCCAGGGCTCTGCCTCAGGGATCCAGCCTGGCTCAGAGCACACCCACGTGCACACGTGTGCAGTCATCACCACGGAGTCGCTCAGCATGGCCGCCTATTTGCCTCGTTGCTGTGCATGTGGGCTGCGGGCTCTTGGCATCTAACCTCTCGGTTTACACGTGAAGGACATGATACAGCATGGCTTCTGGTGTTTTGTTTTGTTTGAAATATGGTCTCACTATGTAGCCCAGGCTGACCTCAAACTTGGAGCGATCCTCCTGCCTCAGCCTCCTGAGTGGTGGGATTACAGGTGTGCACCACGACGCCTGGCCATCACTGTTAACTATAGTCACATTACTGTACCTCAGAGCTACAAAATGTACTCACCTTGCAAACAGAAACTTCTTTTGCTTTGACCTATACCTATTTCCCTTACCTTGTGACCTCAGCAACCACTATCCTATTCTTTGCTGTTATGATCCCACCTGAATCTTTTAGATTTTACTTATTAGCGATAGCACCAAATTCTTGCCTTCTGCGCCTGGCTTGTTTCACTTAGCATAATGTCTTACATTCATCGTGTTGTCAGAAATGACAGGATCTTTTCTAAGGTTGACTCCTGTGTGTGTTATGGTTTATATCTAGATGCCCCCCAGCCTCTGTGCCCACAGGCTGGGATTTGGGGAAGTGACCGGACATGGGATGGGTCCACTGGTCCACTGATGAACTCCTAGCCGAGTAATGTTGGGAGGGGAGCCTGGCTGGGGGTCCCAGGCGTGACCTGGATGGCTCTGTCTCCTTCCTCCTCCCTTGATCTCTCTGCTTCCTGCCTCCCTGCCCTGAGCTGCCTCTGCCATGTCTGCCCAGCCGGCTATGGACTGAAGCCTAGACAAACTGAGCTAAAAACCTCTCATTGGCGTGTGGGTGTTGGGCACCATGCCCCAGCATGGAGGAGGTAGCTGTGACACACACACGGCACACGTTTGTGTGCCTGCATCCCACGTGTGTCACACGTTCCTGATCCCACCCGAACCACCTTTAGCTGCACAAGTAGTGGCATTAAGCACATCACAGCGCTGTGCGGCCATCCGTGCTGTCCATTTCTGGACCTTTTACAGCATGGCGGTGAGCCACAGGCTCCTCAGTAAGGAGCAGTTTCCCGCTCCCCACGGCCCACCCCCAGTAATCTGCATTCTACTTTCTGTCTCCATGCGTTTGCCTGTCCCAGGCACCTCACCCTCCTGTAAGTGGCTTCTCAGTTTCCTCCTTTGCGCTTTGCGAAGCCTTCGTGTCCCGTGGTGCTCCGGCCCACTGACCACGCCCCAGAACCCCTCCTCTTGAGGCTGAGCACCGTCGCACCCCACCTTGCATCTACCCTGGCTCCTGCAGAGGGGCGCTGCGCCCTTCTCGCCCTCCCAAGGCTCGCTGCCCTACGTGTGGGCGCCCCGGACTTGCAGGCCCTGTGCCCGTCCCTGGGGTCTGAACGGCGGGAGGGTCGCCGGGCCAGACGGCAAGGCTGTGACTTCCTCCCGTCCAAGTACTAAGCCAACCCGACCTGCTTAGCTTCCGAGATCAGACAGCGTGGGTTCAGGGTGGTATGGCCTTAGACGGACTTTCTTTCTTTGGCACCGGGGATTGAACTTGGGACCTTGTGCTTTCGAGGCATGCGGCGGCACTGCTGAGCCAAGTCCCCCCGCCCTTCGCAGACTGACTTTTCTGATGAGCCGCCCGAAGCCGCCAAAGCGTCTGCCCTCTGCCCTGACGAGGCTTGTTATTTCGGGTTTTGTTTACTCGTTTATTTGTTTTACATCTAATAGCCATACCGCTGGGTCCGGAGTGGTCACATGTGTTTACGATCCTCTCGGGTTGTGTTGCCGCACGTGTGTTTTCATGAACTGTGTATTGTGCCACAGCGATGCTGTGTTTACGCACTCACTGCTGGGGGGCACTGGGTGATTTCTGGTTTGCGTTCATCAGCAACACAGCTTGTTCAGGAGTCCTGCTCCACCCAGACAGGCGGACATCCCTCCCGGGCCCATGGTGAGGCCAGCCTTGAATCCACTATACCCTAGGTTGGCCTCAAATTTACAGTCCTCCTGCCTCAGCCTCCTGAGTGCTGAGATTATAGACCTGCTCCACCATGCCTGGCTTCATTACGCTAGAGCTTTGTGTTTGTTTTTCATGTCGGCCATAGCAGTGGGCAGGTGATGGCTTTCTTTTGCTTTTCCATTTACTCCTGAGAGTGAGAAGTTGTCCACTAGTTGATTGGTCCCAAATTCTCAGGTCAGCTCTATTTCTGGTCTTGGGAATCACACGAACCCATCACTTCTCACTTTCCTTGTGAGCCTGTTTTCTACGCTTTTCTGTCTCTCGCAGCTGAAAAAGTCCCCAAAATGGAGAGATTGTGGATGGTGCACCAGAAGCTATTTCCCTTTGAGCCCAGCAAATCCCTCTTGTAAGAACTGGGGTGTCTTCAGTGCCCCAGGCCAAGTGCTGACAGGTTGGGCCGAGGCTCAGCGGCCCTCACAGTGACTGGCAGCACACGGCCTGCTTCTGACTAGACTCCTGGTGCCACCGCAGCTGGAGGGTCCCTGGGCCTGGAACTGAAACAGGTGGGTGGGAGAGGCTGCCCCTTTCTCAGGGGAGCTGGAGATGGGGTAGACACCCACCAGGGAGGACATTTCGAGTGTGACAGGGAGCAGGGTGAAGAGCTCAGGTGTGGCAGCTCCGGGTCTCTCTGGGCTGACTTGTGTGGTACTGGCAGCCTCTGCCCCCTGGGTGGAAAAAGTGCTGGAGAAGCCAGTGAGGTGGGGTGTCCCTGAGCTGCGTAGACCTCCCCAGGAGGCTGTGTCACTGTATGGAGGTCCCAGAGTCTTTGATGGAATCTGGTTTCAGCTTCAAACTGGTGGATCCTTGTGCCTCTGAGGAAGTGGGGAGCTGTGGGTTCTGGGTGGTCAGTACTTAAAGGGGAGGGCGGCCCTCTGCTGGCCACTGTGAGAGTAGCCAGTGAGGTCAGGCCTGGCACTGTGTGTGTGTGTGTGTGTGTGTGTGTGTGTGTGCGTGCACGTGTGTGCTAGGATTGTATAAGGCCTTCTCTTTTACTAATAAATGACCTCCACAACTGTTTCCATTCCTCCTCTCTTCCATAGACACCTACTGAGTCATATGTGGCCTAGATCTCTGGGCATAAATTATCTTTGAAAATGGAACGTGGGACCGGAGATTTATCTCAGTGGTGCCACTGTCTGCCTCGCAAGTGCAAGGACCCAAGTTCTGTCCTTGGTACCAAAAATTAATAAAAAATAAAATTGTTATAAAAAAAGAAAAAATGTGTATTGCACAGACATGGCTTGTAGAACTTTTCTTATTCCTTCTGCCCTCCACTGTTTTCATCCTTGCCCATGTTGTTACAGACACCGCAGATCTGCACTTCCCTGCCACGTCTCTAGGTTGTGCCTGGACCCCCCGCCGACAGTGCTCGGGTGCTCTGACCACAGCCCTGCTGTGAAGGAGCCTTGTCGGCATTGCCTCTTGGCCCTGGGTCTGCGCTGCTCTGAGGCATCTGTCCTGGAGGAGCCGTGGGTGGACACACAACAAGATTTCCCTCCAGGGACCCTCATCGGTCCACACTACTATCAGCAGCATGACGGTTTCCATCCCCACGCCCTCATCAACCTCAGAACCTTTTCCAATAACACAAACGCACAATGAGGCTGCCTTGTTTAAATTACACTTTTTTGATTCTGACTGAGCTTGAGCAGCACTTCATGTGTGAGTCTTTTGGGCTTCCCTTTTGTGAATTGTTGGTTCATTTCTTTTCTGTGTTTTTCTGTTGGGGCCTCCCCCCTTTTTTTTTAAAGACAGAGCTGGCTGGCTTGCTGCTGCTGCTGCTGCTTGTCTTCTGTTCACTCTGCAATGCCCCTCTGCCATGCTGCCCTGCCTTGGAGCCAGCCAATTATGGACTGAAACCTCTGCAAACTAACCTTGAGATTCAACATTAGGTTATTTATTTGAGCTCTCTCTCTCTCTCTCTCTCTCTCTCTCTCTCTCTCTCGTACTGGGGATTGAACTCAGGTCCTTCCATTTGCCAGGCAGGTGGTGGAACCACTGAGCTAAATCCCTGGCCCAGCTCATTGTTTTTCTGATGTGGGAATTCTCTGCTTGAAGATGGCAGAGTGCTAAGTAGCAACAAATAAATCTCCCCAAGATTCAGACACTGGAAAATAACAGCTTGGGAAGAAAAGGAGGAGGTGGATCCTCGAGAACCAGGAAGGCTCTGAGGGGAAAATTGGAGTCCGCAGAAGGTAAAAAGAGAGACCTCAACACAGAAAAAGAAAGGGGCAAACTGAACTCTCCCCAGCTCCTGCTTCACGCTTATGGTGTGAGAAAGGAAGAAAGAATCTATAGAGACACACTGAAAACAGGTGATTCCAGAGGCTTTCAGGGAGAAATGCATCAATGGAACAGAGCAGTGGATGCTGTGTGCTGCAACAGCTGGTGAGTGACTCCAGTCCAAGTGACTGCTGTGTCCCCTCAAGTGAGCTTGGCCGGATCCCATGTTAGGGAGGAGCCAGCTGAACCTGGGACTCGGAACAGCCATGGGTTGGCTTCATCTCAGGGCTTCCAGTGTTGAAATCCCACAGTGACTGGGTGAGGGGCAACCACAGGAGATGACCAGGGTCAGGGAGCCAAGGTCAGACCAGCAAGAGACACCCAGAATATTGCGGGCTGAACAACTCAGGTCCCAAGCCCACAACCAGAGGCCAGGATCAGCCTGAACTTGTGTGGAGTTGAAGGTATCAGAACTGGCACCCTGCCCTAGTCCTGCCACAGGTTTGCTGGGATTACCCAGCATGGATCTGGGCTCTGACTGACTCCTTAGTCTACCAGAAAGAGCAGAGTCATACCCTGAATTGGACAGTACCACAAAACTGTAAGCCCCAGAACAGGCTTGAAATCACAGAGAAATTTCATCTTCTTTTCTTTTCATTGCTTGTGGGCTTTGTTGTTGTTGTTGATGTGGCTTATAAATTGTTTTTGTTTTCTAAAGTGTGAATATTGTTTTTAGTTTTAGTTTTGTTTTGTTCTTATTTTTATTTCTTCTTTGTTTCTCTCCTGTCTTCTTTACCAGTTTCCTGAGGCTTGGGTAGTCTTCCTTTGTCCTTCAGCCTTGCTTCTATCTCTTTCTATTTTTTTATTTCCCTATTTTTCCTCTTGTCTCTTTTAAATTTTTTCCCCTTTAGTTAAAATCACTTTATTGAGTGGATATTTACTGTATATAATTATCTGATTTGTCTCAGATTTTGTTATATAAATGTTGTACCTGTGTTAGAGGTGACGAATTAACTATTAATCGTTTTACAGAGTGTGCTTGATGCTTTTGTTATTACTGATTGTACTACTTTATTTACCCAAGGTGACGTAGTTTCTGTGATCAGTTAATCTTTCCTATATCCCAATACCTAGATTGTCTGGGGGTCATAAACAATCCTATAGTCAAGTACCAAAGAACTGGGTGGTAGGCCAAACAGGCAGCAACCTTCCATCCCTAATAAATTGAGAAGGCAGGATCCTGGGACAGGATCAAAGGTCAAAACCCAGCTACGCCTAGAAAGTATCTCTGAAAAGTAGTCATTTCCTAAAGAGGCCTCAATACTAGTAATGGAACTACTCACCGTAAGCAATTTACATGCCTCAACACAGAAAACAAATAACAACCACAAGAAAATAGAAAATGACTGGGCCAGCTCAGTGGTTCCACCACCTGCCTCACAAGTGCAAGGTCCTGAGTTTGATCCCTAGTACTGAAAAGAAAAGAAAAGAAATCTGGGAGATTAAAATTCTACTGAAAGTATACACAGCAGAGTCAAGCAATGTGAAGGTAGAATATTAGATGTAGAAGACAGGATGGTGGTTGGCAATCATCCAGTGAAAGACCTCTTAAAAATAGCAAGTGACCAGGAAAAAAAAAAAATCAATCCAACAGCTTCGAGACAATGCAAACAAAACTAATATAAGATCGACTGAAATCAATGAAGAATCAGAAGATAGCATGAAGGCCATCAGAAACCTGTTGACAGCAGTAATAGCAGAAAACTTTCCAAGCTTGGAAAAATAATTTGAGATCCAGGTAAGTAAGACACATAGAACTCTAGGTGGTCATGATTAGAAAAAAACTATACCACGGCATACAGTAGTCAATATTCCAGAGATTCAACCAAGAATAGAATACTAAAAGCTGTTAGAGAAAACAAATGTATCTATCACCTATAAAGGAAAGCCTGTCAGAACCACAGCAGACTTCTCAACTCAAACTTGTAACTCAAGGAGAAATTGGAGTGAAATATTTCATGCCGTAAAAGAAAACAATCTCCCACCCATATTGGGTTGGAGCAAAGTTATCTTTCAAAATTTATGGAGAAATAAGATACTTCCATAACAAGAACACCTGAAGAAATTCATGATCACCAAACTAGCCCTCCAAAAAGTTCTGAAGGATATTCTAGAAAAAGACAAGAAGACAGAAATTCCAAGAGTCCAGATAGAATGAATCCACCAGGCAAGGCGAGAAAGTAAACAGAAGGGAAAGAAAGGGAACCATCAACAGGAAAATAATGTGATAAGGACAAATCAATAGGTATCAGTTATCACCATCAATATGAATGGTCTCAATTCACCAATCAAAAGAAACAGACCAGCAGAATGGATTAAGAAAAAATACCCACCAGAGATTTGGTTTAATGGTTCTGCCGCCTGCCTTGCAAGTGCAAGGGCCCGAGTTCGATCCCTGGTACCAAAAGCAAAAACAAAAACAAGTTTTTAGGCTGGGCGTGGTGGCGCATGCCTGTAATCCCAGCACTTGGGAGGCTGAGGCAGGAGGATTGCTGTGAGTTCGAGACCAGCCTGGGCTACATAGTGAGTTCCAGGTCAGTCTCAACTACACAGTGAGACCCTGTCTCAAAAAACCA
>NW_022900920.1:33126921-33139419 GCF_012274545.1 Fukomys damarensis | reverse complement strand
AAAAAAAAAAAAAAAAACCAAACCAAACCAAAACAAAACAAAAAAAGAAAAAATACCCAGGGCGGGGGGAAACAATACCCAGGGCTGGGGATTTAACTCAGTGGTGCTATTGCCTGCCTCACAAGTGCAAGGTCCTGAGTTTGATCCCAGGTACAACAACAAACAAACAAACAAAAAAAGAAGCAAAGAAACAATACCCAACAATATGCTGCATATAAGAAACACATTTAACTAAAAAAGAAATTCACAGACTGAAAATCAAAAGATGGAAAATAATACTTCATGTGACAGGAACATGGAAAAAAGTGGGATAGCTATTCTATTTTTAGACAAACTGGATATCAAGCCAAAACTGATCAAGATACACAAAGAAGTACTACATACTTGTTAAGGGAACAATCCAAGATGAAGAGATAACAATCATAAATATATATGCACCAAATACCAGCACACCCAACTATATAAAACAAACACTAATGGATATAAAAAAATCAGATAAGCACTAATGCAATTATAACGGGGGATCTCAATACCCCTCTGTCTCAAATAGATCAACTAGACTAAAGAAATCAACAAAGAAATATCAGTGCTGAACCAAACCTTTGAACAAATGGACGCAGTAGGTGTCCACAGTGTTCCACACAATAATAACAGGATACATATTCTCCTCAGTTGCATTTGGGACTCCAAAATATACCACATACTAACTCATAGAACATGCTTAAGTAAATACAAAGGAATTTAAATTATCTCATGCATATTATCAGATCATAGTGCAATGAAATTGTAAATCAGTGGCAAAAGAAACCACAAAAACTGTATAAACACGTGGAAATTAAATAACACTTTCCAGAACCACCAATGGGTCACAGGTGAAATTAAAGAAGAAATAAGACAGTTTCTACAATCAAAGGATAATGCCAATATGACATACCAGAACTTATGGGATGCAATGAAAACAGTTCTACAAGGAAAATTCATATGCCAAAAATTTTCAATAGATTCAGGACATTGAGGAAGTCACAAAAAGACACTCATGAAAGATAGCTTCCAGAACTGCTTCAGAAAATGTCAAGGATGATGACGTAAGTGTGTTCAAAGCAAGGAGAGGATTTTGAAGGGTGTTAATAGGAATGGGTTCTGTACTGTATTTTGAAAACTTTAAATATTCATCATTGTTTCCAATCAGACATTGTATTTGTTAAATCTTATTACCTTAAACGGGACACACCAAATTGTGGTACCATCGATTATAAATTCACTCTTTTTTATTCTTACATGGACCCTTGTATTAACTGTAAGATTAGCTGCAGAGTGTCGTACTGTATTTGGTAACTGCTGTAGGTACCTTTCTATCACTGAATTTCCTAAATTGAACCTTTCCCTTTTTCAACAAGAAGAAAATAAACATGAGTGGTGAAGAGTATAGCAAAATAAAATTTTTGTGTAAACATAAAAAAAAGGCAAGGCTGCCCTTGAACTCATGATCTTCCTGCCTCAGCCTCCCAAGGTCTGAGAGTAAAGGCATGCACTATCATATCTGGCTTCCCTGTATTTTTTTTTTTTTTTTGGTTTTTGAGACAGGGTCTCCCTATGTAGTTGAGACTGACCTGAAACTCACTATGCAGCTCAGGCTGATCTTGAACTCACAGAGATCCTCCTGCCTCAGCCTCCCAAGTACTGGGATTACAGGCATGCACCACCACACCCGGCCTCTTTCTTTCTTTTTTATTTGTTTATTTATTTTGTATCAGGGATAAAACTCAGGGCCTTGTGCTTGTGAGGCAGGGGGCAGCACCACTGAGCTAAATCCCCGGTCCTCCATCTTTTTTGTTGTTGATTTGTGGTTTCTTGTGTACTCTAAGTATCAGTCTTTTGTCAGCTTTATACTGTGCAATATCTTGTCCCAGTTTGCATCTTATTCATCTGTTAGTTACATGTGGTTTTCTTGGGAACAAAATCCTGTAGTGGTCAAATCCATGCACTAAAAAACAGTCGTCTGGGCCATGGATGTACCTCAGTGGTAGTGTGCTCGGCTTGTGTGTGTGAGACCCTGGGTTCTATCCTCAGTACCACCAAACCCAACCCAACCCAACCCAACCCTGGAGACAGGAGCTCACTACGTAGCCCAGGGTAGTCGTGACAGTCATGGTGCCCCTTCCTCAGCCTCCACAGTGCAGGTGTGGTAGGCGTGTGCCACCAGGCCCAGCTCTTGTTTGTACTTCCGAGGTCTTATTTTAGTACTTCCCTGCCCTGTGCTCACAACTTTCCTGAACATTTTCTCTTATTTAATTCATAGACTTGTTTCTATTGCTCCAGACCTCTGTGTATCTGGGTTCACTGGAGTCACAGATGCGACTTCCCTGTTTTGCCGCACAGTGTGTAGTTTTCTTAGTCTGTTTTTAACTCTCCACTCACCCTCATTGGTTGAGGATGTATCATTTATTGCGCATATGATTCCTGTACATTCAAAGGCTTGCTTCTGAGTGGTCCAACTTTTTCCATTTGTAACTTTCCAGAAAGTCACCGTTTTCCGTTACTCTTTGCCATCATCTCCATCTCCGATATCAAATGTCCTCCTTGCTCTTCCTCTTCAGAACTGACCCATTCGCTAATTCTTACTTTCAGTTCACCCTTTATAATAAATTTGCTGAATTCCCAAGAAATATCCTTCCAGAATTTGGAATTGCACTGACTCAACTTGATTTATTGGGGACATCTATCAACTTTACAATGTCAATTTGTTCATATTTTCCTTTAAGGCATTAAAAAGATTAGTGTTTTTTTCTCCAGAAAGGATACATGCATTTTCTTCTAAACCAACTCCTTGATACTCGGTATTTTCTGTTGTCTCGTGCAGTACCTTATTTTATGAGTGATGAACACGGGGGAGAAAAACCACTGTTGACTTTTTAAACTGATCTTGGGTTTTAATTTTTCCCCCTGAGACTCTTATTTCCAATTTTTCAAACGCACAAACACACAAAAGAGAATAATGCAGTAAATACCTGTTTAGCGCCCACCCACATCCAACAGCTTTAGCGTTTTGCTGCTTTCCCTCCTCACCACACATACATTCTCATAATGAAGTAAGGCCAGACTCATGGTGCTGCACCCTAAATATATTAGTCTGCGCCACTTAAGGACAAGGACCTCCTGCCACGTAGCTACCTGCCATTACTACACCGGAGAATTAGGGCCACCTAATAAGCAGCCCATTTGCTACTTTCTCCCGTGTCCCAGTGTCTGGTGTCGCTGCTTCTCCCCCACCGCAGCGCTGAGCATCCACCCAGGGACCCCTTGCTGTGAGCTGCATCCTCCGCCCTTTTTTAATTTTTGAGACAGGGTTTTCCTAGGTTTCCCAGTCTGGCCTTGAACTTGCTATCTTCCTGCCTCAGCCTCCCAAGGAGCTGAGATTACAGGTATGCACCACCATGCCTGGCTTATAGCTTTGTTGTTCTTGAGCTTGGTTTGCTTGTTTTTAGCTGGATCCATTCCAAGCTCATATACTGCATTTGGCCGCTGTCTTAGCAGTCTCCAGATGAAGTCCCGTTTTCAGTTACAATTATCTTTTAAAGTCTAGGTCAGACTTTCATTTTTGTAGGTCCCGTAATTCGGATTTTATGACTGTTTCTGCATGATAATGTTTATTTGCTCTTCCTCAGTACATCCTGTGTGGGAATGAGAAACTAAGTGTAAAGGCTGATAAATTCTGGTTACACTTTTTTGGCAGGAATGCTGTGTGAATGATGTGGATCTCACTCCTGTCTCACCAGGAGGCCTAGATTGTCAGGCTACTTCACGATTAGCTGCGATAAATGTGATTGCTTGGTTGGAGTGATGATGCCAAGGTCTCCGTACTGTATAGTTTTCCTTGTTTTGTTCTTGCAAGTGAATAAATTTATTTTTTATTTTTAAAATTTAATTAATTAATTTTTAATCCCATTTCCCCCTCATGCCCCTCCCCGCCCTAGGTACAAAAGCTTTGTTTCCATTTTTCCTATTTTCGCTGTTCTTCCTGTCCCTTCCTTCCTTTCCCCCAGTTTTCCTCTGCAATTAGTAAACAGCTGATGGAATGGTACTTTGGCACCGTAGGAGAGTCCTGTTCCCTGCCAGACTCTCACCTACTGTTTTCAGCATTCACTGGTGATTGCTGCCTTAATTGTTGATTCTCTGTTGATTAGGAGGTGCCGAATGGAGCCTTCTTATCAGTTTTAGTAGTTTAGTAATTCCACCAAGTGTTTTTTAATGTAGATGATTGTCTTCTGCAAGTAGTGAAGGTTTGTTTACCTCTTCTAATCCATCTTCAGGTCATTTGTTTCTTCTTGTTTTATTGCATTGGCCACATACTCCAGGACTGTTACACAGGAATCATGAGAACAGATCTCTGTTCTGAATGGGAATGCACCAGGCCTCTCTGTAAATGTGCTTGCTGTACTGGTTTTTGACAAGTAGCTTTTGCCATTAATAACTTAGGAGTTTTTTAAAACCATGAATACGTATTAAACTTTATCAGATACTTTTCCTGCATTTATTGAGATAATTATGTGACTCCCCTTTTGCTCATTAATACGATGTACTACATGGAGAGATTTTCTGATGTTGAAGCTTTTTTTTTTTGGTACCAGGGATCAAACTTGGGACCTTATGCTTTTGAAGCAGGCAGCAGCACCAGTGAGCTAAATCCCCAGCCCTATTGAAACTTTTTTGACCCTGTTGCGTTATCATTTTTTTTTTTCAGTACTGGGGATCGAACTCAGGACCTTGTTTGCATATGTGCTGCTGAAGTGAGCACCTCAGGATCTTGATTGTGCTTGCAAGGCAGGCACAGAGTCACTGAGCTAAATGCCAGGCAGACCCTGTTGTATTTTAAAAGGCACCATTGGTTTTGATTTGCTATTATCGCTTCTGCATTCATGCTTACATAGAAGATGAGCCTTTCTTTTCTTTATTTTGTGATATCCTTATTAGCTTTAGAATCAAGGTTACATTGGCACATAAAATTAGTTGGGCAGTGTTTCTCCTTTTCTTTTTCCATTTCTTCTCTCCAGGGTCTGTCTACTTACAAGTGTGTCTTCTGGGTTCTGCGTTCTGTTCTCTAGACTACATGCATCTGTATTCTAATATCATGTGGCATTAGTTGCCTTCACTATTGTTTTTGCTTTTACTCTTAAAAATAATGTTTGTTGTAACTGTACTTATTTCCCTGTTTTGTTCTTTATTGAGTTTGTGTGCATCTTCCCTTTTCCTGATCAGTCTTTTAGACATTCCCATTTCTTGCCAGCGTATTCAAAGAACCAGACACATTGGTTTTATTTAGTTTTAAATTTTTTCTCTTATCTATATTTTTTCTTCTTTTGTTCCTCCTTTTTCCTCCCTCTCCTCCTCTTCCTCCTCCTCCTTTTTTTCCTTCTTTTGAGATTTGGGGATTGAACCCAGGGCCCTCACACTAGGCTACACCCTCTCTTTTATTTTGCAACAGGACCTCACTAAATTCCCAGGCTGGACTTGGACTGGTGCTCATCCTGCCTCAGCCTCCTGAGTAACTGGAATTAGAAGCATGGGCTGCTGTGTCCAGCTTACACACAGGGCCATATGCATGCTAGGCAAGCTCTCCACACTGAGCTACATCCCCAGCCCTTTTTCTTCTATTTTGTATGCTTCTGCTGCTTTTATAGCCTTTTGCATAAAGTGCATTAGCTTATTTGTTCCTACTTATTATTTTCTGATATTCTTGAAGCTGTAAATTTTCCTCCAAGTAGTGTTTTATTTTTAGCCCACAAATTTTGATTTGCAGTGCTTTCACTGCTTATCTTCAAGTATTTTAAATTTTTACCTTATTATTTCTATTTAACTCTAGCATCATTTGGAAGTATTTTTTAGTTTATAGTCAGGAATTTGTAAAGTTATCATATTGTTATTGTTTTCCAATTTAATTGCTTTACAGTCTGAGAACTGTTTCACTCTATGACTATTCCCAACTTGAGGATATAAAGCTCTCTATAAATCTATCAACATAAGCTCATTAATTGTAATATTTAAATATTCTATGTGTTTATTTAGTACACCTAAACGATCAGTTCTGGGAAGAATCTGTTAAAGATCTGTGTTACAGACTTCCTGTATGTATTACATGATCACACTGCACCCTGTAATCATGTACAATTATTATTATGTTTTTGTACCAGGGATCCAGGGGCTCAAACTTGGAACCTTGTGCTTGCAAAGCAGGTGGCGGAATCACTGAGCTAAATCCCAGCCTATATACAATTATTTTGTGTCAATTTAAAATTTTTAAATCTCTACCATTTCTTTTTCTTTTTTTGAGGGGGTAGGGGGGCTTGAACTAAGGGCAGGCATGGCACTGCTGAGTTAAATCCCGGGACTTCTACCATTGTTGATTAAGTATTCTTACCCTACTCCCAAGTCTTGTCAGCTGTGATTTATATTTTTTGAAATCTACATTGCTAACTTCATATGTATTAATAGTTATATCTCCTTGATTTATTTACCAGTATATAATACTTCTATTTATCCTTTATATTTTTTACCTTAAAACATTTTTGGTGAGGGCTGGGGACTTAGCTCAGTGGTTCTGGAGCCTGCCTTGCAAGCGCAAGGACCCGAGTTTGATCCCCGGTACCACAAAAAAAAAAAAAAAAAAAAAAAAATTGGTAAGAAAATTTGATCTGAAAACTTCAACAGTGGCTTTTTGGTGAATATTTGGGTTTATCCTTTTATTATCAACCTTTTTGTATCCCTTTTTAAAATGGTAACATTTCAATTAAATAATTCTTTTAACCTAATATGAGATTGTCTTTTGATTTATAAATTTAATCCATTTACATTTATTTCCTTTGATATGTAGACCTATCAACCATCTTATTTCACATTTCCTATTTACTATATCTATTTTTTTTTCTTTTTTGCTTCCTTCATAGATTTTGGAATAGAATTTTTTTGCTGGCTTGAAAGTTATTCATTCTACTTCATTCTTATGAATGTTGCTCTTAGCTTATTATACCATATTTCCCTGAAAATAAGATCTAACTGGAAAATAAGCCCTGGCATGATTTTTTTTTTTAACCAGTGATCGAACTCAGAGTTTTGTTCTTCTTGTGCTAAATTCCTGGCTCCCAGCATAATTTTTTAGGATGTTCATGATATAAGCTGTACAACAAAAATAAACCCCAGTTAAGACTGTCAGCCAGATGGATGCATTTAGAATCTCCATTGTAACATGAGAGACATATTAAATTATAAAGTATATTAATATGTAACTAAATATAAATAGTATTATTGATATTAATGCTCAAAATAAATGAGACTGTAACTTATAATTAAGTATTTGTAGCTGCCCAAGCAGGCATTTTTGGAGGAGAGGTAAACACCTATGTAAATAGATGAATTTGAGACTTATTGCTAAATGACCAACTGGAGTACAGACCACACACACAGATAATGTGCATACTTGACAAAGAATAGACATGACTATGTGTGATGCGAATCTTCACAACTCAGCATGTCCTGTGTGGCGATGATGCACTACGAGCAGGGTAAATGGACAGGAAGTGCTCATTTAAGGAGAGCTCTATTGCTCTGTTGGGGCCAATAATTCTGCAGGAAACGGAATCACAAGAAATGAAGGCTGGAATTCAGGGTTTGGAGTATTATGATGATGTTCCAGAAGATGACATAACCATATTTGAATAAATGTTGATTTTGGGGGGCCGGGGATTTAGCCTGCTTTGCAAGCGCAAAGACCCAAGTTTGATCCCCAGTACCAAAAAAAAAAAAAGTTGAATTTTGTACATGAATCAATGCATAAATGTAGATTGTTGTACATGACTAAGTGTAGATTGTTGTATAGGAAAAAGTAAGACATCCTATCCAAATAAGCCCAATCGCATCACTTGGAGGAAAAATTAATATAAGACCATGTCTTCTTTTGGTGGAAATATGGTAATCCAGCTTAGGTGCATTGTCCCTTTTAACTGTGTCAATAGCTTTATCTTTCCACCTTCACTGGACCTCACTCCATTTTCACATCCGCACTCAACCTTGTCATTGGGATCCACTAAAACTAGACCCTCACCACCACCAGGCTGCAGAGCAGGAGATTACCCAGCTGCAGGCCAGCAAGCACAGTTTCATCTGTGTTTACAGCCTCTCCCATCGGCACCTGAGCTCTGCCTCCTTTCAAGTCAGTGGTGGAATTAGATTCTCCTAGGAGCACAAACCCTGCTGTGAGCTGCACGTGTGAGGGATGTGGGTTTGTTTCAAGCTCCTCATGAGACTCTAATGCCTGGTGAGCCGAAGTGGAGCTGAGGCACTGACGCTAGATTTGGGGAGTGGCTGCAAATTCAGATGAACATTAGCAGGGAGGTTTGAGCAGAGACCGTAGCAGTATCAGAACCCAATCTGTGAGTGTCAGGGGACAGTCAAGATGCGCCTGGTGGCAGGCTTTATCATGGCAAGTGAAGTGATGTATTTGATTGTATAGCTGTGCCTGGTGGCAGCTGTCAGAACCTGACACTTGTTTTGCTAGTACAGGGTCTCTCCATTATTTTATTTACCACTTCTAGCCACACCTCTGGCCCACACTATGCACTTATCCTAGTCAATTCTGGCCCCACAAGATTACCCAATTTAGGGTTCTTCTTAAATTATTAGTTCATTGTGACAGATAATTCACCTTGTCCAAGCCTGTTTTGTGTGTGACAACTAGCTATCCAACATAGTCATGAAACTTTCAAAATTGCCACATGGAGACCAAGCACCTAGTATTAAAAGAAAAGCCTCTGAAGTCTTTCAAAAGAAAAAGGAAAAACATGAACATGAACAGCAGCAATTATCGAAGGCCACCACATCGTCAGATGTGTCCTCATCGAGAGTTGCTCTTAGTGGCTGACCACTTGCTAAAGCTAAGATGCCTTTTATTATTGTTGAAGAGCTGGCCTTGCCTGATGCTAAAGACACTTCTCATGCCTTAGGAGGGGCTGCAGTTCAAAAGGTGGTGTGTCTTCCTCTTACAGCTAGTACCACAGTTAGATGGACCGATGGGATCCCAGAGGGTACCGAGGCACAAATGTTAGAAAGGCCTAATGAGTCTCCATGGCACACAATCCAGGCGGGTGAGTCTACCGATGCTGACAACACGGCAACAATGCTTGTTTTTGTGTGATATATTTTCCAAGAGGATGTGCGTGAGGATATGTCATGTGCTCTTTTGTCGCCAACGAACACCACAGCTGTAAGACAGTTCGAATCTTTGAGTGATTACACACCGGGAAAAGTAAATTGGTCATTTTGTGTCGGTGTTTGGACGGATAGAGCCGCTGCCGTAACTGGCAGCTCTCTGGTTTCATCCCTTGGGTCAGAGACAGCTTCTAAACATGAGTCTACAAACTGTGTCATCCATAGACAAGTGCTGGCAAACGAAAGGTATTACCTAAATTTAACATTTCATAGGATGTGATTAAAATTAACAAGCACATCAGAGTACTTGCCCTTACCTCACATCTGTTTATGCAGCTCTGTGAGGAGACGGGACACAGAGCGCACAGGCCTTCTCTTACAGAAATGAGATGGCTTTCTCAAAGTAGATCAAGGACCAGAGCTTTTGAGTTATGGGAACTGCTCCAGAGGTTTCTTCTAGAAAACCAGTCACCTTGGCAGCACATTTCATTGACAGAGAAGGGGTCGCAAAACTTGCTACTCAGTGAGATAGTCAGCCTGCTCAGTGAACTCAATCTGTCACTTCAAAAGAGAACAATAACTTCAAGTTGGCAGATAAAGTGGTTGCATCCAAAGCTAAGTTAGAAGGGCTGGGGATTGAGCTCAGTGGCACCGTGCCTGCGTTGCAAGCACCAAATCCTGAGTTCAATACCCCACACACACACACAAAAAAAAAAGAAGCAGTGGTTTTGAAAGAGGCTAAACCAGGTCCTTTATTCTGCCAGCTAGTGTGTGGTCTCAGGACTCCCAAACTGGGAAGGCCTGGATCGCCAAGCCACTTGTGAAAAAAACCCAGTGAATCAACTCTGTCTATACTAGAACAGGACCAACAACTGCTTGAGATCACAAATGGTGGCCTTAGAGGTATGTTTCACACAACTTCAAATCTTCATACATCCAACATTAAAGTGAAGGCAGATATTGTAGCCAGGGTTTGCAAGGGAATAGGTTTAATACAAGACACACAATTTATAGTATTATTTTATAATAGTCACCCAAAAAGTCAAATAGAAAGGAGTGCAAGAGATCTGTCCACACATCAGAGACCCAAAGAATCCAGCCGAGAGGGTGGATCTCATGACAGTGGTCCCGCACAAATCCAGCTGAAGGCCTAGAGTCCAAGGCAATGTCCTCCTCGAGTCCAGCCAGAGGCCTAGAGCCCATGGCAATGCCTCGTGAAAGTCCGCATTGAGGTTCTGCACCAGGAAGGCACAAAGGCCAGTGGTGGAAGCCAGAAAACCTGCTCCTTTGTGCCGTCAGGCTGAGGGATCAAGCCAGGAAGTAACACTCCAGGTGAAGATCAGAGCTCTCTCAATGAGAACAGCAGCCATTCCCAGCCACAGCAAGGCCCTGTGCTCCTCCTCTGACCAGAAAAGGAAAATATCCGCAGCAAGCTTCTCCTAGAAGATCAACAGCCCACGATCTTCCCCTCAAGTTCTCTTTTATGCTCTCGGCAACAATCCTCAGGTGCATCCTCCACGCCCAAACCCGCTGATTCAGTTCAGCGGGGCATTCTAAGTGGGCCATCCGTTAATCCACCTCAGCAGAATATCCTGCTGTTGCCACAAAAACACTGACAAGCCCGCTTCCACTTCAGCACCCTCTCTTTGTGAAGCAGGGATTTGATGGCCGCCGAAGGGCGATTACAGAGTAGCTGGGACATAAGCAACACACTGTCGCCCATCACCTCCGGTCGGGACGGCTACTTGCAGGGAATCCAGCTGAGGGCTCGCACTGATCCTGCACTCTGGACAGTCGTGTAATTATCTCATTGTGTATTACAGTGTAACAATAATGAAAATAAAGTGCACAATATACTCGAGGCGCCCGCACTCGAATCATCCCAAAACCATCCGGGCTTCCCATCTGTGGAAACACTGTCTCCCGCAGCACCGGTCCGTCGTGCCAGAAAGGTGAGGGGCTGCTGACCTAGAGTGTGAGTGGATGTAGTTCCGGGAGGGGAGTGTTTTTATCTGTTCTTTCGTAGATTACCAGCTGCCTTGCAGAGTACTTTGGTCATTCTGTATCTTCTGTGTTCTCCGACATGTAATCCTTTTCTCACTAGTGTACTTCCTCCAAAAGTGTTCCTCAAGGCTTTGTTAGGTAATGGATCTTCTGGGGCCCTGAAAGTTTGAGAATGCCTTTATTTTAATTTTGTACTAAAATTAAAATTTTGCTGACGTTCTTTTTCTTGAGTCTATCATTGTTATTGAGAAAATTAAGGTTGGAATGATGCTCGTTCCTAATGGGATGTGTGGGCTTCGTTTTGCTCTTTGTCGTCCTTCTCTGGAAGTTTTTCTTTTTCCCTTCTGTACCGGGGATCAAGCTCAGGGCCCCATCCTAGCCATCTGGAAGCTCTTCAAACTCGCACTTTGGCTGAGTTCACTCTGCTGCTCTCCAGTGTCATTGTTTCCCTTACCTGCTGTCTTGGCGACCCAGCTCTAACTCTGGAAATTCTAGGATCTGGTTTTTTGGTGTTCTTTAGTTTGCTCATTAAAAAAAGAATGATTTACCAGGCGTGGTGATGCAGGCCTTGTAATCCCAGCCCTCGGGAGGCTCAGGCAGGAGATCGCTGTGAGTTCCAGGTCATTCTCAACTGCACAGGGAGACCCTGTCTCAAACAAACAAACAAACAACAAAACAACAACAACAACAATTTAGGATTGGATTCAGCCTTATTCATGCTAGGCAAGCACCTTTACTGGTGAATCACACCCTCAGAGCCTGGGAATTCATTTATTTATTATTTTTCAAATATTTACTCCAGATTTTTCTCCTCTCCTCTCCTCTTCTGGAACTCTCCTTCAAAGACATCTCTATCCTCCATATTTACTCACTTTGCCCTGTGCTTTCCATCTTTTTGTTCCTCCCCAACACATTCTGGGAGAGTTTGCCAACCACATCTTCCAGCTTCTGACTTTATTCTTAGTGAACCTGTCTGCCGCTCCACTTCTGTATTGAATTTTGTGTTTCAGCTATCCTAGTTTGTATACTTGAGAAATCCTCTATACATTCCCATTCCTGTTCCAAATATAGAACAATCTCCATTTTCCTCTTAGAGGATTTTTATTATATTTCAAATTCTTGTTCTCACTAGTCCATTAATTTTCTTCTTGTTTATTTTGGGGTCTTATTTTTCTTTATGAGCTCATATTCCCCTGGGGTATTGTTTCTTTGTCCGCTGGTATGTGTCTGGGGAGGGAGCTACTCTTTGGGTCTTTTTTTTTTTCTCAGTGCTGGGGATCAGCCCAGGACCATATG
>NW_022900920.1:33123844-33126892 GCF_012274545.1 Fukomys damarensis | reverse complement strand
AGTGCTGGGGCAGCCCAGGACCATATGCATGCTAGGGGAGGGTTTGGCCCCTGGGTTCCCTTCATGGCCACCACCCTGGCCCCTCTCCCAACAGTTTGCCTCAGCAGGAGGGGACACACCTTTGGAAAACCTGCTGGTTCAACCTGGCTTCTGCTGCTCCTGAAAAGAGAGCACCCAAGGCTGACTGCTCCCTCTGGAGGCTCCAGGAGGAGAGGTTTGCCAAGGACAGAATGCCCAGGAGTGAGCCACAGGAGCCAGGTCCCTGTGGTGGTTTTGCTCTGTCTGCCGTGGTTAGGCTGGAACTACATTTCCCAGAATACTCTCCCCGAGGCTGGAGGTGGCCTGTGGGAATTTGCTCAGATTTCCAAGGTGAAGTAAAGCTGCTCTGAAAGCTATGGCCAGAAGCAGTTAGACAGATGCAAAGAAGTCAGATCTCGCTGTCTTTGTCTCTGTCTCTTTCTCTCTGTATCTGTTTTTGTCTCTGTCTTTGTTTCTCTCTGTCTCTCTTTCTCCCTCTTTCTGTCTCTGTCTCCCTTTCTTCAGTCCAACACATGCCCTGCAGCAGTCTGCTGCCCAAACCAATGGGCTGCCCGCTCTTGGCTCCGAATTCCCAGAAGTGTGAGCTAAATAACCTTATTTTCTTCACAGGCAGCTGCCCAGCATTTCACTGCAGCACCACCGAGCTCGTACACCAAGCCCCGACACCTCCTTGAGCGTGGCCCATCAAAGCCTCTGCTGGTGAGGAGTGAGCCCAGCCTGGAGTCGCCACTTCCCTGTGAGAAATTTGGGGAAGAACTGGGGAGAGGCCCCTTTCTCAGCATTGCCGGCTGCCAAGATTATGACTGGAGGCTTTGGCGGTGTCTCTAGGAGCCGCATGGCGGCACGCGACATGTCCACCAGCCTTCCACCGGCCCCACAGCATCCGGACGCCCTGCCTCCTTCTGAGGCCTGGCTGAGTGGACCCTGAGTGACATGGAGCATGAGCTGGCCCAACAGGTTGCTTGGCTCAGGATGTGAACTCAGATACCAAGAGTCTAGTGAGTCATCACTGCAGTAGGAGAAAAGGCCAGCCAGGCATGGTGGTGCACAGCCGTAATCCAGGGTGCCCAGGAGGCTGGGGCAGGAGGATCACAAGTGTGAGGTCAGCCTGGGTGACTTAGTGAGACCTTGTCTCAGAATAAAAATAAAAAGGGCTGGGGATGTAGCTCAGTGGTAGAGTGTTTATCTAGAATATGGGGGCTCTAGGTTCTAGCTCCAGTACAAGAAAGAAAAAAGGGCTAGGGATTTAGCTCAGTGTTTCCATGGCCTTCCTCACAAGTGCAAGGACCTGAGTTCGATCCCCAGTACAAAAAAAAAAAAAAAAAAAGGAAAGAAAAGGGAGAAAGAACAAGAGAATGCCAGGTCATGCCTAGGACAGCCTTCCCTGATGTATGACAGAGCTCCCTGTTTGCAAGCAACAGAAACGAGTTGAAACTTGAATGGGTGATAAAATGGAATGTACTGGAAGAAGTCTCAGAGAGCCCAAGTGCAAGGCCAGGAGTAGGAACAGTGAACAGCTTGCACCAGGACGCTGTGCTCAGGCACCTGCCTGTCCCAGCTCCCCCTCTGGGCGCTGCTGCTCCCCAGCCCAGGGTTCTGCGCTGGCTGCCCCAACATCCTGCGGACCCTTCCTGCCCATGCTTGTCCTCGGGGCACATGTCGTCTTCACCATCTGGTGACTCCGGTGTCTCCTTTGTCTTCAGTCTTGGTATATCAGCTCCTGGCTCTTCTGGGGGAGAGAGGGAGACAGAACGACCTTGGAACTCAAATTCTTTGACATGTCCTAGTTTCTTCCCAGGAATCACCCCCGTCACTTGAGCCAGTCGGAGTCACTCTGCTCCTGCTCCTGCGATCTCCCGTGGGGACTTTGTCTCACAGGGATGCAAATTCTAAAGACAGCCAGGGACCGCCTGTCCTGCACCTCCTGTCTCCCCTGGTCCCCTGAAGGACAGCTTGTCCTCCTCTGGCCTCCTGACTCCAGGCTGGATTTCCTTCACCTTAAGACAGGTTCTCCTGCAAGTGGGATGGCGCTGGGATCCTCTGAGCAGAGAAGCCCCTTGTCCTTTGTCCCCTCGGTCCCTGCCCTGTGCAACCCCACGACCCAGGCTGGCACAAGCCGGCTCTACCACTTCTGTTCACTGCCCCCACCCCATCTTGCTGCAGCCCTTGCTTTTAGGACCTGTCATCAGGTTTAATCCTGCCTGAGGGAGACCCTCCACCTCCCTCCGTGGAAGGTGTCCCATTACACAGTTAAGAGCAGTTGGAGTAGCTGTGAGGAAGTGTGTCAGAGAGTCTGTCAGAGTTGAGCTAGA
Source organism: Fukomys damarensis (assembly GCF_012274545.1). Taxonomy (NCBI): domain Eukaryota; kingdom Metazoa; phylum Chordata; class Mammalia; order Rodentia; family Bathyergidae; genus Fukomys; species Fukomys damarensis. The sequence goes on along the minus strand of NW_022900920.1, from coordinate 33,124,541 downwards.
CTTGCCAAAACCTGGTGTTAGCAGGGCCTCTGTCACCGCGCCTGCTAGGGAAACCTGAGCTGGGTGCCACAGGGCAAGTCAGGGTGTTCTAGGTGAAGGCAGGAAGTGGTGTGGGAGGGGCAGGGAGGCTCTGGGCCCCGGCCTGAGGGAGAGGGGCTCCAGGGGCTGGACAGGTTTCCTGTCAGTGCTCTGCCACGCAGAGGCGGGTAGGCCCTCAGGACATCCGGACCGTGTCAGAGCAGCTGGCACCGGGTGGCAGGGGAGTGGAGTCTGAGGGGACAGGCTTTCCTCCCGCAGCCTTGCAGCCGGCAGCCGGACACCTCCGAGGATGAGAAGTCAGTTCCCCGAGGATACGAAGGTCCAGGGCTGGTCAGTGCATGGAGTCTCAGAAAGCAGAGCTCGGGCCAGGAAGGAGGAACAGGGAATGCCTCACCCCAAAGCGGGCACCTGAGCGAGCCCCAGAGATGGCCCAGCCGAGGCACGGGGGTCCCAGTGTCCTCAGTGCCATTTCCCCAGCACTCGGGCATCTGTGGCCTCCCAACCCCACCGGCTCTGCCCGGCCTGGGACCTGTGGCCCGGGTCAGAACAGCCAGCCTCACTGGGCCAGCCAGGATGTGGCTTTCCTGTCTTGGCAGGTGGAGGCTTCGTGGGCTTCAGTTAGAGTCGCTCGGAAGCTTCCGGAAGCAGGCGGGGAGAC
>NW_022900920.1:33111050-33123824 GCF_012274545.1 Fukomys damarensis | reverse complement strand
TGGCAGGAGCCCCGTCCTGCCCACTGCCTCGGACCACCGCCGGCCTGCACGTCCACCCCGCACACCTCCAGCGCTGTGTGCGCGGCTGGGGATGCCCGTCAACTGCTCCCCTTCATCAGCAGCCCCGGTTGGAGCGGGCATGTCCTTCGCAGCAGGAAAAAGTAGGTGTAGGAGGGTGAGAAACTGGTCCGAGGTCACACAGGCTGGTGGGGACGTAAAGTTCCTCTTCAGCTGTAGTGAGGTAGGGCAGAAGAAAAAGATAGGAGACAGGGAAAATTGTAATTTAAATTCAAAGCAGCAGGGGATTTAGCTCGGTGGTGCCGCCACCTGCCTCACAAGCACAACGTCCTGAGTTCGATCCTCAGTACCAATAAATAAATAAACAAAAAATGAATTAATTAAATTCAATTCAAAGCAGATAGGGCAACTTAGGGAAACACTGATCAAAATGAAAGATAAAAGGGATGTAGCTCAGTGGTGCAAGGTCCTGAGTTCAATCCTGGTACCAAAAAACAAAAACAAAACTAAAAAGATAAAAGACTGGAGATATATTTTAAAATGAACTTTTAAGAAAAATGGTGTCAAAAAAAAAAAAAAAAAAAAAAGAAAAGAAAAGAAAAGAAAGAAAGAAAACCGGTGGCGTCAGTACGCAATTCCCCAAGGTTACAACGCTTTACTCCCCACCAGGAAACTCACCACAAAAGTTGCTAACAAGCCTTATAAACTGCCCCTGCTTTTCACCTGAAAACTGGCATCCACCGCCCTCCCACCCTCGAGGAAGCATCTGTGGGGGGGCGGCCTCTCAGCTTCTGACTCGCGCCTGTCGCTGCCTGTCGGTAGGCGGACCCGAGTCACCCCAGCACCACAGGAGCATCCGCTGCAGAGCCGCGACCCTTCTGCGTGACAAACCTTCCTGGGCTCTGGGGGACACCTCCTTCAGTTCTCTCTGCCACGGAAGGGGTCTCCAGCTGCTCCTCTGCCCGGGGCAGGCTGCTTGCTGGGGGTGCGGCGGCGTAATCAACATGAATTCTTGTTTGTTTGTTTTGTTTTGCAGTACCAGGGACTGAACTTGGTATCTTGCGCTTTTGAGGCCGGTGGCGGCACCACTGAGCTAAATCCCCGGCCCAGAATTCTTGTTTTAAAACTGCGTTGAGGACCAAACTCACGGCCTCTCCCACCATTCCACCTGCCTATAAAGGGATAGATGTGCAAGTGGTAAGCCAGATAACCCAGTCTCCAAAAGGCCTTCAACACCTATTTCATAACACCCTCCACCCTCTGCCTGTCCGTATCTCAGACTGTTGGACGTGTATGTCCATGTACCCGGCTCCTCACTCCTGTTCCCGTCCCTCTAGATTTTAACCTGTCTGTCTCACATACTGGCCTCAACTGATCTGAAATTTTCTGTTACATAGCGTTTCTCAGCCCCCCTTGACCATCTACACGGAATCCCAAAAGTCTGGAAGGATCCTCCCATGTCAAAGGCGAACAAGAGGGCAGGCCCCCTCCTGGTCCCCTTCTTGATGGGAGTGGGGTTCCTCACTAGCATGCCAGTGGTATAGCAGGTATCTCTACCCCTGCACATTTCTATCGGGCATTGTCAGAGATCTCAGAAGACACGGGCAAAAAGAGCCAATCCCTAAACACAGTGCAGGACCAGATTAATTCCGATGTGCCCTTGACACGCTCACAGCAGCCCAAGGGGGAATGTACCAGGCTCTAGGTGAAAAGTGTTATTTTGTTAACCAATCAGGCATAGTCAAGGCAGAGGTTAAAGAATGACAGTGCATGGAAAACCTTAACAAACAAGGGGGTACACGGGAATGACCCAAGACTACTACTGGCTCAAACAGGTCATGCCATGGCTACTTCCCTTATTGGGCCCACTGATCTCCATGTGTCTTCTGGCCATGGTAGGCCCATGTCTGTCTGCTTTGCTGTTTTAAAAATTTCTTGCAGGAACGCACAAGGACATTTACCAACCAGGCAGTCATGAAACTCGTCATGGTGGGGTATTGGCCACTGTGGCAGAGGGAAGAAGCCACCACCTACTGCTGCCCCCACCAGATCCAGCTTTAGTCCCAACCTTCACCCCTTTGTCAGCTTGAAGCAGCTCCAGAAGAAGAGACCTTCACCCAATAACCATAAAACAAAAGCCTGGAATGTTAGATTTCCTTCACCTTAAGATTGCTGCTACATAAAAGGAATAGCCTTCTTCCCATGATGCCCTGCTTCTCACCTAAAAACATGGCTTCCCCCACTAAAGGATGCCTTCTTCTTCCCATCATGCCTCCTTTCCTGCCAAGAAGGAAGCCCCTCCTTGTGATGTCACAAGCTCCCCCAATCCCTAGCCACTACATCACTCATTCCCACCCCAGCTCCTATAAGCCCCAGCCCAGTCCTATAAGAATCACTCCCTGTCCCGGCCATATTGCTCTCTCTCCTTTGATTGCAAACAGCTCAGCCGATTGTCCCTGCAATAAAGGCTTGTAGTGGTAAAATAAAAAAATTCAGGGCCTCTGGCTTACTGGGCACAGACTCTACCACTGAGCCACACCCATAGGCCTTGCCCTGACTTTATGAGACTTCTGCTCTGCATATCAGCTTCTAGAAGGTTCATGATGAAAATGCTAATGATCAGGCTGGGTGTGGTGGCACACACCTATGATACCAGCTACTCATACTCAGGAGGCTGAGGCAGGAGGATTTCAATTTAGTGACTGTCTCAAAAATTAAAACCAAAAGGTCTGGAGATATAACTCAGTGGTAGAGCACCCAAGTTTAATCCCCAGTACCACATACACACAAACATGCACATACATGTACATACACACACAGAGACTTAGTCTGGAAAATGAGAAGATAACACCAGCCAATTCTAGATGTTGAGAGGAGTCAATTGCCTGTTGCAGATGTGAGTAGTGACTGGTTCTGGAGAGAATCATCATGGGGTGCCAGATCCACTGTACAAGAATTCACTGGAGAAAAAGAACTGTCCCAAAGTATTTCCTCGTGGATACTGATTCATTTTCAAACGCCTTTGTAGCCGGTAGACCTGGCAGGAACCGCGCCAGACAAGAGGTCAAAGTCAGCACGGGCTGCACTGAGCAGGACGAGGCCACCATCTCCACTGCCCTCACCGAGGTCCCCGGGAGTGCACAGCTGCGGCGACAGAGTCTGGCTGTGAAGAAGCAGCAGGTGCCACTCTGCAGAGACGACTGCGCCAGGAGAAACAGCAACGGCCTGTGGGGCCCAGTCCTGGCCCACTGGAGTTTGACATTTGAAAGATAAGGTCTTTCTCTACAATTAAGGCATTTTCACAATGTGCGGTCAGGATGTTCCTGATTAACATTTGTTAACATTTGTTCCTTTTCAAGGGCTCCACGTGTTAAACTTGTTTTTTGATGGGAGCTAGGCAAAGATCTGATGTTATCTGTAGGAGTTGAGTCAGGTGCTTCCTGTTAAAGAGCTGATGTTCCCTGTAGGAGTCAGGTGCTTCCTGTTGATGTGAGCCTTTAAAAGGAGCTGTTTCTGTGACCTAAATCAGACTTCTCTTGGTCTCCACTCCGGCCTGAGTGTTCTTTCCTTTCTCATCCTCACTCCCCGACTCAGGCGTGTTCGTGTTGTGACGGCTGGGCCGCCATAACGGCCGCCGAGAAGACTCTTCCAGGCTAAGGAAAACGTAGGTCTCGTGACCGATCCCGACACCGAATTCCAGGTCAGAATCCCAGCTAAGAGAAAACAAAGCCCTCCGAATGAGGTGAGAGCGTGTGGATGACGTCCCCTGGACTGGTAACTGCCCCCAGACGGACGGGCTGACACAGCCGGGTAGACAGCTGTACTTCCTGAAACTTTCCTCAGACAGCGAGTGTCACACCCCCATGCATGCATGTGCTCGTGGACAGATGTGAACAAAGAGGGCAAGATGAAAGCAAATGGAGAAAAATGGTAGTTATTGGTGAAAAGGAATCTGGGAGTCTATTAACTATTCTGTAGCTCTAAATCTTTTCAAAATAAAACAATGCACAAAAGGGAAAGACTGAAAGCTGGGCATGGTGATGTGCACCTGTAATCCGAGTACTTAGGAGGCTGAGGCAGGAGGGTCGCTATGAGTCTGAGGCCACCCTGGGCTACATAGCGAGTTCAAGGCCAACCTGAACAATCCTATCTCAAAAAAAACAAAGTTACTGAATTAACGTAAATGTGGGTCCAACCTGGCACTTAGGAGGCCTTAGGGGAAGGCAGCTCACCTCTCTGAGCGACGGCGGGCCCGTGGGTAGACAGCCTAGGCTGCCCAGGAGGCAGGGCCAGGGTCCTTCCCAGCCTGTTTCAAGGCTAGGCTTCATACTTCGGCCCCCCTGGCCACGGCAGCTGAGGAGCAGGGGACGGGAGGCGGCTGGCAGGCCAGGGCAATGCCCTCCCTCGTCCTAGGCGTGAGTGGTGCGTACTGTTGGGTGGCTGTGTGGACGTCTGCATCATCTGAGGCACGGGCTGAGCAGCAGGAATGCTCCTCAGCTGGGCTCTGAGGCCAGGAGGACACTATACACACAGCCTGCCCCGGGGTCGCCTTTGCCGGGAGGGGTGCGGACATGCGTGTCTGGAGCTGTCTGAGGGGAGATGGCAGAGCTGAGGTGCCCCTGCCGTCCCCTATGTGTCCTCCTCTCGGACCTCTGACCTCACACATCTCTTATTGCTAGTATCCGACAGGAATGACAGAGGCCAACGAAGAGGACCTTATAATCACTACTGGAAGTGCTACTTTTGGGGGATTTTTTGAGACAAGGTCTCGCCAAGCACTCCTTTTTCAGCCTCCCAAGTGCTGGGGTGACAGTGTGCGCTACCCCACACAGCCAGAAGGGCACAGGCCACTGCCTCCACCGCCGCGAGCCGCCAGGGAGCGCTCCAGGCCCTGGTGCGCACCTGCCGGAGTGGGAGGGGAGCTGGCTGACCCCGGGCCGAATGAGTCGTGGCTGACTACGGTGGGAAGAGGACAGCACGACGGAGGCCAAGGAGTGGCGTAGTTGGATGACAGGCAGCCTCTGTGCCAGAGTGAGGACCCGAGCCACGGCTGCCCATGGTCTCTGCCCACTTCCTGCTAGCGCAGCCACCCTGATTCCAAAGGGGTCGCACTGCAGACCACCCAATGGTCCACAGCACCCCCATGGATGGCAGCAGGCTGCAGCCACATAGCCCTGCGCCTTGATCCCCAAGGCGCCCAGGGAAGGCCACGGGGCTCAGCCAGGCTGCTGGGCGCCTTGCCTGGGATTCTGCACACGGCACCAGGAGTCACTAACTGGGTGATGCAACCCTAGAGGGGGCCCCATTTGAAGGTCCAGCGCTAGGGGAGGAGGCCAACACAGAGGGAAGCAGAGCCCCAGTGACCCGGCTCGCGTCTGGACCCAGCTGCTCCTGAAGCCCTCCTCACACTGCTGTCGTCGGTACAGGAGCAGAGCCAGTTCTGCTCTTCCGCTTAGGCCAGTGTGAATGGGATCCTGTTACTTCTCTAAAAAACATGTCCTGACCAAGGTACTACGTGAACCTCCTTCACTCCCGGGGTGCAGGGGTGGATGTCTGACCCGAGGAAACCACAGCATGGCTGAGCCAAGTAAAATCATCTCTCTCTAAAACAGAAAGGCAGAGCTAGAGTAAATGGGTAGAGCTTCGTTACGCAGATCCAGGACTAGGGAAACCATGGCTTTGGGGATTCATTGTTGGGAAGAAAAAGAAAGAAGAAAGGTGGTCTGCTGAGATCAGCGGGCGTGAAAGAAGAACCATGTGGGCAAACTGAAAAAAGGAAAGTCAGGAATAGTGTCCCCAGTGTGTCCTTCCTGCCTGAACTGCGGCACTTCCCACCGGTCTTGGGCCTGTGAGGGAGTAACCGCAGCAAAGGCCCATCGTCCTGAGGGCATGGTGTCCCCTGGGCCCCTCTGCGCCGCCCCTGTCCTCCACCTCTGTGTGCAGAGCCCTAGGCTGGGCTGCTCACAGCCCCCGAGAGTCCACGGAGTTGTCCCCACTGCTCTCCAGCCCTTGTCCAAATGCCCCCGAGAAAGGCGCCGCAGGCCCAGCCTCTGTCCGGCTGCCTGCTCCAGCTGGCCCGGCTGGCGGCCCACCTCTGGGAAGGAGCCAGGCGTCACAGAAGCACACAGAGCGGCGAACAGTAGGGCAGCGCGGCAGTCCCGACATTCGCCAGTCGGACTCTGACCGCCTCCTTGGCTGCAGGAGGAAACGTTCAGCAGGGACCAGGCCTCCCTATGTCCTCCCGAGTGCCCTTTGCCTGTCTGGCATCCAGTGACCCAGGCCCAGCAGTGGTTAGGGTCCGGACACCACACTGCACAGGGCTTCCCCTGACCGCAGGAGGCGCAGCAGGATCTCAGTGGGAGCACAGGCTGACCACTGACCACCCAAACAGTGACAGACAGCTACCAGGAAGGGCGCCACCGGCGCTGCGTGAAAGAGAGGACACGCCGGAGGGACGGCAGGCACCGGGACTGGTGTGAGGGCCTGGTCACCCAGTGGGAGCCTGTGGCTCTCCTGCCCCCGTGCAGTGTCCTGCCGGGGGGGAAGGGGTCTCCTGCCCCGGGTGGAGCTCAGTCGAGCTGCCCCTGCCAGGCAAGCGCAAGGTCCTGAGCTCGAATCCGGTACCACAAAGGTGGGGTTGTCTCTACTTCCAGTCCTCCTCCCAAACCCACAGCTCCCGGCCACCAGGAGAAGCTGCCCGGCAGGCCCAGCGGGAGGGACGTCCTCAGAGATGTCTGCTGCTTAGCCATTAAGGAATTGAGCTCTGGTAGGAGAGTCCAGAGACCTGCGGGTGGTGAGGACTGAAGTCTCCCTCGCGCGTCCTGGGTGGAACCACGGAATGGAAAGGCACAGGGTGAGCTCGGCGGGGCGGCTGGGAGTCGGAGCCCAGTGCCCAAGCCCTGCCTGCTCGCCTGGAATAGGAGGCCGGATCCCAGCCGGCTCTGGGGAGGCCTTCCCGGCCCTGCGCTCTTTGCTTTTCTTCCAGGGCCGAAGTACTGCAGTGGCGTGAGGTCACCAGCAGAGGGCCTCAGGGCTTCTCTTTAGTGAAAAGCGCTCAGGAACTGTCTGCTACCGTTGCACTCATCTAGGGGAGAGAAAGGCTGCTGAAGGGAAGGCTGAAGCTGCAAATGCCCACCTCGATGTTTTGTTATGTTTCTTCTTTGTTTGTTTGTTTGTTTTGGGTGCAGGGCATCGAACTCGCATCCTTGTGCTTGTGAGGTAGGCATGTTTTGTTTTGTTTTGTTTGAGACAGGGTCCTGCTCTGCAGTTCAGACCAGACTTGGATTTGCTATGTAGCCCAGGCTGGCCTCCAGTTTGAGATTCTCCTGCCTCAGCCTCCTGAGCACTGAAATTATAGGTATGTGCCATTAACCCCAGCTCTACCTTCACCCTCCAAGACAATGTCTCCTCCGTCCTTCCAACTCCACATTCTCCCCTCATTCTGACATCTGTTTAGGGTCCACAGAAGAGAGCCTGAAAACTCCCATCCCACACAGACTTCTACTTCTTTATCCCGTGGAGCAGGGGTGGCACTGGGGGTCCCCAGCTCTTCCCCTCCTGCCTACAGGAGCCTCTTTCTCCAGCTGCCACTTGACCTCTGCCACACCTGACAACTGTCCCTCAGGGGCAGGGCCAACTCCCCTGGAAGCTTCACTTGTACAAACACACTGTGGCAGTCACCCGAGTTTCTTCACAGCAGGTGAGCGGAAAAGAGAGAGGGGCCTCTGCTGCGGACTTCTGCTAGGTCACAGATGCCAGGTCTCTGATACCCCGTGCTGCCCTGGCCGGGAAAGTCACCTGGGCTCATCTCTCCAATCCTCCTCCCGCTGCATGGGGCTCTAGAGGCTGGATTGGGGGTGTGGTCTAGGGCTGAGGAAGCCTCGAGGATGGAGTGCTTGCCCAGCCCGTGTGAGGCCTGGGACACACACGCGCACACACACACACACACACACCACTGCGCATGCTGGCTCAACACCCCTGTAAGCTCACAGCTACTGGGGTGACAGCCAGACCACAGGGCAGTGGACAGTGGCTGGACTCTGGTTCTCAGTCACAACACCGCCCCTGGACCCTTGCGTCCCAGCTCCCTGGGTGGCCACCCCCATCCAGGCAGTGCCCAGCTCCGCTGGTGTCTCTGTCAGTGCAGCTCCCCGGATCCTGAGCTGTGCTGCCAGTCCCGGAGGGCGCCCTCCTGGGCTCTGTCCCCACTGGGCCTCTGCAGCACCAGGCTCACTCTCAGTTTCAGATGGGACAGAAGCAGGGATGCAGCTTTTCCCTGTGTGTGGAGCTGCACAGATGTCCTACCTGGAGCCCACAGTGCAGCAGGCAAAGGCCGCACAGCAGCAGGTGGCCATGGCACCTGGACCTTCTGTGGCCCATGTCCTGGCCACACACTGCCTGCCCTCCGTCTCTCCCAGCCCTTTCCACACCTCAGCACTCTGGTGTCTTAAATGAACCTTTATCGCTTTCTCTGTTCCCTCTCGGGGGCATAGGTGGAAAAGCTATGGCTCTAAATGACTGCCATTCTAGGCCTCAGCCTCTGGCCTGGAGGAAAACCAAAGACAGCGCGGCTCACGGAAGACTTCCCCAGAGCCTCCCCGCCTGCTGTGACCCAGCCTCCATATTCCAGCCCAGCGCATCTCGCTGGCACTTGGGGACAAAGGAGTCCCTACCACCTGAAGACCAGGATAAAAATTCACAGAGATCAGCCGGTGTTTTTAGATTCTTTGGTGCTGAGGATGGCGCTCAGGGCTGTATGCATGCTGGGCAAGCTCTCCACCGCTGAGCTACACTCCTAACCGTTTTCATATTATTTTGAGACAAGGTCTCATTAAGTTGCCCAGGCTACCCTCAAACTCGCAATCCTGTCTCAGTCTTCCAAGTCGCTGGGGCTAGAGATGCCTGATCAGGCTATGTATTTTTAATAACTTCCCTAGAACTTAATGTGCAGCCACTTCCTTAGTATCTATGTCTAAAACTGACCCTGCTGGGCAGGGTGGCACAACCCTGAAGTCCCAGCATTCAGGAGGCTGAGGCAGGAGGATCACTATGAGTTTGAGGCCCGCCTGAGCTACAGACATAATGAGACCAGAAAAAAGGAAGGAAGGAAGGAAAAAAGAAAAGAAAAGATCAGTTAAATTTCTTCGGCCAGATGGGCTGAGAAGGAAAGGTGGGAGCACATGGAGGTCCCAGAGCTGCAGTGAGATGCCTGTCCATGGCTACAGGCAGGGAACTCTCCGAAGGAGGGCTGGCCTGTCTGGCCTTTCCTCTGGGGACCATCAGCCCGTCCCCAGAGCTCCTCCTCTGGCCTGGGGCACTGATGTTCTTGCACGCGCCCAGCCAGCGTTGGTACTGAAGTGCTATCTGGTACAGCACCTTTAGGGGCCCTGGCTCATCTGGCCCTCCTGTGCACTTCTGAGGCAGGGACTATTGTCCCCGACTCACAGATTAAGAAACCGAGATTTATAGAAACAAAGTGACTTGACAGTCTCATAGCCAGACAGTGGCACATTCCTCACGTGAGAGCCACTCTGCGGGGCCGGGGAAGCAGAAAGGTGTTTGGCTTTTGTCAGGGGCTAGGGAGAGGGGTGGAGGTGAAACAGGAGCAGCTTCCTCATCAGGGGAGTCCGCCTCCTGCCCACTCCGGAGGTTCTGCGTCAGTGGCTCTGGGGTCATCTGAAACCCACTTTCCCCAGCTCAGACCAGCCTGCGCCAGGCCTGTCACCTACTTCTCCTGAGCCAGAGGAGGGCAGCACCACCAGGGTTCCAAGAAGTCCACACGGGGCAGAGGAGAAGCACCACTGAAGACCCCAAGAGGGGACAGCCAGGAAACAGCAGAAGGAGGGCTGAGTCAGAGTTCCCTTCATGGGGAGCAGGGGTCCCTGCTGCTTCCTACTCCTCCAGTTCTCTATCGGGGTCACCCTGAGTCTCAGGGCTTCTCGGCTTCTGCAGAGCAGTGCTCCAACCACCCATCACTGCATGAACCCTTCTCCGAGTAGCCTGGTCTGAGACCTGGGGGCTGAGTGTGGTTTGCTGCTCTCCACCTGGACTTGTCAGTGTAGCACTGGCTGGTGGGGCCAGACCAGCTTGATGACAGTGAGGAGAAATTCCTTTGGTTGAGATCCAACGGGTCCCCTGAAAGCTCACGGGTTCGGCGGTGGAGCTTTTGGCAGGTGAATGGATCTTGGGGTGCTGCAGTCATCAATACTTTCATCCACTGAGGAGTTGGTGGTGGAGTGTGCTGCTAGAAAGTAGTACCTAGGGGCTGGGGATTTAGCTCAGTGGTTCTGCCGCCTGTCTTGCAAGCGCAAGGACCCGAGTTCGATCCCTGGTACCAGAAAGAAAGAAAGAAGTAACTGGTTGGAGGTGGGTCAATGGGGATGTGACCTGGAAGTGTAGACTCTTGTCCCTAGCTCCTGCCTTCTCTCTTTGCCTCCTAGTTCCCGTGGGATGAGTGGCTGTCCTCCACCACTTCAGCCACGCAATTTCTCCCTTGGAGCCAGCCAGTCATGGATGAATCCTCTAAAACAGTGAGCAAAACTAAACCTCTCTTCCTTTAACTTTGGAGTGTTGGATATTTTGTCCTAGCAGCTGGAAAGCTAATACAGAAAAATGGTACCAAGAATGTTGTCGTTGCTATATTGTATATGACTATGTGGTTCAAAAGGCTTTGAAACTGGTTTTTAGGAAGAGTTTAGAAAATTTTGGACAGGTGGGGTAGAGAAGCACTAGCATGCTGTGAGCAAAACTTGATGGATGATTCTGATTGGAGCTCAGAAACTGCAATGCTGACAGGAATGTGTACAGTGAAGGCTGGACTCGGGGAATTTCAGATGAGAATGATGATTCTATTGGAAACTAGGCTAGAGATCATGCATGTTACATTCTGGCAAGGAACTTGTCTGTCTTTTGCCTTTGTCCTAAGACTGTGTGAGGCTGAATTTGAAGGTGGTGGACTAATTACTCAAATAGAGACTATCTCCAGACAAACCAATGTTCAGGCTGTGGCACGGGTACTGCAGGCTGCTTTTTTTGCCAGATTTACCATGAGAATCAGGAGCAAAAAGCAGATGTAAAACATTTACAGTTTCAACATGGAGAACATGGTTGCTAAAAAGATGAATATTAAAAGAAACCAAGTACTTTGCATCAGAACAACAAGGTAGACGGCTTCAAGGCATGTTAGGCATTGGTCAGACTTGCAGGCTCAAAGATGTTTTTGTTTTTGTTTTGTTGTTGTTGTTATTGTACCAGGAATTGAGGTCAGGACCTCATGCTTGCCAAGCAGATGCTGTGCCACTGAGCTAAATTCCCAGCCCCCTAAAAGGTATTTTTATTTTTTAAATTTTTAGGTACAGGGATCAAACTTGAACTCTGAGCTTTCTGGGCAGGCAGCAGAACCCCTGAGCTAAATCCCTTGCCCTCAAAGGTGTTTTTAAAAGGATAAATGTCTTTGAAAAGAAAGCCCCAGGGTACCTGCTCTTTCTCGAGTACCTAGAGGTGTCTCCCTGCACACAGCTACCCCAGTACTCAGAGGCCATGCAGACGTGGTCCAAGGGAACCAGGCTACTGCTTGAACTAGCAGCAAACTGGTGTCAGCCATGTGATGCTGGTTTTCATGCATGCGAAATGCAAGAGTTAGTGAGTCATGGAAGCTTCCACACAGATTTCGTAAAAAAGCCTGGCAGGTCAGGCAAAAGCACATCACAGGGACATAGAGCCACCAGGAGCTCCTGAGAAGGTGATGCAGGAAGCTGCAAGAATCAAGCTGAAGGTGCAGCGGAGATCACAGGGGGTTAGAGATGCTAGGAACGTGGAAGGTCTGCTGAGGAAACCACAGGCGCGGTGGGGGCGGGAGAGGCTCTGCATGGGGCAGGGCTTTCCGAGGCCAAGGCAGTCCGTAGCTCACCAGCACCTTCCCTGAGTGCTGGACACACACACAGCTACAGGAGTCAGTGGGCACCCTGCCAGTTTCAGTCTTGCTCTGGTCCATTCTGTCTATTCTCCTATTTTTCCCTTTTGGAATGGAAATGTTTGCTCTGTGCCATTGTACTGTGGCAGGTTGGAAATGTTTAACTGTTTTTGCAAGGGCTCACAGCTAGGAATTTGCTTTGAGTTTCAGGGGAAACTTTGAACTTGGACTTTTTGGCAGCGCTGAAGCTGTCAAGACCTGTCTGGTCGACATCCCGTATGGGACAGACTTGAGTCGTCCAGGGGCCCGGGGGGTGGTGGTGTTGTGACTCAGACCTCAAATGTCCCCCGGAAGTCTTGTGTGCCAAGGTGTGCCGAGGTGGGCGTCGGACAGGGGTGGAGTGGTAGGGCGCTGGGCGTTCACGGGGGTGCCCCGTTCCTCGCCCCTCTCTCTGCCTCCAGGCTGCGGGGTGACTAGCTGTGGCCTGCCGTACCCTTCGCTTCTGGCAGGACTGAATCCCCTAAGGCTGTGAGGAAAAAATTACGTTCCCGACAACGGGAAAGTTGACACATACAGACCTACGTATGCATACAACGCACTGTACACACATAATTACATAGTATATAACACATCCATGCATACATAGTTGTGTCCACACTTAGATTTGTTAACTGACAAATGAAAACTGCGTGTCTTCGTCCGTGGCGTTTGGAATGTGCACACACTGGCATGGGAAGAAATCTCTTAACTTCCCGGCGGGCGGCGGCCCAGCGGCAGGCGGGAGAGGCAAGGCTGGTGCAGAACAAGCGGCGGGGAGAACTGGGCAGCGTGGGTCGGCCGCGCCT
>NW_022900920.1:33109778-33110450 GCF_012274545.1 Fukomys damarensis | reverse complement strand
GCCGGTACACGGGCCGAGCAGACGCCGTCCCCAGAGGCGCGGAGAGGGCCGGGCGAAAGGAGCCGAAGGCGCTGGAGAGCGGATGGGTGCGGGGGCCTCCCCAGGGCAGGAGGCTTCTCGGCTCTCGGGGTCCCCCCACCCCCAAGTCTGAGTTCCGTTCTGAGGCCCTGGGGACAGCGAGGCCTCTGCAAAGGGTGCGTCTGGGCCTATGGGTCTCTCCCCAGCTTTCTTGGGACACCTTTGATGACTGCCCGGAGGCTAGGATGGGGATGCTGCCTCACCTGGGGAGCCCCACCCCGCCTCGGGAGGAGAGAAGGGGGCTGCAAATGCCTGACTCGGCCTCCTTTCCCGGCCAGATTAGGGTCTGGCCGGTTGGCTCCGCTCCACCTGGAAATCGGTCTGCCGCCAGCCTTGGGGGGCCGCCTCTCCACTGCTGCACCTCTTAGCCCAGGAGTCCCGACCTTCCCACCCCACTCCCATCTGGGTTCAGTTGGCCCGGCCCGGCCTCTAGGACACCGACCGTCTAGTGGCGCTAAAGCTGGCAGCCGAGGACCAGGCCCCCAAACAGATCTGCAGGAACCGAAGGCGTCGCGGACCCGGACACTGGGAGGCGCTGCCCGGACGCCCTGCCCGCTCCCCAGGCTGGGCTCAGAAGGGCTCCGCGCCATCTGC
>NW_022900920.1:33109261-33109739 GCF_012274545.1 Fukomys damarensis | reverse complement strand
CGAGGCCCCAGCTCGTGGGGGCGGCGGCGGGGAGGCGCCTGTGTCCGAAGGGTGCCCGCCCTCCGCGCCCTCGGTGGCTTCATCCTACTCCCGCCAGACCTGGGGATTGGTTGCCGCCCTCCCTGTCCCGGACGTGTTAGTGCTGCTCGGTCAGACCTCATTTCCCTCGAACATGGAAACATATCTAAGGTCCTTAATACAGTGAATGACGAGGCTTCGGGTGTAATTGGGCTTCCGATGTGTGGCTATTTTCTTAAACTGACAGAGGCAAACACAGAAATCCACTGCGCCCAGATGTAATTATATGACTATCAGAGGAGTGGCGGTGGATTAGCCAAGACCCGAGCTATGACCTGCAGTCTGAGAAATGGGCACAAACGCGCACCCGGACCAGGGCCCGCAGCCGGACTGTGCACCAGCCCGCATCCGAGCGCCCCCCCACCGCCCCTGGCCTGGGTTTGCTGGCGGTGGGTCCCCT
>NW_022900920.1:33108650-33109025 GCF_012274545.1 Fukomys damarensis | reverse complement strand
ATGCGATACATCACTAACTTTACCCTGCGCCGGCCGGACGCTCCGGTCGCTCGGCGCGCCTCCGCGCGGAGCTGCGCCGGGACGGAGCTTCCCGGGTGGGGCTGGTTCCCTCCTCCAGAGCCGTGCCTCCGCGCGCACCCAGAGCCTTCTTTCCAGGAAATTTCACAATTAAAAATATTTATCGGGAGCAGATTTACGTTTCCGGGTTTCCAGTCTCGGGGCGTCTGGGTAGGCTATTAAGAGTAATTAGCATCTTTTGCGCACGCAGATTTACTCCGCTCATTGCCACATAACTCATCCCTAAAAGCCGGCGCAGGCGAACGCAGGCGCCGCCAGAGCCGCCGCTGGAGCTCGCGCCTCCGGCCGGATCCACTT
>NW_022900920.1:33103855-33108605 GCF_012274545.1 Fukomys damarensis | reverse complement strand
GTCCCACTTGGAGACGAATGACGCCGGCGGGTGTGGGCCCGGGCCGGGCTCTCGGGCTCTCCGGCTGCACCGTCTGGACCCCAGGCATCGACACCATGCACGTGGACGGCCACGCACTAGTGGCGTTTCTGTGTGTGTGCACGCTCGCGTGCGCGCGAGTGCACAAGCCCGTCGTTGCTAGTGCGCGCTCCTAGGAGTGAGCAAGGGCGGTGTGTAAAGGAAGTCCATCTCCTCCCGTCCCTCCTCCCTGCCGGTCCGCGAGTTCCCAAGAAGGGAAATCAGCGCTCTGCACAGCTAAGGTCTCTACCTTGCCTCGATTTCCCCTTTATAGAGCCAGCCCCATCTGCCGGACGACCTGAAGCTCTCAGTACTCGGCCACTGGGAATTCGGACACCAGCCGTTGAGCCACACCGCTCGCCTCCTTTGGGGAGAGGCTGCGGGGAGACCCAGTGAAGACACTGGGCGCTGCCCGAGACAGGGGCCCTGCCGGCGAAGGGGTAGGGGATGCGAGGTGGGTCAAATGGGCAAGTGGTAAGAGAGTGTGGGCCGGGAGCGCCGCCGGGCTCCTGCTGCAGGCCGAGGCACCCACCCCGGTTGTTTATTAACGTGCTGCAAGTCCGCGAGCCGCCCAACTTTCTTTAATGAGCCTAGAAGAAGAGGCTGCCCTGAAGGGGTTTGTTCATTAAAGATGTAGCTGGAGGAATATTGTCTCATTAATTATCTGGTTTTAATTACACTCCTACCCTTTGAATCTGGAAAAGTTGATTTGGTGACACCGCCCCTTTTAGCTTAAAGAGTCAGGCAGGGCCGTGGGCCTGGGAGGGAGAGGCAAGGAGGACGCTGCCTGCGCTGGCTGTGACTGGCCAGCTTCTGGAACAGGGCTGTGAGAGTCCTACGCAAGGGCTCCATGCCTCACGTGTGGACCAGGTCTGCGTGTGGATCTGAAAATGTGTGCGCTAAGTGTGTGTTGAGCACGGGTGCCTGAGAGGCCTTGCGGACGTGACTTGGGTGTCTGTGTGTTCTCTGCCTGTGTGTGGCTCTGTGCGTGGGGTGTGCATGTGGGCTGCTGAGTGTGTCTACAAACAGGCCTGAGAGTGGGGGTCTAAATGAACAGGAGTGTGACGGGGCAGCGGCCTCTGCACGTGTCTACCACAGTGGCTCTGGCCCAACAGTTCCAGTGACAATGTCTGTGAGTGCCCCCCTGCGCTAGCGGTGGCTGGGGTCCAGTGGCCAGAATGTCCCAGGAACTGCACTGCTCAAGGACACAGCTCCATCTCCCCGAGGGTCCCCAGGGCCGGGCACCACCCGCAATCGGGTCCTTTAGAGGGAGTAATTTAAGGGGGTGCTCCTGTCCCTGCCTCATCCCTTGTCAGGCTGGTGTGGCGCTAAAGCGGGGGCCGTTTTCCCTTTAAATCGCGGACACTTTGACAGGGGACATTAAGGACCCGGCTGCTCAGGCTGAGCAGATCATAAAACCGGACAGGCAATTTCTGCTCCCGCCAAATAGCCGGGCAAACTCGTTCTGCATCTTTGGTTTTAATGCACTAAACTGGCAGCTAAGCAGGGAGAGAGCAAAGAAACGGGGGAGGAGAGCCCCCCACCTACACCGGCGCACACACCGGCACGCCAAAAAAAACGCCCCTTCACACCCTGTGCCCCATGCCCCGCCCCACCCCCCCACCGTGGAATTATCAACTAGAATTTGATTAATATGCAAATCGCAGGCAAACAGCTCCATATAATTCTTTCAGTGGAGAGTAATTAATCACCAGTTAAAGCAAATTAATACATATATCAATTTTGTCAGAAACATGCTTAGTTCAATCGCCCGTAAAATTGAAGTTTGAAGTATTAAGAGGCTCTGCAGAAACGCCAGGACTAAAACTTTCAAATTGATCCTATTTAGTAATCAATCAGGCTCTCCCCTCAGGTTAATCTGCCTAATTTTTCATCTCAAATCATACACTTTACTGACACGCCATCTAGCAAACAGTCGATAAAAAGTTAACAAAAATGATAACGACTCCAGCCAGAGCCATTGTGCAGGGCGGGTGGGTGGCAGGCGGCTTTGATTGCATTTCTGGGGTGGTGGAGGGTTTGGTATTGCTGGGCCAAGGACTGGGAGCTCCCCCAGATGGGCGAGGCCTGTCTGCCCACTCCTGTCTGCTGCTGGACCCCTCAGAATCTGAACACCAGCGCTTCCAACAAAGCCGCTGCAGCCAGCTCCCTCCTGCTCCCTGTGCTGTGCTTTTGATCCAACAGAACATCAGGAAGCCCAGCTCCTATGGTTTTGATAACTGTGACCTGTGCCACTGTCCCCATGTCTGTACTGTGCATAGAACTGGATGGGTGCTGGGGCTATTTCTGTGGGTGTCCAGGCGTCCTGTGACGCTGTGTGTGTTTTGGGTGTCTACAAGTGGAAGTCTGGGTAATGAGGTGCCTGCTTTATGTGCCTGCATTCCCCGGGGTGTTTGTGAGGCCATGTGCGATGCTGTGGGTGCTCTGGCTTGGCTGAGTGCCCATGGGCCTGTCTGGGTGAGCCTTCATCCACATGGGGCCACTGGTGTCAATGGGCTCCTCGCAGATGTCAGGAGAGGAGACTGTCCCTCTGGAGAAGCAGAAGCTTCAGCCTGTGTGGCCTCTGGGAGCTGGGAGGGGCCACTCCTTCCCTCCAATCCCCCATCCGGACTTCTGTGCTGAGGGGGTGAGGAAGAGGAGGAAAAGCCCCATTTCTTGGCAAAGGAGACTCCCAGCCCCGGATGGCATTTTCTGCAGAGCCCTGGACCTGCTCCTGACTTGCCCTGAATTTGTGAGGAGTGGCGGTGCAGGTGCTCCGCAGAGATGTCACAGCCACACCCTGAGCCCCTGCACACACCTGGTGCTGATGAAACCCAGGACACCCACAGGTAACCAGGCTTCCTTCTCCACAGCACCCACCCCTCAGACACCTCCCAGCACAGCTCTCTGTGGGACAGCCTGCACTGCCCACACCCTTCACATGGGACACACGGGTCAGATTCCAAGTAGATGGGACTCACGCCATCCACTGGTGCATGGGTGCCTGTTGCCATTCACACTCTCCCCATTTGGGCACAGCTGAGCCCCCAGGAAGGAGGAGCTTCCCCTGAGTGCACTGGGTACCTGAGACGGTGCAGCAGAGGCTGTTTGTACCACTCCGGAGATAAAGTGAATGGACGCAGGCAACAGGGCAGGTAGGCCGCTGCCAAGGGCTCTGAAGAGGATACCGGTCTCTGCCCCAAGTGTTCCCGAACAGCAGAGCCCAAGCCTTCCTTCTCGGGCTTCCACTGTCCTCAAACACTCAGCCCTGCTGAAGGCTCTCCACCCACCATCTGCTCACACCTCTTGTAAGCGACCCTCCTTCAGCAGGTGCTCTCCTCCACACACACACACACACACACACACACACACACACCCTGTCACCTCCTGCAGCTTCAGCTCCGCGTCACGTTCACTGCTGGTCATCTGCTCACACCAGCTCCCTTACACAACTCACACTCTAACATTGCTCACCCATTGCTTATGCTCACCCCAGTGACGTTTTACTCGTTTCTCCTGTTGCACAAATTTAGTTACACCTAGTTGCACACACTAGCTTTCCACAATCGACAATCGAGTTACACAGATTGCAGCAGCACACACCCAGTCACCCCCAGTTGCACATGCTCCATTTCCATCCATCAGCTGCTCGTGCTCGGTCTCTCAGTTGCGCACACTCGATGACACACTCAGGAACTCGCCCTGTGCATCCCCCATGCAGCTCACCACACATTCATTCTCAGCCCAAGCCTCTCCGAGGACAGGCGTCTGGAGGGAGGGGAGGGTGTGCTGCTGAGAGCAGCATAAAGGCTGAGAGAGCAGAGGTGGGCCCCAGAGGGAAACAAGAGTGGGAATTCTCCTCCTTCCCGGGGAGTGCCCTCCCACCAGCACATGTGACAAAGCCAAGGAAGCCCTGTCTTCCTCCACGCGGGAATCAGAGCAGGTCTGCGGGAGCCTGGGCCTGTGGACACCTCCAGAACCAGACCCCTGGGCTTGCAGGGATCTGCCCCACCTCCATTCTGCTGCACAGAAACTCTAGGTCCGGGGCCCACTCTCCAACGCCCAGCTCACCAGCTCTACCCGGCTCACTCCCGTTGGGAGCCACACTAGCACCTCTCCTAGGAACTGCAGCCTCCCACCTCCTTCCTCTCCTCACAGAGGCCCACTTAGGGTCTCCCCCCTCCCTTTCCCGGCAGGCCTTGCAGCCCCTCATTTGACCGACCTTTGCCCCATCTGGCCTCTCCCCTTACCCTCTGGAATCCCTAAGGCCCCCTCCTATGGGCGTGTGCGCCCACCTGTGTTGGCACAAAACTGCTTTCTAGGCCCCAAGAAAGAGGTAGTTTGTTGGGGGCAGGGTCCCCCTGGGTTGGGCAGCTGGGAGCGAGCAGGGCGGGGGGAGCGGACCGAGACGTTCAGGCGACTCAGAGAGCGGGGAGGGGTCCTCGCTGTGACGGGCAGGGTGGAGGGGAGGCATGCGGCCCCAGCCCGTCCTTTTCAGGGGGGACTCATGCATCAAACTTCAATTTTCCGGACGATTGAATTAGTGATTTTTTTTCTCCTGAACTAAAATACACTTAAGTCTTTGGGATTAATTACCACGTTCTGGTCCCTCAGACTGGAGTATTACTTATCGGAGCTGCGTCTGACACCGGCCCGACACCTCGTAAAATAAGGAACTGCGCCTCCCGGCCTC
>NW_022900920.1:33102593-33103247 GCF_012274545.1 Fukomys damarensis | reverse complement strand
CGCAAAGGTCTGGCGTGAGCCCCACCCCGGGCGCTCGGCCGGGCTCCGGAAGCCCAAGCAGCCAGGCCCAGCACCGAATTCGGCCGAACCCGAGTGACTTCGTGACTCGTGACTCGCAGTGGCTCAGATTCGGCCCCAGACGTCGCGGGGCAGAGCACAGCGCCCGACCCTGTCCTCTCTGCTGGGGCTCGACCTCAGCTCTGTAGCACGCCTCTCCTCTGTCCCTTCGAGGACGTCCGGGCCTTGCTCCCTTTCCAGACTATAAAAACGAGTTGTTCTCGACCTTTAGGGCCGGGTCCCAGATCACCTCCTCCGAGAAGCCACCGCCACCCTCCGGCCCCGGCCACCCGGCCTCCAGGCCTCCTCCGCCAAGCCAGGCTCCGGCCAGCCCACTAGACTGGGGGCTCCTTGAGGGCAGGAACGGGCTCGGCGTCTCCGTTTCAATCCCCCTGCCACCTGCGCACAGTAAACGTTTGCGAAATTGAATGGATTCCTCCCTTATTTTAGTAATCCTTCTCCTTCCTCCTTTCTCTTTTCCTTCTTCCTTCCTCCCTCGTTATTTTTTTATTTCTTGGTTATATTCAATTGTCATGTTTTTCAGCCTCATTAAATCCATTTAGAGACAAAAGAATAAAAGGCAGAAGGGGAGGGAGG
>NW_022900920.1:33098601-33102036 GCF_012274545.1 Fukomys damarensis | reverse complement strand
GAGCCTGCCCGGCCGCCGCCTTCGCCCTGTCCTGCTCCTCTCTCTTCTCCCTTCTTCCCAGTCCCTTTCCTCCCTTTTCCTCGTCTTCAGGCCTCTGTGAATCCCCTCCTCCCTCTCCTCCCCGCCTCTCCACTCCTTCTCTGTCCTGGGGTCTCCCGAGCTCCTTTTCCCACCCCGTTTCTGGCTGCCTCTTCCTTTCCTCCAGGACACACTTTCCCGACTCAGGCCCGGGGGCCCCAGCCTGCCCCAGACCAGATGCGCATTTCTCACATCAATTTTGCGGAGAAAGAGAGCCGAGTGGCCGGAGGCGGGACCCTACTCTGGTGACAGCGGCCACTCGCCAGCGCAGCGACAACAAAGCCCAGAGAAACTCGCTCTGTCCGGAAAGTGAAAGCCGCCGACCCCCCACCCCAGTCCCGCTGGGCCCAAGCCCCGAGTCGCCGGGGGAGCCAAGTGCCTGCCGCTGGCAGGCCGAGTTCGGGCGGAATAAGTGAACGTTGCCAGAAATTTACCCTGACTCCCGGCCGCTTTGGGCTCTCGTCCCAGAGTGAGCGCCCTTGTTTGCAATTCGGTTTGCCCTTTTTGCCTTTAGACTCCCGGCCTTTGGGCGCTCGTCCCAGAGTGAGCGCCCTTGTGTGCAATTCGGTTTGCCCTTTTTGCCTTTGGCCTCCTTGTCACCTCTACCCCTAACCCCGGAACCCGGACAGAACCCTTCGGCCAGGCTGAGTGACACTTGCCAGCCAGCGCACCCGGGACTCAGCCCAGGGCTTCGGAGCAGAGGGAGAGCTTAGGGCCAGGGGTGGGGCTCGGGGAAAGCCAGAACAGTCTCTCCTCCCCACCCTTCATCCCAACAAAGGATTCCGTATGCAGGGCCCAGGGTGAGCACACTCCTTTCTCCCAGGATCACACACCTAGCTTTTACCCGGACCTGGCGAAGCCTGATTCTCTCTCCCATTTAGTAGCTGCTTTGGGTCCTCAGACAAGAAGCACCTCCTCCCGCCGCTTCTCTCCGTCCCTAGCCCTCACGCCTGCCCTGAAACACCCCCCAATCTCCAAGGCTAGGGTAACAGGCCAAGAACAGCGAGAAGCTCAGCATGCCCGCCGCTTCCCGGTTGGGCCATTGACTCACACACGGGCATCTCGGGTTCTAGTAAAATGGCAAAGACTTTATTTATCGGAGAAAGAGGCCTTGGGTACAGTCCGCGGAGGAGAGGGCAGGGCAGGAGCAGGAAAAGGGCACGAGGGACCCATCGTCATCAGGCCTCCCTTTCCTGACAAAGTGGAGCTAGGAGTAGGGTGTTGGAAACGGCAAGAGAGACCCAGCCTGCAGAGGAGGTGGGGAAGAGGACTTGGATTGGCCTCCTTCTGTCTCTGTCACATGCAAAAAAATTCTAAAAAGAGTAAAAAATAATTCTAGGGCTTTGGGTTCTGTTTCCAATGGTTAGTCGATTGGATGTCCCCCTGCTTTGTCATTAAGAACCAGACTTCAGCAGTCAGTCTGAAAAAATGCAGGCGGGAGGGAGGAATCTTAAAAAATAGTGTCTGGGCATCGGAGGCAGAGATGGCATCGGAGATAGCTCCCTGGTGTGGGGAAGGAAAGATTGATTTTGAAACTTGCAAGTCAGGACCCAGCTGTCCCCTCACTCCCTTCCCACGCGGGGAAAAAGGGTGGAAAGAAAGAAAAGAAGTCAACTGCGAGAGGCTGAGGGATGCAGGAGGGAGCCGGCCGTGCATTCGCCACATGCAGAGAAAAACCGAAACAGCCGGAGCTGCCCCTTCCTGAATTGCAGGGTTAGCGCTCGTTCTCATTCTCCTCCTCGTTCACGACTCTGCCTCGCCCTCCACCAGCCCGGCAGCCAAAGAGCTTTGCAAACATCGAAATATCTGGTATTTAAAAAAATAAAAGAAAGAAAAATTCAGGCTGCGGCGGAACGACTCGCTATATAGGTTTAAGTATTTATACAGAAGCCATACAGAATTGCACGGCGAGGGCTGGGGCGGTGGAGGCCGCTTACTCGTGGCGCCGGCTCAGCCGCCAGCCAGGTTTATTGCTTGAGAGGGAAGAGGCGGCTGCTCAGAGTCCAGGCCTGGGGACAGGGAGGAGGCAGGAGCTGGGGCGTCCTGGCCCCCTCGAGGTCAGGTCCGTCCGGAGGCGGCGGGTGATCGGCGCTGGAGGACCAACCGCGATGCAGGCGACGGGCCTGCTCAGTCGTCTACGTCGATCTCTTCATCTTCCTCATCCTCTGAGCAGTCCTGGCTGCTGGCCCGCTGGTCCGTGAGCGGAGAGGCTGGAGAGAGCTGCAAGGGTCCAGCGCCCGGGGCCTGCGGGGCGCCTGGGGGGAGCGCCGGAGAGCCTGGCCTGGACTTGGCCCTGCCGCAGCCGCCTCCACCGCCTGCGGCCTCCGAGTTCTGCTCGAGTTCGGCCAGCGCCACTATGTCCATCTGCCCGCTGGGGCCCAGTTTCTTGGCGGACTCCACATCGGCCTTCATCTCCTCCAGGTCCCGCTTGAGCTTAGCACGCCGGTTCTGGAACCAGGTGATGACCTGGGCGTTGGTGAGGCCCAGCTGCTGGGCGATTTGGTCGCGATCTGCTGGGGACAGGTACTTCTGGTACAGGAATCGCTTTTCCAACTCGTAGATCTGGTGGTTAGTGAAGGCCGTGCGTGACTTTCGCCGCTTCTTGGGGGTCTGCCGCTGCCCAAAGATGGTCATCCCGTCTCGGCCTGGAAGGAAATGACAAGATGGGCTTCTACAGAAGAGTAGGGCGATCTCACCCCAGCCTCTCACCCCAGAACCCAAGCCCCACCTAGGCCCATCTGGCCTGGAGTCTACCGCTGTTCCCTCCTGCAACTTGAGATTTGATTCAGCTTCCTAGACCACAGTAAACACAGGCTGTGACGAGCCTCTTCCGGCCGCTAGTCTCCCGGAAGCCCCTAGGAAAAATGTTCTGGTCCCACTCACTAAGAGTTGGTTTGCACCATCCAAAGTCACTGTGAGCTCCAGGAATCCAGACAGGGACTCTTGGGATGCAGTGACTGTTGATTTCCTAACCCTTGCAAACTGTCAACTCTATCCTACCTAGAGGGTCCCAGCAAAAGACTGTACATTCCAACTCCTCCGGGTCACTGGGAAGAGGAGGGAACAGAGCATAGCAGGCAGACTTTAGAAAAAGCTTAGGTTCTCCACACCCCACTCAGAACACCCTGTGTGGCCTATCCAGAGGTCCCTAGGAGCTGGAGACGGGGTGCTGTCTCGCTCCCTCCACCCCAAGCGTGTGGCTGGAGCTGGAGGGCCCTGACCGGTGCGGGGTGGGGGGGCGGCAATGGCAGAGGCACTGCCTGGGCGCTCGGCGAAGGGGACCGAGCAGCGGTGCCTACCTTCAGCTGCCTGCAGGACGCTGACCTCCAGCCCCTTAAAGGTCTTGCTGGCGAGCTC
>NW_022900920.1:33096797-33097143 GCF_012274545.1 Fukomys damarensis | reverse complement strand
TTTCGCCGGCCCGGGTGCTATTTAAAGGTGTCAGGTGGCTCCGCCGAGGCTCCTGGCCCCGGCTCCTGGCGGCGGCAGTTGGAAGAGCCGAGGCAAGGGCGCCGATCCCGGGGAGGTGGAGAGACGGGGCAGTTGACTATTGCTAACAAGTTAGCCTTGATCGAGGAGTAATCAATTATCTGCAGCGGCACTTCTCTCTTTCTCTCTCCTTCTCCGGTCTTTCGCCGCTCTCTTCTTTCTGTTCCCTCGGCCTCTCTCCCTCCCTCTCTCCCTCCCTCCCCTCCCTCTCCTCTCCGCTCCCCCCGTCTCTCCCCTTCTCTACCCCTCTCCTCCTCTCTCTCTCTCT
>NW_022900920.1:33091886-33095963 GCF_012274545.1 Fukomys damarensis | reverse complement strand
GGCCGCCCTCGGGAACTCCAGGAAGGCCGGGTTCCCGTTAGGCTGGAAGCTGGGGCCCCGGCGTGGAATGTGTGGATATTAGGCGAGCATTTTGTGTGCAGTTGTTTGGAGTCTGTGTTTCGGTGTGTGGTTCTCCTTGTGTGTTTGTGTAAACGTGTGAACCTCGGGACGTGTAGGTGGGTTTGCACCTCAGCTATGTGTTTCATTTCCCTTAGTACCCCAGTGGGCTGGGCCCTAAGGCCTTCTCCATTGCTACCCCATCTGGTTTGTGTCGGGCTCTAATTTTCTATTTCCGCCTTTGGAGATAGGAAGGCAAGAAGAGGGGCTTGGAGCCAAAGGAAGAAGATGCCCCCCATGTGACTGGCTTTGTTCATAAACTCCCTGGTGGGCAGTGTGGTCTGCAGCGCTCTGGGGAAGGGCCCAGAGAGGACAGTTGGAGGACTGGGTCCCCGCAAGAGGCTGGAATGGGGAGAGGGGAACTTCCTGCCCCCACACCTGCCCTGGAGTGGAGGTGAGCTAGCAGGGGGGGCTCTGCACCCCAGAGATTGGTTTCTTTATCTCACAACTGTTATGTTTGGAATCATGGCTTACAGCTCTCCCGAGTAAAACAGAGGAAGCAGAAATAAAAGGATTCTTGTGTGGGGCCCAGTGCCAGCCCCAGACCTACCTGGGAATATCAGAAGCTTTCTGCACCCTTCCCTTTCTATGCCCTGCATTTGGGGGGGGGTGACAGGTGCTCAGAGGCAGAAATAGTGAAAATGACGCCCTCACACCCCCCACCAGTCCCGAGGGCAGGCCTGTCTTTGACACAGTCCTGCTGCCCTGCCAGCCATGAGGAGATGCTGGGCCTAGCAACTGTGGAGTCCAAGAGTCCAGGGGCTGACGGAGAGGATCCCAAGAGCAGTGTGCCTGGGAGGGCTTGGGAAGTGGAGGGGATGATGTGAAGCTCCTCTGGGTCCTGCCTTGAATTCTGCCTCAGCCCTTTCTTCCCACAAGGCCACACCTCTAACCCAGAGCCTCTTACAAGGCACCCCACACGGAGAGATCTGTCCAGATCTGGGGAGCAGGGCCTTTGCATCCCTAGCCTACAATGAAGGGAGGGAGACTTCCACACCCCCAGTACAAACCCCCCAAAGGCTGGTAGGCTGCACCTTAAGGACAAGCCAGCCCCCCCAGTCCCTAAAGACCTTTCCCAGTCCCTAAAGACCGGTGGAGTCAGGGTTGTTGGGAAGTTGCTAGCAAGAGGTGAAATGCATATTGGGGAGCAGAAGGGCCCTGCTTCCTGGGACCTCCAGTCTTCGGCCACACCGTGTCAGAATGGACAGGGTGTTCCACAGTCATCTGCTGCTTCACCTTCACCACCGGCACCAAACCTCCCTTCCCTAATCTGGCCTGAGCCCACTGCCCAGTCCTGGGGTTTTGCTTATTTGGTTTAATTGCTTGGCCTTTCAGTCAGCATATTTAAGGGGACTGCATGTTTCAGGGCATAGCGGGCAGGTGGTACTTGCTAGTGTTTTGTCATTTCAGTTCATTTGGCCCGTACTGGCTCATTCAGGCCACCTTCAGAAACCAACCCAGCCAGGGGCATGTGGCTCAAAGTGGAGCACTTGCTTAGTGCCTGTGAGGCCCGGGTTCCACCCTCAGAACCACGAAACAAACAGAAACCGACCTAGCTTCCCCAGCAAACTTTTCCACTTCGTGGTCCTACCTCCACCCACGCTCCAAACACTGCAGTGTATGCTTGTCTAGGACTTTCTGGACTCCCAGGATCCAGTCTGCTGGCCTTGTGTGCCCATCCTATAGAGCAGTGGGTGTTTTGTGTTTATGAACAGCCCCCCACACCAGCTGTGCCCCTCAGAGCAGTTTAGAGACTGTGAGCCTCAGAAGGAGAGGAGCCCGCAGGAGAAAGCCTGACTGGAAGGAACCCAGACTTCTCTCTCATCTTTCTGCCCAAACCCTTCCTGGGCCCAAACTGGGGAAGGGGAGACTCTGGGGATCCCCCACCCCTCATCAGCTGGGCCGGTGTCTTTTCCCTGGGGCTGGAAAGCAGCTGTCCTCCAGCCTGCTTCAGAGTAGAGGATGCTCATTTTCAAAGCTGGGTTACACCATATCCTGACTTGAATTCTTGTTCTCTGCCTGTAAGGCCAGTGTCCAGCCGTGTTCTGTCTCCAGTGACAGGGGAAAGGATTATTCTATCTAAAGTTTGCATGCCCCTAGTTTAGGAAATATTCCAGACAAAAAAAGAGGAAAAGTTGCCGTGACAAAAGCAAAAAAGAAAAAAAAAGTTGCCATGATAAGCACTTCCTACAGACACCAATGCAAGGAGTTGTTCTTATCACAAGGCAGTGACTCCTCAGCAAGCCCCCCAAGCCCCCCAAGCCCTCAGATTCTGTCCAGACTGGGAATTGTTTGGGAATCGTTCAGGCTCTGTGTGGAAGCACCCCCTTTGCCCTCAAGACAAAGTCTTAGTGATAACTTGACACCAGCCCAACTTCTTAGGCAGGAGACCTGCCACTGTGACCTCCCACAATTGGAATGTACCTTAGGTTCTGACCTGGACCTCTCTGGAACAACAACCACCAAGACAGTACAAGCCCTTATCCCACCTGGCTCCAGGCTGTTTTATTCATTTCATTTATTTTCACAACCTCCAGAGGTAGCTGCTGCTATTACCCCTATTTTTCATATAAAGAAAATGAGACCCAGAGAAGTTCAGTAACCTATCCAAGGTCATTGTTTTGAACTAATCAGGTTTAGAACACTTTTTCCTTACCCAACTCTGCCCTTATTAATACCCTATGATTTCCCTCTTTTGTTGTTTTGTGTTGTGTTGTTTTTTTTGGGGGGGTACCAGGGATTGACTCGGGTCCTTGGGCTTGCAAGGCAGGCCACCGGACCATTGAGCTAAATCCCCGATCCTGTTTTGTTTTTTTATACTGCAAATTGAACCCAGGACATTTGCAGCAAGCTACATCTCTAGCCCTTTATTTTATTTATTTATTTATTTATTTATTTATTTATTTATTTATTGGTACCAGGGATCAAACTCAGGACCTTGCATTTGCGAGGCAGGTGGTGGAATCACTGAGTTAAATCCCTGGCCCTAGCCCTTTATTTTTTATTTTGAGACAGGGTTTCAGTAAACTGCTAAATCACCGAGGTGAGCTCAAACTTGCAATCTTCCTGCTTCAGCCTCCCAGAATGCTGGGATTACACGTGTGTACCACCACATCTGGCTCCTGAACTATGAGGTTCTTAACTACAGGTCTCCACGGGCTCTTTGAATGAACTTCAGGAGTTCTGCAGACCCACAGAAATTTCGGGTGAAATTCATATGGAGCCCACAGGGGCACCTTCTTCTGGGACCGGTGTTACATAACACGTTGGATTCTCAAAGGGGGTTGGAGATCCGGAAAAGGTAATCACAGCCTAGATTCAGGCCACTTCACAGAGGGAGAGAAGTCACCCCCTCCCAGGCCTGCGAGCCAGAACCCAGCTGTTCCAGCACTCAGGCTAGGCT
Organism: Fukomys damarensis; assembly: GCF_012274545.1. Classification (NCBI taxonomy): domain Eukaryota; kingdom Metazoa; phylum Chordata; class Mammalia; order Rodentia; family Bathyergidae; genus Fukomys; species Fukomys damarensis. Next base: position 33,092,443 of record NW_022900920.1, on the reverse strand, counting down.
CCACGCCTGCCTGAATGGGTCTTGTGTCCCGTCAGCCCAGCTTGCAGGACCTTGTGGGACGGGCAGGGTGTGAGGCCAGGCACCCTGTGGAAAGCCCTCCCTGCGCCTCCTCCTCTCATCCTCAGTGAAGCTTTGTGTAGCCCATCCCTGAGGGCCAGCCTCTTCTAGGCACCTTTGCCCCCGTGGAAGTGTGGGATGGGCAGAGTTGGGGGTGGCTCAAGGCCTGGGGGCCCATTCTCTGCAGCTTCCTGAGCAGCCTACTCTAGTTCCAAGCCTCTGCTGTCCTCGTTCTGGGGCCAGCCTGGTCTCTGCCCCATCTCTTCCCGGCACCCCTTGTCCTTCGCTTTGGGCCCAACTCGTCTCCTTGGGCTATCTTCTCTGCCCTGTCCAACTTCGAGTGTGCAGTTTGGTCTGTCTGTCTTTCTGCTTCTCTGTCCATCTGGCTGTGAACTTGGACAGGATGAGACCCAAACCTCTTGATGCCTCTGGGCAGTGTGGCATATATACCGAGGGCTTCCCAAGTGTTTGATGAATGAATGAACACCTGAGACAAGGGG
>NW_022900920.1:33080936-33091833 GCF_012274545.1 Fukomys damarensis | reverse complement strand
GGGGAGGGAGAGGGGGAGGGAGACGGAGAGGGAGAGAGAGGGTGAGCGCCCAGAGAGAAGACCAGGGCTTCAGGGAAGGGTGGTTGCAGAGATTTTGCCAGCTGTATAGAGGTGTGGGAGGCACCCAGTGCTCACACCTGCAGCGCCTGCAGAGGGACACAGAGAGCTTGTTCTGTAGTGCTCTGGGTGGCAGCAGTGTGGCCTCACTCAGGAATGGATTTTCTCACTTTTTTTAAAAGCAGGATTTGATGCCCACCCCCAGAAATGGAGAGGAAGAACAGCAGAAGATGGGAGATTAAGGGCAGGCAGAAGTGCCAGGAAACAGACACGCATTTGACCCCAATAGTGCAGGGGTCTGCAAAGAGGGTGGGGGACCTTACTGTGTGTGTGCTGGGGCACTGCCTCTTCTCATTTGAGGTGATATCTGAGGGGAACTTTGAAAAATCAGAAGCACCTGGAGGGAAGAGGAATAGCCACGGGGGATGCCAGATGGGTGGAGTGTCCTCATACCTCCTGCTCGCTGCCTAGGACAGCAGGAAACCTTAGCTCTTCCATGGCTGTGGGTCTGGCCCAGGGCAGGGACTTGTGGGTTCGGGTGGCCGAATGGGTCCCTTCTTGCCAACTCCAACAGCTGGCCTTCTCTCTTGCTAACCCAGTGAGCCTAGAACCTGCAGGCAGTCCACACCCTCCACTCCACCGAAGGCTTACTGTTTCTGGGAGGATGGCTGACACCCACTGCCTGGCAGTGGAGTCTGTGCTAGTGCAGGGGAGAGGCCCAGAGGCTGAGGAGCTGGATTGCCTGGCTGGGCAGGCGCAGGAAAGGCCTGAGTCAGGCTTCTCCTGATAAACTGCACGTGAATAATTCAGCAGCCAAGTAGGAGCTCATTGCATTAGCACTGTGTGGCTGTCTGTGTTGACCCTGGAGTCCCCATGGAACCCAGTTGAGGGGGCCACTAATGCCCATGAGGGAGGGAGCAGAACAGACGGGCCCCTTGGCTGTTTGCATCCTCAGTTATGCCCGCCTAGTCCCACAAGCCTCCCTCCGCAGTCCTCTCAAACTCCCAGTTTCCTGAGCTTCCTGCCAGCCAGAGCTGTCCTCCTGAACACTGCTGCCCCGAGAACTTGGACACAGGGGACACAGGAGCCTGGTCTGTGGAAAACCTGGCAGCCAGATGGGGATCATGGACAGCAGTGTGGCTTGGTCCCTGTGCAGAGCCAGGAGAGTGGGGCAGCTTCTCTGGGCTAGGGTCTGTCCTGCAAGCGAAGCGAGACCCCCAGGAAGATGCTGGCCCTCTGGAATCCCCGGGTTCCCTGGCCTCTGCCTCTCCTCTCTGGGATGTGCGGTCCAATTTCAGGATCACTAGACACCTCTGTCTGTTGTGGCCCTCAGCACTCACCCTGAGGCAGAAAGGGAGCTCTAGGCTGCTGGGTCTGGAAGAATGCTCAAGCGGCCTTATTTCCTTTGAGCCTAATCAGCTCTCTTTGGCTTTGCCCCCAGCACCTCTCCCTGGGTTCCTGATCACACCCTCTGGCTGCTTTGGATGCCCCTGGCCTCCCCCAAGGCCAGTGAGCACCCAGGGAGGGTCTCCAGGTGTCCTGAGTGTGGTGCCCAAAGCCACCCGACTCAGCTCCTGCTCTCCAGCCCTCTCCCCTTCCCTCCTCCTCCCTCAGACCCGAGGGTTTCTTGGTCTTCCTTTCTCTTGGTTGCTGAGGAAGGGTCCGGGGAGCTGGGACTCTCTCTGCCTGGCACTAGGCAGACACCAGAGGGCCAGGCAAATCCCTTACCGGCTAGTGGTGTGATCTTAACCTCTGGAGCCCAGGAGGTGGCAAAAGGAAGAGGTTTAGGGAGGGTGGGAGAGACTAAGGCTTTTCCCCATTTGGGAAAGGGAGCTGTCTGCATTGGGACCTGTGGACCTATGGAGAGGTGAGCCAGGAAAATCCTGGATCTGGGTGGCCATTTAGTCTAAGGAACATTTTGGGAGCAATTCATAGATGCTGCTTGCTTTTCTTTTTTACAGCCTATGGGTGCCAAGCGTTTGAGTTCTCTCCAGTCCTCACCATTTCTCCATTTTGCGAAAGAGGAGACTGAAATTGAGGTTGCATCGCCCTGGTCAGCCCCATAGATGGAAGTGGACCCCAGCGGGTTCTGCCATCCTGTGCTGGGGCCCTGATGCCTCGGGGTGGACATGGACGGGCTGGGCAGATTACCCCGCTCCCTCCCTCCGGCTCTGAGGCGGGTTTGGACCACCTTTCCAGGACGAGACTTTGGCGGTGCCTGTGGAAGGGCAGAAGGGAGACCCCAAAGGGACCCGTGGCAGGTCTGGGGAACCCTCTCTGTGCCGGGTCTGGCCGGCTGAGCTGCCAGGCGCGCGGACCTCAGCCCCCCTGCTCCCGTCGGTCGGTCTGACCCTCTCCCTTCCTCAGTCCCTGTCCCTGCTGCTGCCGCCAGCGGCCCACCCTGGAGCGGGAGCGGCCAGGGAGGGCCCAGGCCTGGGTCGCAGGCAGCCCTCGTTGCCAGCCCATTATGCTGTATTTATGTTCGCTTTATCGTTTTTTCCCCTCTTATTATGGCCTCACTCTGGGGGAGCAAAAGATATAATATATTCATCTTTATTATACCAGATCTGTGTGGAGCATTTAATAAAGCACTGTTGCCACACAGCCAGGGAGGTTGGTGGCTGCGAAGGCTCGGCTCAGAGAGGTGTGCGCAGGTCCCCATCGGCCCCGGGGCGCCCCCTCCTGGCCCTGCCTGGCACCCCACCCTCCAGCCCAGAGCAAGAGCCCACCGCAGTCCTGGGCCCCAGCCCTCCCAGCTGAGCCACGATTTGCGCCTGTGAGAATGGGCAGGATTCCATGGCAGCCTGTGCGCACAGCTGTGGGAGACGAAGACGCGGTAAGGCTGGGCAGGGTTTTACAGTGGGGGAGGAAAAGCTCGAGGATTTGTTGGGTCCAGAATAGCTGAGAGCCAGAGAGAAAGGAGAGGCTACAGGAGTGGTTCTAGGAACATGGGCCACCTGGGACCCCCGGGGGAGCAGGTCTGAGCCCCTCCAGAGAGGAAGACCCCTGACCTAGAAAGGATCTGGTCTGTCACAGTCCACCTTCAAATAGTCCCCCATGGGCAGGAAAACAGTCACTCTGTGTCCAGACGCGGGTGCCAAGTGAGGCTTGGAAAGGTGAAGTGGCTTCTTTGAGGTGTTGTCTAGGAAGTAGCTGGCACAGTCCCCTAGCTCCGTGCTCCTCCCTGCCCTACACACCTCACTCTCTCTTCCATGGCTTCCCGTGTGTATAAACTTTACCATCCTGCCTTTTACACACACACACACACACACACACACACACACCTGGGCATGCCCATGGGGAGGAGAAACAGCCATAGGACTTTCTACCTCCAGGCCCACAGTTCACTGTCCTTCAGAGCCCCTGCCTGGGTTCTTCAGGAGCCCAGAGTTGGACACTGTCTCGGTCATGCTGTTTGCACTGGAGAAGGCCAGCCGGCCACGCCAGCAGGACTTGTGCTCAAGAAGCTGAGGGGGTCCCGGTCCCCTGATTCCCCCAGGATCCTAAGTCCTCCTCTGTCCCTTCTGCCCATCACCGGCTCACCCCCATCTTTTTTTGTGGTACCAGGGATTGAATTCTGGTCCCTGAGCTTGCGAGGCAGGCAGTGGAACCACCGAGCTAAATCCCTAGCCCTGGGTCACCCCTATCTTGAGAGCTACTTTTGCGAGGCTTGAGGCACTCAGGGAGTCCAACAGCATCCCTAGGTTGGCTGGGAGGAGGGCGCAGTTGAAGCTCTGGAACCAGGTGAAGCTAGTGGGTACCCAGGGCACTGTGTTTAAGGACATGTTTGCTCCAGGTTGTACAGAGCCCTTTCACTCGTGCTGTAGAAAGCTCCCCCTTCTCTCACTCAGCTGTTTGTTGTGTGGCCCCAGGAGACACAATCGAGACCAGTGAATTGATGAGAGGGCACGGGGAGCCGAGGTCAGCCCACCTGGGAACGGCCTGCCCCGCGAAGGGCGGGAGTGTAAGCAGCAGAGGAGGTGCTGTGTGTGGCCAGGAGCTTCCCTCCCCGCTGCAGTGTGCCAGCGGAACTCAGCACCCGATGAGAAGGGTAATCACGCCAGGCCTGCCTGCCATCACCCGCTTTGACGGTCTACTGTCACTTCCTTTGTGTCAAGAGCTGTGCCCACGGCTCTCATTAATATAGAAAACCGTGATTTGGCCAAGGATGGACATGAAAGCCTTTGACCTGTTAGGTCCTTTCCAGCTCTGAGAATCCACTGTTACATAAGACAAAGAGCATGTTGCTGGATTGGTTCGTTGCCATCGTCGTTAATGTATGCAGAATTGCCTTATGGCTGAGCTCTTTGAGGGTTTAGCCAGCCTCCCCCAACCCCTCTCTCTTCCTCACCAATTCCATGTCAATCCCAGTGTCTTGCTATGTAGTCCAGGCTGGCTTCAATCTCACTGCGATCCTTCTGCCTCGGCCTGCCTAGTGCTGGGATTACAGGTGCGCACTCTTAAAGCCTGGCCTTGTGAGTGTATTGAACAAACAAATCTCTAAAAGATCTGGTCGTCTGCTTCCTGGGCCACTGGGGAGCCAATACTGCTCGACAGGCATTGCCTCCCACCCCATGGCCGAGCTGAGTTCAGGCAGGTGCTTCTAGGTCCTCCCCTACACCGTGTGCCCAGCCTGTACCAGCTTGTGAGTCAGGCAGTGCAGCCCAGGTTCTGGACAGACCTCCCGGGAAGCCATTCAGACTGAAGTGTCAGAGAGGGGCAGGGCTCTGTGGCCACCTCCGTGGCATAGCTGGGTCTCGAGCAGTCCTGGAAGGTTGGGAGAGATGGCGCAGAGGGAGGGAGAAGACAGTCGTGAGGTGGATCCGGGCAGCCCTGGAAGGCTCAGGAGCAGGAATGTCAAATAGCAGGCAATCCTGGCCAGGGTGCCTGGGATGTTCATGAGGAAAGGCATTTGTGGGATGCTTTGACTTCCCAGGCCCAGAGATAGAGACCAGAGTTCAGAAATTGGAGTCCACAAGCTGGAGTCCAGGAACCAGGGTCGAGAGTTCAGTATCCAAGGCAATAGCACAGGACCGTCTTCCCGAAGTGTCCCCTGGGTTGGTGTCTGAGGCCACCTGGGGACTCTGAACTCAAGGTAGTCTCACTGTGGACAAGGTGTCCTACGCTCGGCCAGCACCCAGAACTGACAGAGGCACCTGACGTGTCCTCACCTACCCCAGACCTGCCCTCCACCCTCTGGTTTGGTGGGGCCGGGGCGCTCAGCTCATGAAGTGGTCCACCCTGCTGGTGGTAGCTGGAGGGTGGGGCTGCGGTGCCTGCAGTGGTGCCAGCCCAGCCAGCGTGGAGGTGTTGCTGCACCGGCCTGTCTCGGAGCAGGAGCTGCCAAGGAGCCAGCGTTGTGCCGCGCGGAGGGTGTCAGGGGTGGTATTGTCGGCGCACAAATGCTCAACTTTATGTACTTTTAACTAGAGGTGTAACAGATGGCCCCGTTTCTGTCCAAGCCAGGGAGACTGGTGCCCATTCCGGCTGCAGCCAATCAATCCCGCCACTCTGGGGGGAGCTACAAGCTGGGCTGGGAGGCCCGGAGCCAGCAATCGCTGTCTGCTCGGGCTGGCCCGGTGCTGCCTCTGCCAGCCGCGCCGCCAGCCCCAGGAGGTGGGAAGGCAGACAAGTGGCAGTCCTGCCCAGCACCCGGTCAGAGGCCCCGAAAGGTCAATGAAGGCGCAAGCGCCCAACACACCTCTCCTTTCACCGCTGTCCTGTGGCCCCTGCTCAGGGCCCACCCCGAATCTCTAGCCCGGAGATGCTCCAGATCCATAGCTTTTGTTGTGTCCCTCACGGTGAACACCAGGCATCATTTGGGACATCACAGGACCACGGAGGGCTTCAAGAAGTGCCCAGGACAACCAGAGGGGAGGAGAAAACAACAGGCCCCAGGCATCCCAGAGCCAGGAGGAACAGGAATTAATCTTCTTACATGGATGTAGTCAGACAGGGAACACGTAGCGCCAGCCTGCTATGGCCACATCCTTTGCTAAGCATATATAAGACTGCTTCTGTCCTTGGGCGTCTCTGGGGGAGGCAAACAGACACATGGCAATTGGCATAATGAGCCAGGCCTCATAAAAATCTGCGAAAGGACAGGGAACTATCCAACCAGAGTGCCTAACCGGCCTGCGAGATGCAGGGAAGATCCCAGTGGCTGGCTGGGTCTGAGTGGGTTCTAGAGGAGAGGTAGGAGTTTTCATGCGGGTGAAGGCAGAAAGACAGCACAGCACGCCCAGAGCTGTGGTAAGAACAGGTGTGGTGAGGGTCCCAAAGATGCAGAGGTGACAGCCGCAGCGTGCTGTCCCCAGGTGGGCTCTGACACCAACCCAGGGGACACTTCGGGAGGACTGGGTGCTGCGCTGTTGCCTTGGACACTGAACTCTCGACCCTGGTTCCTGGACCAGCTTGTGGATTCCGATTTCTGAACTCTGGTCTCTATCTCTGGGCCTGGGCAGTGAAAGCAACCCACAAGTGTCTTTTCTCGTGAAGGAGTAGAGGGAGGAGGCTGGGCTGGGAGGGGACAGGCCTGGCCCACTGGTCTCTTCTCTCAGGTGCCCCCGCCATCCACTGCCCCGATCCCGGGCCAGAGGGAAGGGGGAGGAGGCCAGGCCTAGCAGCCTGCAGGCAAGAGGGCCTGGTGGCCATCGGTGCCCCTGAGAATTGTGTGCGTCCTCCGTCCCTACTCTGAAGGTCAGGGCTGGCACAGGCCGGCTCCCCTCCAGCTGAGCCCTGCCCTGCTGAGTCTCCTGCGGCTGCCTTTCCTTGGCTCCCTGGGCGGATCTCGGACTCCCTCGGTCAGTCACTCCCGGAGCCACGCTTGAGGCCACAGGGAACCCACGGCAGGCAGCCACTGTCCTGGGCCATGAGACTCCCAGCTGCGCTCGGGGCAGCAGTGTGGGCAGGCCCACACTTTGCAAGAAATGAGGTCACCTGAGTAGCCACTGAAAAAGGAGGGCTCGTAGGGAAGCACACACTTGTCATTGGAACCGGGCCTGCAAGGCCTGTGGGACAGGGAGGCTCTGGGGGACCGACTGTTTCATGCGAAGGCCCAAGGGCACCCCACTTTTCCTGTGTCTCCTTGTTGTAACAAGTGAAATTAATAATGTTTTACTGTTGCTGTGGGTAGAAGAGTAATCACTGCCTCGTTCCTAGCGGACGTACCGGTGTCCACACTGCTAGGTTGGTGCCCTCACTACCCCATTTTACATATGAGAACACTGAGGCATGCCGGGCAGTGACGGAGTGGGGTTCTCGCCTGGGCTGGTCTCCAGGGTCCCCGCTCATAACTGCCGCTGACCCCGTGTGGCACCAGCGTCCTGGTTCCTCATAATTCCTCATAACCGCAATCGCCTTTGACCGGCTGGCCTCGCAGAGCCTCTCTGCCTTGCCCTGCTCACTGCTCCGGCCTCAGTATTTCACAGTGAGTTCCCAGGAGAGGAGATCGGACCGTCCAGCTCATCCTTTAGTGCCCGGCAGCTGCCCAGCCACAAGGCAGCTGTGAGTGGAGCCGTGTGCGCTCCCTGGCAGGCAGTAGTGGCCAGCACGCCGGGCAGGTGCCAGGTGCAGGCGAGGCCGAGGGGGATCCCCAGAGCACAGCCCTGCTTGGGTTGGGGCAAGCAGAGATGGACAAAGCGAAGGACCAGCGGATGGGAAGTGGGGAGCACAAGTCATGGCCCAGGGCAGACCGCCATTTGGCTGAGGACAGTGGGGTGCACGGGGCAACGGATGGAGGCCAGAAGGTAGGGCTCAGTGAGCGTGATGGTGCACACCTGTGATCTCAGCACCTGGGAGGCTGAGGCAGGAGGATTGAAAGTTAGAGACCAACCTGGAAACAATGGGACCCTGTCTCAAAATGAAATGGCTGGAGATGAAGTTCAGTGACAAAGTACTCGCCTAGCACTTTTGAGATCCAAATTCAGCTCCCAGTACAGGGGGGGAAAGGGACTTAACTGCCTGTGTGAGGACAGAGGTTTGGACATAAGCCCATGGCAATCACAGAAGGCCTTTGAGCAAGAGAGGGATGTGCTCGCGTGTGATTTGGGGAGGACAATTCACGCCCGGGAGAGTTTCAGTTTGTGCCTCTTGTTCCACTGCAATTATTATTTTGCTATTGTTGCTTCTGAGACATTGTGTCACTCTATAGCACAGGCAGCCCTCCTGCCTCAGCTTCCTGAATGCTGGGATTACAGCATGTACCACCATGCCCAGCTTACGATTATTTTTTCAAATCTTACATTGTTATTGTTTTACACAGCCTCCTTTCACCCTCAAAAGCACCCCAGTTAGGCTAATAAAGTATCTGGCTGCCCAGCTTTGGGGCCCATAGGCTGCTGCATTAGTAGAGCTCGTGTGAACCCAAGATAAAAGCAGGATGGCAAGGATGAGGTTGGGCCATATCCAGGGAAGGAGAGGCAGGGAGGGTGGAATCCAAGGGATGCAGTCAAGAGACCAGGCCGTGTAGACCTGGCCAGACCGGAGGGTGGAGTGGACTGGGGAGACTGGGAGGGAGGAAACAGAGCCCTAAGACCCCAGAGTCTGAGTGCAAGGCTTGCTGGAGATCAGGGAATCCACTCTAAGGTGCTCAGCAGGAAGTCACACAGTCCAACTCAGCTCAGAGCTGTTGTCTGTCAGAGTCCTTCCAGGGGGACGGGTAGCGGGGGCCAGGGCAATGGCGAGCTTGCCAGAGAGTATCAGAGTGGGACAGGATGGAAACTGACCTGGGAGATCCCTGTATTTAGGAGGTTGGAGGAAGGAAAGAAGTCAAAGGAATCTAAAAAGGAGAAATTGGGAAGTTAGGAGGAAAACGAGGGAACCGGGTGGCTGGAGATCACAGAAGTCTTCTGGGGAAAGAACCCAATCCTGTAGAACGGCCAGTAAGGAGGACAGAGTGAATGGCCAGTGGGCCGGCTGTCTGCAGACCACCAGTGACAGAGGAGCACTGCAGCCCAAGAGAAGAATGGATGGGGCAGGAGGTGCTTAGGGCCACTCTGCACTCGCTACGCTTGTCCAGGAGGAAGACGGGGAAGTCGAGAGGCACACTATGTAGGAGGACAAGCGCGCACAGAGAACATGGGGGCCCCAGAGAGGAAGAGGCAGGGCCTGGATAGAGATGGGAGGAGGGGAGGTCCTGAGGCAGGCTGGCGGGTTTGGGGATGGGTAGAGAGGGCATCGTGTGAGGAGTGCCCCACATCTGGCCAAGTTAGGGGGACAGTCTTCTATGGATGGAGAGAAGGGAGTCTGCTGAGGGACTGTCCTGGGATGCGCCTGCAGGTAAAGGCAAGGAGCTTTTCTGCCAACTACCGCGGAAAGGGGTGGCATGGATGAGCCGTTTCTCAGTGCCAGAGGAGGGAGTGCAGCGGTGGGCAAGCAGGGAGAAGGCTGAGGCTGGGGCCCAGTGCACGTGGGCAGGAGCGAGCGACACAGGACAGGGCTCCCAGGGTGACAGGTGCAGGGCAGGAGGTCCAAGGCCACATGCAGAAGGGCTGCTGAGGCCCGGAGGGCGGCAGCTACGCCATCAGCCAGCAGGAGGAGGGTCCAGGCTTCTGCTGGGGCCATGCCGCTCTCACACCTCTGGTGCCGCAGGCGTCAGTGTCATAAGTCACACCAGGGGCACACTTGCTTTATTTTAAAAAATGAAACATTTGAATAATCAAAACAAAAGCAAAACATAATTTCAGCCCTCAGAAATCACAAAAGAAAATATATTGATGAATACACTCCCAGATCTTGAGATTTGAATTTTTATTGTTCTTTTTAAGCTTATAAACAACAGAAATCCATTTCTAACAGTTCTAGAGACTGGAAAGTCCACGATCAAAACTCTGTTAAATTTATTTGGTGTCTGTTCCTCAGATAGTGCTTCTAGCTGTGTTCTCACATGGCTAAATGTAGAAAAAAGAACCTATAGAGGTCAGGTGTGGTACATGCCTATAATCCTGGTACTCTGGGAGGCTGAGGCAGGAGGATTGCAAGTTTGAGCAAAGTCTGAACAATTTAGCAAGTTAGACCTGTTTCAAAATTAAAAAAAAAAGAAAAAGTTCAGGAATGTAGCTCAGTCTGAAAGCCTTGGGCTCAATCTCCAGTACTAAAAAAAAAAAAAAAAAAAAATAGCACATTATATGTTCATAATGGTTCTTAAAGTTAGTTTTAATTTTAGATTTACAGAAAACTTGCAAAGATTGCACAAAGGTAGTTTTCATTTACCTTCACTGGGGTCTTCCATACCATGGTCAGTTTTTCAGTGCTCAGAGACCAGCTTTGGTGCATTACTGAGAACCGAATTCCAGGCCTGGCTTTCACCGAGGTGCATTAGCACCCTCTCCTCTCCAGAACCCGTCTGGGGCCACCTCGTGCACATTCAGCCTATGTGGTCCTGACATTCCCATGCTGTCTCCTCCACCTCCTCAGTTCTGTGGTCACCTGTATTCTGCTGACAACCCACTGCTGCCAGTCCACGGAGAGGTACTAAGGATGTTTCCAATTTTTCACTTTATAGACAAGGCTGATATGAGCCCCTTGAATCTAAACTGCCTGCACTGTCTCTGTCTGTGCCTTCACAGTAAATCCCTAAGCGTGGCATTGTGGGGCGGAAGGTCTCGGCCCCCGGGGGGGGCACCGTGCCAGCCTGTGCTAACTCTCCGCACCAGCGGTGCTGCCCTTCATTCTGGGACGGGAGGCACAAGGGAAGCCACAAAGCCCTGGGCAGGTGTCTGTGCTGAGTCCTCCCTCGCCACCCACACCCGCAGCTCTTCTCCATCTGGGGCGGGACTTGAGTGTGGCCCCGGGCTGGAGCTGGGAGGGGCGCAGGGCGCCTGCTTTGTTCTCCTGCCAG
>NW_022900920.1:33059944-33080790 GCF_012274545.1 Fukomys damarensis | reverse complement strand
CAGAGGGCAGGTCCTGAGCCACCAGGGCCAGCAGACAGATTGGGAGAAACGTAACCTCCTGGAGACGCATGCTCCAGTGCGAGCGGGAGGCATTAAGGATGAAATATCTCCCGAGCAACAATTCATCTCTAACTGGGAGGAGAGGGGCTCGCTGACATTTAGCTGTGATCAGGGGCTGCACACGCCTGTCTCCAGAAGCCTAACAGGAGCGTGGCCGCCTGTGTGTAAAAGAGACCGTGTGTGCATGCATGTGTGTGTGCAACAGGGTGCGAGGGCCTGTGTGTGGCTCTCGTGAAGCAAGGGTCTGTGGGGGGCGGGCAGGAAGGATCGCGAGTGACCGTGTGCACCTGCGCCTGCGCCTGCGCCTGCGTGCGAATCTTCCCACGATCGCAGGGAGCGGCCGTCCATGGAGGGAGTCGGAGCCCTGCGAGCCTGAGTGCGGGTGCACACGCGTGGGTGACCACAGGCGCAGCATGTGCTGTGGGGGGGGTGGCCTGGGGGTGTTGCAAGGCCTGAGGTTGGCACGGGGACGTGGGCAGGAAACCGGCAGGCCAGAGGGGCAGGAAGACACTGCCTTCACCACTTAGGGTGCCGGCTGCACACCTGTGAGGCTCTGCAGGGCCCCCCACTTCCTTTTCTTATAGTCCAGTGGGGTTTTCTGCACCATGGGACTTACACAATTTTAATGTCTTCTCCCATTTGGGCACATGAGCTGGACACCTCCCGGCACCACTGTCTGGGTCTGTCTTGCCTGTGCTTTAACTCCAGCTCCTGGCCAGGGCCTGGGGCAGAGCAGTCACTTCGCACAGGTTTGTGACTGACTGACTGACTGAATGAATACTGTGGAGTGGGACAGGTGCCTGCCTGAGTTCCCGTGTGCTTGTATGCACGCAGAAGTGTGCACCTGCCGCGCGAGTGTGCACGTGGCTGCATGGCAGTGCCGTTCCCCAAACACCTAAGCCTCCACCCCCAGACAGACCACGGACAGGGGCAGCCTGCGGCCCGAGCCAGGAGGAGGGGAGGAGGCCAGCCTGTCCCTGCGCTGGTGAGACAAGGCTGGCAGAAGCAGCAGGACCCGGCTTCAGCTGGGAGGAGAGTCGTGCCCGCTTCCCTCCATGCTGCCGGCCTCCTTTTCCGGGCCTCACTGAGGCCCTTAGAAAGTTTCTGTTGCTGAGTGCAGTGGTGCATGCCTGTAATCCCTGCACTCTTCAAGGCTGAGTCAGGAGGATCACAGGTTCCAGTTCAGCCTGGAAAATGTGGCAACTTGGTGAGACCTAGTCTCAAAATAAGAACTAGAAAGAGATGAGGATGTAGCTCAGTTCTGTCTATAGTACCACACAAAAGGAGAAGGAGAGGGAGAAAGAGGAGGAAGGAAGACATCAATGAATTGGGCCTTAGGCTCCCAAGAGGTTTCTGTGGATAAATCCCCGGGCCCCCAGACTGGGTGGGCCCTGGTAGCAATTTTCAGAGCTGGATTCGGGAGAAAGCCCTCCTCCGCTGTCTGGGCTCCATGCCAGGCCCTGCTCTGGGCACACTGTCTGCTCCCCATGTTTCTAGCATTCCCATGCGATGGGGGAAGGTGTCGGCATCCCTGGTGACACCCCAGCCTGGCCCCAGGAGCCCAGTCCCTGTGGTCTGAGGGAGGCGTGGGTGGGGACGAAGATGCAGGGTGGGGTAGGGAGGTTTGGCCCGGAGGCTGGTGGAAGGGCAGGGAGAAAAGGAGCTAAGAAGGCAGGGAAGGCACGGAAAAATAGAAGTGTTGATGGGGGCAGAGGCCTGGCCACACTGAGAATCTTCCCGGGCTGCACTCTTGGGACTAGAGTGGGCTCAAAGTCCCTTGGAGAGACTTGCTGTCTGTCTCAGGGCCCCTGGAAGGGCCCCGGCCAGGAAGGCTGGACAGGAGAGAACCAAGCTGGGCTAGTCGCTGTGACCCAGGCCTTGGAGTCCTCACCTGAATGAGGGAGGGGACCCAGTGGTCTGCTGGGCTTCCTCCAGCCCAGGCTGATGCTGGCCTCGCTCCCTCAGTGAAAGCCCCTGGCCTCCACTTCTCCTGCAAAGACGAGACAGCGGGTCCTGGGGATCCTGCCAGGCCCTGGCTCCTCCCTGTGGCCCAGGGGGCGGTGACCTTTTACCCTGCCCATCTTTGCCCAGTCTGAAAAGGCAGCCTGCTTGCTGTTTGCTCTGGAATCTGACTGCAGGAGCAGGCTGTCCTCTGCCTCTGGTTTCTGCCCTCTCTCCTAGGGCCCTCAGGGCTCCTTCCCTTGGGGCTCCCAGGTTGGGCCCAGGCCCTTGAAGCCCAGCAGAGAAGCAAAGCTGTGTTCCCAGTCTTAGGAAACCCCACCTTTGCATCAGTGCAGGCCAGGCCTAAGCTCAACTAGAGATGGAGGGTCCACCTGTTCTCCCGCCAGCGTCCTCCCCAGCTTTTGAAGCTGTTTCACTCCGTATATGACTGGAACCAATTGCAGGTAACTTCCCTGTCAGAGCATGGCTGGGACCGCCCATTGCCTGTGGGGCCTCCTCAGGGGGTCAGCTCAGGTGCTCGGTTGGCCCTTGGCCAGCTGAGGGGCCGCGGATCTCTCCCTGCCTCTCCTCTCCACACGGGCGCGATCAGATTGCAGTCTCTCGAAGGGTGAAAACTGAGTCTTATCTACCCAGTGTCCCTGAGGTTCAGCTCGGTGTCCAGCACATGGTGTTCACTCAACAGAAACTGCAGTGGACGCGAGCAGGAAGGGCTGCGTCCCTTTCCTTTGGCAGTGGAGTGAGGAGGAGGGTGTGCTTGTCACCTGCTATGGCCAAGGGAAGCTTCCCCACCTCCTCATGAGTCACCGAAGCATCCACTTGCCCTCCCCTGGGTGAGTGTCCATCTTAATGGGTGCTGGGCTGCCCCAAAGTCCGGGCAGCCGCATGCCTACCCCGTAGTCACCCGTCCCCCTCTGATGACAGGCTCTGCCCCGGGAGGAGGCCAGAGCCAGCCATGAGGCAGGGTGTGGTCTCAGAAGGTGTGAAGCCGTGAGCCACTCTTTCCCCCTTACCTCCAGCCGGTTGTAAATTCTAGTGGGGACAAGGATTCTGTGGTTAGGTCGAGGGCGAGCTTTGGGCTCTGACCAGGCAGAAGCATACCCTTCACCCCTCCAAGTCCTTTCCAGCTCTTTGAGGTATGGGGGGGTGCGCCGGCTGCAGAAACCCGGTGCCTGTGGTCCTGGGACAGTGAGCAGCAGGAGGGACCACGGCCAGAACACAGGGGTGGGGACGGGACAGCTCCTGCTGCCTGTGACTTGTCCACACCATCAGTAACCCTGGCCCCAAACGCTTCAGACTGCAGGATCTCACTGTTCACGGAAGACGTGGCATCCGGGGTCTCTCTGCAGTAAGCTTTCCACGGCAGAAGAGCAGCCCTCCTCTCTCTGGGAACATCGGGGCAGAACTCTGAACCCTCCTCCAACTTTTGCTCCATCCTCTATGCTGTCTGTGCATCAGATTTTCTATATTGATAAATTTTGCCAGGAAATAGCCTTTCCCAGCTCCCTGTGGGGTTTAGGAGTCCCAAACCAGCCTTCAGGAACCAACTATGCAAACCCAGTTCTGTCACTGCTCAGCAAAACCCCAAGAAAAGATGCTGGCAGGATGTTAGTCCCTAAGAGGGCAAGGCCTATCCGACAGGCCTTTGAAATGTAGCTGGTGACGGAGTGGCCAGGGCTAAGCAGCCAGAGGCAGAAAAAGGCTGTGGGTGTCAGTGGACCCTGTCAGGCCGGAAAGTCTGGAGCCCAGGAGATCAAATAGGACAATGGGGACTGGATCTGGGGCAGGAATGATGCAGTGAGGGGACACCAGCGACAGGACACAAGATCACTTTGCTCTGTAGGAGGAAGTAAGCAAAGACAGATGTTGTCAGGGTGGGGGGATTGTGACCTGAAGCTCGGAGAAAGAGGAACACTTGTTTCTGGGTGGTGGTTGGATGACAGTGACAATAATTATGGTCACAAGTGAAGGATGACTGTGGGGTAGTTGTGATGTGGTAAAGATCTTGAATCATTGTCCAGATGAAGGAGTTGGTAGTAAGATTGTCTTGGAAATATAGCCTTTTCCTGTGGCATAGATCTTCCTTTGTTGTTTTCGTTTTCTGATCTTTTCCATTTGCTTGCTCGCTTTGTTTTGCTTTGTTTTTAGGTTTTTGAAACAGGGGCTTGCTGTGTGTCTCAGGCTGGCCTTGAACCCGTGGTCCTCCTGGCTCAGCCTCCCAAGTGCTAGGATTACAGGCGTGCGCCACCCTGCCTGGCTCATGCAGAGCAAGGGGTAGCCTGGTCCTGGAGGGAAGCGGCAGAGGAGCGCCACGGCCTGAGGTCCCGCCAGCCTAGCAGCTCCGTGATCAGATGGTGCTGCCTTCCCGGCTCCACGCTGCTGTGATTGAAAGCAAAGTGGAGACTGGAGAGCAGTCCACATTCCAGCCTTTCCTTCTCTTTCTCCATCTTCCTAAGGGTCTACTTGCTTCCCGAGATAGTCCTGCTCCAGGGTCCAATGAAGGAGGCAGAGGCATTGAGGGGATTCCTCATGGTCTGAAGCCAGAGCATGCTCCGTGTGCCAAGCACGTAGCTAGAAATGGGAAAACCTTGCCAAAAGACCCTCCTGCAGCAGTAGGAGCAGTGGTTACTGCGGCTGTTACTCTTTACTCAGGGCTGGTCCTCAGTCCCTAATTGCTGTTCAGCCTCTAGCAATTCCCTTAGATCCGAGCTGGCCAATCACACTGCTGCTGGCCAAACCTGGCTCTGGAGCCCTTGAGATGCCGCTCGTGCCACTGAGGCATGAGTGTGAAAAATGCACTGGATTTTGAAGATACGCTATAAGGAAGGAACCTATACTGTCCCTAATAATTTGTACATTGTTCACATGTTGAAATATTTTGGAAAAACCAGCTTAAATAAAATATATCATTAAACTTAATTTCGTCAGTTCTTTTTTATTTTTTATTTTTGGATGCACCTACTAGGATTTTTTTTTTCATACTGGGGATCAAACTCAGGACCTTGCGCTTGCCAGGTGGGAGCAGCACCACTGAGCCACATCCCCAGCCTGAGATATTTAAAATACCGGTTCCCGTTATATTATATGTTGTTGCCTTTGGTCACTTACTTTTCCTTTGCCCAAGAAGCAAAAGGAAAAACATGAAGCAAATTCCAAAATTGAGGTTAGCACATGAGTTTGTTTTCTCTCCTGCCCATACAGTCCAAACAGGAGCTCTTAGGGACAGCTAGGGCAGCTGCGCTCCAGGGCCAGGACCAGCCTCCTTGCTGATTATGACTCCACCACTCTAAACATAGAGTTTTCATCCTGAAGTCTGAGATGCCTGCTCTGGTCCTGATCCATGTGCACCAGTGGAAAGAGAAGGGCACAGGGCGGGGCTTTTCCCTTAAGGGTATGTTAGGATGCACGTTGCTCTGCTCACTTCACGCTGGCCAGAGCCCAGCTACCTGAACACACTTAGAGGCAGGAGAGTCTGGAAAGTGTAGTCCTGGGCCTGGATTTGGCTCAGTGGTTCTGCCACCTGCCTCGCAAGTGCAAGGGCCTAAGTTCGATCCCTGGTACAAAAAAAGAAAGAATTGTGCTTGGAAAGTGTAGTCCTAAACTGGTGGGCATGTTCCACCTTGAACTTGGAGACTGTGCTGGTCAACTTTCCACTGCTGTGAGAAAACACATAGAAAAACAACTTAAAGGAGGAAAGGTTTATGTTGGCTCATGGCTCTGGAGGTTTCAGTCCAGGGCTGGCCAGTTCCATTGCCTTGAGGCCTGTGGAGAGGCAGAAATGTCGTAGCAGAGGAGCATGACAAAGGAAATCTGCTCACCTCAAGGCTGCAGGAAGCAGAGAAGAATGGGGAAAACCAGAGAGGCAAGTCCCGGAAGCCAGGACAGTCCACAAGGTGACCCATCCCTGCCGCTAAGCCGCGGTTCCCGTTTCCATCACCTCCTGGTGACGTCATCCCATTGCGATCTCCTCAGTGGATTCACCCCTGGATGAAGCTTGGCCCCTCGCGATCCATTCACCTCCGCAAAAGCCCACCAGCCGACACCAGGCCTTTAGCACTGAGTTTTGAGGGGTTTTCGAATCCAAACCCCAACAGAGAATTTGATTGTTGAAAGAAAGGGAGAGTGAATACTGGGGAACAACTAGAAGTCTCCGTTACACCCAGAGAAGGGCATTGACACACCTGCTCCAGGTCTGAAGAGCAGCGGGAGAGGGAGACAGATCATCTCAAAGAAAAGCTAGCTCCTAGCCAGGTGTGGTGGCGCACACCTGTGATCCCAGCATGCAGGGAGGCTGAGGCAGGAAGATGCCAAGTTCAAGCTCAGCCTGAGCAACTCAGAGACTTGGTGAGATTTTGACTCAAAACAAAAACTACAAAAGGGCTGGGGATGTAATTCAGTGTGAAGACCCTGGGTTTACTCTCCAGTACTGGAAAGAGAGAGGCAGAGGCAGAGACAAACCTACTCCTCTTTAAGAGATACCTTTAACAAAGAAAACCCAAGTCCCTGCATATTCCCAGATGTTCCTTGGTCAGGTAAGCTTATAAGAGAGGAAGAGAGCAGTCAGACAAGGGAGGACCTCTGCCTGGCTGGGAATGATTATCTGAGTTCCAAACTGCCTTGGAGGGACCATGACTATGATTCCGCTATTTTGAACATTTATCCTCAAGGTCTCCGCTGGCCACATGGCACAGGAACAGTGGTCCCACGTGTGAGTCAGGAGGCTCTGGCTGGTAAACATCCTTTGTGTGCCTTCCTCCCATTCACCTAGGAACTATCCCACCTCTAACAGGACCTAAAAGCCAGCAGGAGTGGACAGGAGGCAACTGTCCAAATATCCAGAGTGGGCAATGGCTGGGCCTGGAACATTGGGCCTAGCATTACTTTCTCTTTGATCCAGAACTTCTCAACAAAAAAATTCTCAAGAGGAGTAAATTTGGTTGCCCTGAAGATACGGCCGTGATCTGCCATGTTCACCGAGGTCTGCCCACAACTTGGCGTGGAGTGAGGTTGGAGGAGCATTAGCGGACAGATGAGTGAGTAGGGCTGGGTTCACCTGGAGTCAGACCCAGAGTCGAGCTGTGGCGGGGCCATTCGGGGGGTCACTCGGGTTTGGAGTTGGGGGCCCTGGACCTGCAGTCCCTCCTTTCCCCTCCTCTGCTGCTATGCTGGCTCTCAGGGTCAGGGTGGGCTGAATTTGGGGGCTGGACCTGCCGGATGAGAGGTGGGGCAAGGTGGGCATTTCCTAGAAGGCTGCCCTCGACCCCACTTTGTTCCCAGCCAGGGTCAGACAAGGAGACCCCGTTCGGCCCCAGGAGAGGCCGGACGCTGCCCCCACCCCGCCCCAGCCCCCTGCTCCCATACATCTTGGTGTCAAACACATTTTATTTCCTCACGTCTGGGGACCCCGGGGCTCCCCTCCAGGATTACTTCCTCCTCGGGTTGTTTTCCAGCTGGAGACTCTGGGAGCCCCACAGCAGGGGGCGGCTGCTCCACTGTGGCCCAGGAGGCTTCAAAGGGCCCAGGGTAGAGGCCAGCTGGGAGCCTGCTGGTCGGAGAGGGGCACGGTAGGCCTCCGCTACCGGCTCTCTCATTGGTTCCCCAATACCTGCCCCTCCCCTGCTGGCTGAAAGGTACATCTGTGGGCATAAGGTGACTTCAAAGGTTAGGAACCAGGACCAGGACTCCTTGCCTCCCCCTCGCCTGGGCTAGGAGGGGCCAGGAAGTGCACCCCCATGATGGATTAGGTGCCTGAGAGCCATGGAGAGCTCATGGACAGAGACCTTCTCCCTTTTCATGGGGCTCAGATTTCAGGATTTGGGGAGGGAGAAGGGGGTGAAATAATTAGTAATTTGTGATTAAGTCTTTTCATGGATATTTTGTTTCTTTGTTCTGTGATGTCGCCTGGAGCCATTTAAAAAATGACTTAATGACAAAAAAAAAATAATTGCTCTTTGTAACTAATGACTGTGTCAGAACTTGGAAATCACCAAAGCCTCAGAAAGTAGAAACCGAGACACAGACGGGATGGGGGTGCCGCTCTCTAAGGGACCGGATCAGCAACCATAAAGTGGCCCCAGATCCTCTTGCATCAGTGGCCCTTGCCCTCCTTCTAGAGCTGGCACCGCCCCTCCTTGCCCTCAGCCTGGGGTTGCAGGCCTCAGCGCCCTCGGGGACTTTGCCTTGGAAGGTGACAGGGTCCCAGGATGGCCTAGGGTGGGCGCGTCTCCTCTGCCTGCCACCTCGGTGTGTGGGGTGTGGCTGGTAGAGAGGGTGTCCTGCCCTCTTCTCTCTGCTCTGACAGCCCTGTCTGGAGCCCCAAAGTGGTCTGGGACTCTGAGTTCTTCCGCAATTAAAACATGTTTGTCAGATAAAGATCGGAAAGGTGTACAAAGCGATGGTTTGACAGCTTGTTCTGCATCTCTATTGCTCTTGTCTTCCTGGCCAGGCTGCCCCCGCCCAGCCAGGCTCTCTGCAGATGTTCCCGCCCTCTCCCTCCAGGTGAGTGGAGCCTGTGGCGCCCTCCCCGGCCTGGACTCGGTGGGGCTCCTTGTGCGCCCCTCCCCGCAGCCCCTGGAGACCAGGCATGAGCCGGGAATTGCTCACACAGCGGATTCCACCCCTGCTCCCCTCCCGGCCTCGCTCCCATCTCTCCCAGGGGAAATGCTGGGGGTGGGAACCCGTTAACTTGTGCCTTCTATTTGGTTTTCCTCTGGTTATTGTTTAAAATGCAGAGATTATGAGGTCAAACTCTCCCAGCCAATATTTTTCTAATGAAAAATGTAGTAAGGCACGACTGAGTAATCTAATCTATAAGTTAAGCGTTCCACACAGCAGCGATTTTCACCGACAGAACTTCAATAAATCTTGTTTTGAGAAAAATGATATGAGGCTGATGTTCTATTTTTGTCAATTTGAATGGACTCCCCTGCCCCCCAGCCCCCAGATATACTGCACTGCACCCCGCCGATCTCCTACTTCTGTCCCCCGGAGCTGGCATGCAGCGGGCCGGAAGGCATGCCGACAGGCTGGAGTTCTGGTCCTGTCAGCTCCGAGCCTGGCCGGTCCTGGGCAGGACGTCACGAGTCGGGCCAGGGCGCTGGTGTGTGCTTCTCCAGCCAGGAGCTCAGGCGGCCCAGGAAAGCCTGTTTCCCGTTGCTGTGCAGGGCTGAGCAAGGGCCCACAGCAGGCCTTGAGTCTGCCCTGAACCACTGGTAGAACTGGCAAGAAAGGCCTCACCTCGGGGCGAAGTCCTTGAACCCTCAAAGCTGCTGCTCCCCACTGCCTGACTTGAGTATGTTGGGGAGGCAGGGCTTACCTGAGTGTATTTGTGTGCGTGTGTGTGTGCGTGTGTGTGTGTGTGTGTGTGTGTACCTGTGTGCAGGGATCTGGGGTGGAAGCCGGGATCTCCCTGGACACGTGGGGCATAGGACGCCCTTGTGGGTGATGCTGCTGAAACCGAAATCCAGAGAGATGTTTTGATCCCAGGGCATAGGTGGGAGGCCAGGAGAAAGAACAGAGAAGCTGTCAGAAGAAGCTGGAGACACTGAGGGCAATGTGGAAGGGCCACAGCCCCTCATCAGAGAAGTCCGTTAGTAGAGGCTCCAAGGTGAGGGGCTCCCTCCCTGCCTCCCAGCAGTGAGCGTCAGCCTTTGGGTCCGGAGGAGTCGAAGGCTGCAGGTGCAGAAAGCCACAACCAGGACCCTCTTAGGGTGGGAAAAGAGGCTGACGTGGTTCTGCCATTAGGACCATCTGACCTTGGGGCTCAGGCTTTCTCCGTTAACATGAGGAGACTAAGGCCAGTCCTACCTGTCTGACAGTGGTCTTGGAAGACCGATGAGAAGAGTCATGCAGACACCTCTTAGAGCTCTGCGCAAGCTGCGCCCTAGACAGATCACGAGGGCTTTGGGCCAGGGAAGGAGACCTGGGAACAACCCGGAGCAGCCTGCCCGGGCAGGGGCTGGAGCCGTGCTCAGGCAGCCCAAGGAGTTCGCAGGCTCCCACCACTGCCAAAAAATACACCTCGGAGATGAGGCTGGAAAGGCCAGGGACAGGAGCCTTCTGTGGGGGAGAGGAGGGAAGGGCAGTCCTGCCGACCCGTGTCCAGCACCGGGGCTGCCCATCTCCCGACCCTCTCACTGCCCCACTGCGTCTCTGTGGGGCTCTGAGTAGGTCCCCAAGGGGGAAGGGTGACTCATTTTAGCACCAGACAGCGCACATCGGTTGCGAGTCTGCCCACCACTGACTGCTCCCCGAGGGCAGGTACGAGCGGGAGCCCAAAGCTAGCTGCCTTGTGTGATGCAGCAGGGTTGGGCCGGGCTGGAGGGTTGCCAGGAGCCCTGGGCCCAGAAATTGAGGGAGAGAGGCGCTTTCAGACTTCATGTTAACTGTGTTACTCACCCACTAAAAACCAGGTTTTTCAAATAATTCTTTTTCATTTCTTTTTTTTTTTTTCAGTCTAGCGACTCAGCCCAAGGCTTTGTGCGCAACCCCACTCTACCACTGAGTGGCCGCCCCAGCTCTTTAGCTTCTGTTCTGAGACAGGTTCTAGCTAAATTGCCCAGGCTGAAGCCGGGCGTGGTGGCGCACTCCTGTAATCCCAGCACTTGGAAGGCTGAGGCAGGAGGATCGCTGTGAGTTCAAGACCAGCCTGGGCTACATAGTGAGTTCTGGGTCAGTCTCAACTGCATAGTGAGACCCTGTCTCAAAAAAATAATAAATAAATAAATTAACCAGGCTGGCTCACACTGGCCATCCTCCTGCTTCAGCCTCCCAATCCAAGTAGTGGGATCATAGACATGTCCACTGCACTCGGTTCTAAAAGCACTCTGATCATAGGAACATTTTCATGGCTCAATTAAGAAAAACAGAATACAAAGCACTGGTACAGAATGGTCTCAATAACAAGGCAAAAATAAAGCCATAGATTAAGAAAACAACTATGATTATCAAAGGTAGAAGGTGATTGTTTCTAGCCGTGTATATGATTTTGTTTTTTATACATCTCTAGTTGTCAAATTTTCTACCACTGACATTTTTTACTTGGAATTAAGAAATAATTGCCAGGGATTTGGCTCAGTGGTTCTGCCTGCCTCGCAAGTGCAAGGGCCCAAGTTCGATCCCAGTACAAAAAAAAAAAGGAAACAGGATGATGCTGAGATTAGGCTGAACCCCTAAAGGCAGACGGGGACCTTTCACGGACCCAGGCTCCCCTGCTCCCACTCAGCGGGCGGGGTGGGGGGAGCAGCTGGGAGTCCACCGTGCAGGGACGTTGTGCAGGTGGCACCAGGTGCAGGATAAGTCTTCTCCTCCCAGAGAGGGCAGAGAACTTGCAGGCTCTGCCTGTCGACCTCCGGAGAGGCAGAGGCACGGCATCGTGCTGTGCTCAGTTCCGGAGGGTTTCCGGGTAGTTTCAGGGCTTGGCCGAGGAGTCTCAGGGAATCCCAGCTGGGGCTTAGTGAAAATATGGCTAAGAAATTCTAGCCGACCTTCAAGTATTGTGTTATGCAACAGAAAAAACACATAAAAAAGGCTTTTTAGACAATTTATTTATGAGTACGTCTCAAAGTTCTATTTCAATCCTGCTGCCAACGAAGGGACTGCAAGCGGCCGCCTGGAGGCTCCTGGAACACGAGAGACGAGGGGCCCCTTGCACAGAAATAACTTCTGGGGATTCCTCTTCTGATCCGGATGGTTGGTAGGATTCCGAGAACATCTGAGTCGTTAGGAGTTATCAGAAAACACCTGCAGCGTTTGCATCGGGACTGCGGATTTCTCCCCAGAAGGAAGTAATGGGGATGGGCGGCCGCTCTGTCCACCCCGCCCGGGAGTGCCCTCGGTGGGCTCCTGGCCGAGGAAGCAGGTCCTGTGTGCTCGCCGCGCCTGTCGGAGGGCAGCGGACGGCAGCAGGGGTCTGGGAGGCCGGAGTCCCCGTTCGGCTCCCACCGAAGGCTCCGTCCTGCTTGTCAGCCAGAGCGGCGCTTCAGTCTCCGCCCAGGCCTCCGCCCAAGGCCCCGGCCCCTCCAGCGCCAGGAGACTCGGCCGCGCGCGTGGACCCAGTCTGACTCCCCAGAATCTCGCCCTCCCCGTTGTCAGCTCTCTCTCTGTTCCATTGGAATTTAGATTCACGGATGGGAATAATCATTTCCCGGTTCATGACACACTCTCGTCGTTGGCTCTTGAACAGAACCTTTGTTCTATATGTAGTTAGTAATCTTTATTAGTTGTTTAAAAATAGCATTGTAGCCGGGCATGGTGGCGCATGCCTGTAATCCCAGCACTCGGGAGGCGGAGGCAGGAGGATCGCTGTGAGTTCGAGACCAGCCTAAACTGTATAGTGAGTTCCAGATCAGTCTCCACTACACAGCGAGACCCTGTCTCAAAAACAAAAAACAAAACAAAACAAAAAATAGCATTGTACCAATAAACTCAATAAAAAAATAAAACTCATTAGAAGTAATGGAGAAAAGAAACAGTATTGTGAGCATTAATCGTGGTGGCTCATGCCTGTAATCCCAGTCCTCTGAGAGGCTGAGGCAGGAAGATCCCAAATTTGATCCTGAACTGGATAGTTTACCAACTTAGTGAGACTGTCTCAAAATAAAAAATAAAATTGGGTTGGGGATGTAGCTCAGTGTGAAGGCCCTGGAATCAATCTCCAGTAGTGAGGAAAAAAAAAAAAAAAAAAAAACAAACCCAAGTTTACCAACTTAGTGAGACTGTCTCAAAATAAAAAATAAAATTGGGTTGGGGATGTAGCTCAGTGTGAAGGCCCTGGACTCAATCTCCAGTAGTGAGGAAAAAAAAAAAAAAAAAAAGACCAACCCATGAATTTATCACCTAAAACAAAATCTTGGACCTTGACAACTATTACCAACTAACCAAATGATTCCAGGTCCCATTCCTTGTCCCCAACCTGGGAGAGCTGCCTTCCTGAGTCCCTCATCCATTGTCCCCTTGCTTTCACGTTAATATGGTCTTACCAATAGCACTTGTGTTCAGCTCCCATTTTAAACCCTGACTGAGCGTGGGCTCTTCTGCTGTCGGCTCACAACCCCTCCGTGGCTGACACATCTGTACTGGTGCGTGTTGTATGCATCAGTCTTGACCACAGCGTGTGTGAAGTTACCTCAGGCACTGTAAAAAAAATAACTGCTGCTATACCCACAGCAATAGCAGAACTGCTTTCTTTCTCTTTTTTTGGCACCAGGGATCGAACTCAGGACCTTTTTTGCATGCGAGGCAGGCGGTGAGGCCACTGAGCTAAATCCCTGGCCCCAAAGCATTAGTTTCAGTAGCCAAAAGGGGAGGCGGCCCTGGTGCCCTGCAGGAGACACACATACAGACAGGACGCAGTCTGTCACAGTACTGTCGTACAATGTGAGCCTTGGAAGGGGGCGGCGTCCCGGCCCATGCACTGCTGGACGAATCTCGAGGACAGCCATGAAGGACAGGCACTGCCTGAGTCCGCTCGCCCAGGCACTGTGAGCCAGACTCAGGGACAGAACAGAAGCACAGCGTGTTGCCAGGCTGCAGTGCGGGGAGAGGGATTGTCTGTTCATTGGCACAGAGCTTCAGTGGGAGATGAAACAGGTTCCAGAGGTGCGAGGTGGTCATGGCTGCACGATTCTGAACTATAGACTTAAAAATTGATAAGCAAGAGGCTGGGAATGTAGCTCAGTTGTGCCACTGCCTGCCTTGTAAGTGCAAGGTCCTGAGTTCGATCCCTGGTACAAATTAAAAAAAAATTGTTAAACCAGAAATGGTAGTACACATCTATAATCCCAACTACTCAGGAGGCAGAGGCAGGAGGATTGACATTTCAATCCAGCCTGGGTAATTTATCAAGACCTTGTCACAAAATAAAAATAAAAGCTGGGTATGGCAGTACACGCCTGTAATCCCAGCACTCAGGAGGCTGAGGCAGGAGGGTTACTGTGAGTTCAAGACCAGCCTGGGCTACATAGACCTTATCTAAAATAAATACATAAATGAATAAATAATTTAAAAGGATGCAGGGATGTAGCTCAGTAGTACACTGCTTGCCTAGCATATGTGAGGGCTTTGGTTCAATCAGTACTATAATAAATATTAACATGATCAAATTTATGGTATGTGTATTTTATCACAATTTTTAAAAGAAAGATATCAGAGAGGGCACAGTGCCATACAGATGTAGGATTGCAGGCTAGAGGCCAACTGGGGAAAGTGTGGTGATATCCTGTCTCAAATTTTAAAAAGTAGAAAGGGCTTGTGATATACCTCAGTGTGAGGCCCTGGGTTCAAGCCCCAGTACTGAAGGGGAGCAGAGAGAGGCCACACTTTTTCACTCCTTTCTCAGCTGGGTTGCTTGATTTTTCCGGTTTTATTTTATTTTATTAATTAATTTATTTAGGTACCAGGGATCGAACTCAGGACCTTGCACTTGAGAGTTAGGCGGCAGAACCACTGAGCTAGATTCCCGGCCCTCTTTCAGTTCTATTAAAGAGAACGTCTCAGATTGGTGTCAGTGTATCTTTAACACCTCTCTAACATGTGTTCCTCCCCTATCCTTTTTTCTTTTTAGTTTCGAGGCAGAGTCTCACTATGCATGTAGCCCAGCCTGGCCTCGAACTCACAGTAGTCTTCCTGCCTCAGCCTCCTGAGTGCTGCGATTACAGGTGTGTGCCACCACACCCAGCCTCTTCTTTTCCTTTTTAACAGAGAGAAGGCCTCAACCTCAAGAATCACAGCTGACAGTAGTATCCCTCTAGAAGCAAAAACATTGTCTTTTTGTTTATTTATTTTTTGTGGTACCAGGGTTGGAACTCGGGACCTTGCACTTGGGAAGCAGGCGGTGGAAACACTGAGCTAAATCTCCGGCCTGCAAAAACATTGTCTTTACTTATTTTTATAATGACCTTCTTCTTCTTTTATTCAGTACCAGGGATCTAACTCAGCACCTTACATTTGCAAGGCAGGTGTGGCACCAGTGAGCTACACCAGCACTATAATTACTTTCTCTTTTGGAGAATGTTATTTGGTTTTGCTGTTACTATAGTGCTATAAAGTATTTTATAAACATACTTGATATGTTATGTACAGGTACATATTCCCTGTGACGAATGTGACCATTGTGTATGGCAAACAAGTACCAATAAAAATTAATTTAGAAAATAAACAGCCAAGTGTGCTAGTATGTTGTTTTCTTCCGCAAGCCTGTTTGAGGAACAGGGTTTAGGGACCCAGACTGGGAGGGCTAGGCACAGAAGCACCACACAGACTCCGGGGAGGTTTCTGGAAGGCTTCCTTGTATTGAGGAAATGTACAGACTTATACAGGGTAAGGGAGGGAGGGGGTGGAGCCAGGATGGAGCTACTGGGTCGCTATTGGGTAGGATAAGGCAGGGGTGGAGCTAGGGTGGAGTCGGGATATTGGCACATCGTTATTGGTCACGTTAGTTTGTGGATTGTGTGCTTCAGGGACTGAGGTGAATGGAGTCAGGACTTTAGAGGTTCTTGAGAGGAACCGTTTATCTGTCTAAGGTCAGATCTCTACACACCCAAGGGGGCGGATTATTCCAGTCCTAATAGGCCTCGGAGTTTTCTCAGGAGAGATGGGTGCGGAGCTCCTGAGTCAGCCAGACATTAACCTGATCCTCACCGGCACACACCTGTACTCCCAGCACTCAGGAGGCTGAGGCAGGAGGATCACTGTGAGTCCAAGGCCAGCCTGAACTACATAGCGAGACCTTGTCTCAAAAAACAAACAAACCCAAACATACCGGAGTGGAAAACTATTGTTTTAAAGAAAAGCATCGAGTAGATAACATAGATGGAACAGGGAGGAGGCGTGAATTGTTGGGCTGCTGCTTGATGCCAGAGCTGGCAAATGTCAGGCCGCAGTCTCCACCTGTTGGAGGTTAGCAGTCCAGAGGCAGGTGTGGCTCCGGGCGAGCGCTTACCCGGCCTGCACCAGGCCCAGCTTCCCTCCCCGTGGCTACAGAAACCAGCAAGCAAGTTCCTCAGGCTCCAATACTCCAGGTGCACAAAGAGCTCGGAGAGGATCTGGCGGCCAGGGAAAGCTGTGTGTGAGCTGGGACAGGGCCTCGGCCTGCAAGACAAACAACGCAAGGAAGACAGGAGACGGAGCCCTGCCATGAGAACGGCATGAAGGCCCAGTAACCAAGCTGTATCTCTGGGCTGCTGGGTTTGCCTGGTGGAAGCAAAGAATAGGACTGAAAATAAGAAACTTGGAAATCTGAGAAGTCCAAGGAGAGGATGTTAGACTCCATGTGGACTCTCAGGACATAGGGAGCCACAGAAAGTGTTTGGGCGGCGAGTAACAGGCTGCAAGGACTCAGGTCGTGAGCAGCGGCGCTTGCTCTGGATGAAAACTGTCCGTGTCCGGCCTTGCCCGCTGATTGCTCTTTCATCTCTCAAATGGCTCTCCCAGGTCCTGGTGCACCACTCTGCCCCACGGCTTTGGCTGTGCATAGACATTCTCTTCGCCCACAGCAGTGCAGCGTTGGAGCAGACCGTCTGCCGCCAATAGCTACAGAGACCCTGTGAGTACGGCAGCCGGGGAGGCTCAGCTGCTCTGGGAAGCGGAGAGGCAGAACGCGGGTGGAGGGGAGCGGGGTCCCAGCCCTGGGTCTGCAGAGGAGGCGGGAGCCCAGGGTGGAGGCCCTGAGGTCCTCCTGGTGGTCTGGGGCACGCAGGGAGGCAGGTGAGGAGGGAGGTGGGGGCCAGCGGCTCCTGAAGGCCTCGGGTTTGCTCTAGAGAGGCCGCCCCCGGCTACAGCCTCAGTGGGTCCTTGAGCCCGTGAACCCAGGACATCCACACCAAGATACACCGCAGCCCTTTCTTATATGTTTGAGACCAGGTCTCCTAAATTGCTCAACTGCCTGGGCTGGGCTCCAACTGGCCATCTTCCTGCTTCAGTTTCCGGAGTGCTGGGGTCGTAGGCGTGACCAGAATGCTCCTCTCTTCTCTCCCTTTCCCCGTCCCTCTTTTCTTCCTCTTCCTCTCCTTCCCGTCTCTCCCTTCTTGTCTCTCCCCTTCCCTCTCTTGTTTCTTCACAAGCAAGCAGACGCGAGCTGAGCTGAGTGGAGGCCTTGCTGGGTCACCGGCCCGCAGCACCGGTCCAGAGTGTGCAGGCCAAAGCCAGGACGGGGCTGGAGGAGGCACAGACCAGAAGAGCCGGGGCCCTGAGGACGAGGCAGAGAGGCGGGCGGTGGCGGTCTGCCCAGGAGCGGGCTCTGCCCCTCGGAGAAAAGAGCTCCCGCTCAGACGCGAGCTGAGCTGAGTGGAGGCCTTGCTGGGTCACCGGCCCGCAGCACCGGTCCAGAGTGTGCAGGCCAAAGCCAGGACGGGGCTGGAGGAGGCACAGACCAGAAGAGCCGGGGCCCTGAGGACGAGGCAGAGAGGCGGGCGGTGGCGGTCTGCCCAGGAGCGGGCTCTGCCCCTCGGAGAAAAGAGCTCCCGCTCCCCGCTCAGCTCTGCCCCTCGGAGAAAAGAGCTCCCGCTCGGGGCTGGGGGAGCCCTGCGCAAAAGGGCAGTGAGGGGCCGCGAAGACCAAAGACTGGTGGGCAGCCGCTGACAGACACGAGTGGAAGCGGGAAGGGCTGGGCGGACCTCAGAGCTTCAGGAGGAGAAGGAGAGGCTGAGGAGAAACCTCTCTACACGGAGCCGGACAAGGGGAGCAGGGAAGCCAGAGCAGACCGCACTGTTCCCTGTGGCCCAGGCCTTGGCGCTGAGCTCTTTTTGTTTGTTTGTTTTTGAGACAGGGTCTCACTAAGTAGTTGAGACTGACCTGCAACTCACTATGTAGCTCAGGCTGGTCTAGAACTCACAGCGATCCTCCTGCCTCCGCCTCCCGAGTACTGGGATTACAGGCGTGCGCCACCACACCTGGCTTTTTGTTTTGTTTTGTTTTGTTTTGTTTTTTTGAGACAGGGTCTCACTACGTAGTTGAGACTGACCAGGTGGAGCTGTTTCACAGGTGTGCAGCACCATACTAGTCAGGGTGTGCGTACACTGACATGCACATGTGTGGGCACACAGCTGAGCCTGCTCTCCCACGTTCACGCACACGTGCGCACACCCCTACAGCACTCATGCACGTCTGCGTTGCTCTCCTAACCCTCCATCCGCAGCCCACAGCGTGTGCCCTGCATGTCGGTGAGGCACAGGCATGGGGGGGCTGTGTGGGGTGGGAATGGAGTCACTCACTAAGTGTGGAAAGGAGTGGGCGCCGCTGCCCCTGCTCAGGGCCCACCGGCTCCAGAGAAGTCGGCTCAGGATGCTGGGCAGCTGCCAGCAAAGGGTGCGTCCCCTTCTGGGGTGACTGAAGGTGCCAGCCGGGGAGCACCTTGGGGCTGCGAAGGCGTGGCCAGAGCTGTGGTGTGATGTGTGCGTGTGTGCATCTGGCTGTGGGGGAGAGGTGTGTGTCATTATCACAGTTATCAGAGCAGGCCAGCTCTCGAGTACGTGTATAATTTCCCCATGTCCCATTGGGTCCCTCTGTGCAGCAGGAGCTGGAGTGGAACTAAACCAAAGAGGGATTTAGCGACGTGAGGGACTGTGGCAGAGCTACAAGTGCCGCTGGTGGGAGACAGCAGGGAGGGAGGCTGTGGAGCCCGAGGTGGTGCCTGGAGCATCTTCAGGGAGGAGGTCGGCCCAAGCCCAGGGACTGGCTGCTCCCCACAAGGATCCGGAGGAAGAAGGGGTTGGAAGGAGGCCCAGCCCGGCCCTGTCCCGCCTGAGCAGCACAGACTCCCATCCTCCGGGAGGGTTTCCTGTGACACCCAGGCAGAAACAGCCTGGGAGAAGAATCAGCCCAGTGTGGACCGCCCCACCTAAACGGGACCCAGGTTCGTAACTAGGCAGGCTGAGGCGGAACACCTGACACCCAAAGTGAAAAGGTGAAGGGCTGTTTAGCTCAGAGTTGAAGAAGTTTCCATCCGTGATGGACTGGCTCCTTGCAGGGTGCAGAGGGAAAGGTCGTGGCGGACAGGAGGCAGCAGAGCAACAGGGCCTTCACAGCATCTCTGCCCCCTTTAACCTACCCAGGCTACTTAGGGCAGGGACCACTCACACCCTTACTCCTAGTGACCACGAGTCAATTCCAGCATCACACGCTCTCCATCCATCTGAAAAAGCCCCGCCTGTGGCGGCGTGAGACTTTGGGGCGTCCAGACAGCCGAAAACAGGCTGTTACCATGTATCTCCAGGGCTGTGGCCGAGATCAGGGATGACGTAAAAACTGTCACTAATAAGCACTCCATGAATAGCTTTTTAAAATTTTAGGTTTATTTTAAAAACTTGTTTAAAAATACCATGACTTTTCTGCTTCACTTCAACTTCTCATTTTCAACCTTCTGTCCCGAAATTATAAAGGGAAGGTAGAGAAGACTGGCGAGAACTTGGAACTAAGGGTGCTATGGAGACGGAGAACTTGGACAACAACTCGACATTAAGCGTTCAGTGTTTCAGACTAAATGGGGAATTAGAGAGAGATTCCTTCTGCCACCTTGAAATTGGAAACAAGCTACATATTTCCATGACTAACCTAAGTTGCACAATAAGAGGCCTAGTTTACTTTGTGCTTTAATTATGTTCAGTGCACATAATTCAAGGAATCCAGGAGATGACACTCAGAACACTGCAACCATCTACTATTCTAGAATGGCAGCCTTTGGTTGATGATGTTGATTCTAGCTAGATGTGGTGTGCAACCCTGTAACCCAATTACTTAGGAGGCGGAGGTAGGAGGATTGCAAGTTTGAGGCCAGCCTGCGTTATTTAGTGAGAAGGGACTGGGTATTTAGCTCAGTGGTGCTGTGCCTGCCTGGCAAGCACAAGGTCAATTCGCAGCACAGAAAAAAAAAAAACCAACAAACTTTAGTGAGAACCTAAAAAAACAACAAACTTTAGTGAGTAAAGTTAAAAGGGTTGTGGGTATAGCTCAGACTCCCTGGGTTCACTCTCAAATCATCACAGAAAACAAAGATGTGGGTGGGCTCTGGCATCTCCGTGCCCCTCTCCTACACCTTAGGACTCAGCCCCAGCCCTGTGTGCTCGAGGGTCGGTTGACACCGTCTTCCTTCATGCTCTGGGGCTGCTGTTCTGGCTGTGCCTCTGAGCGCATTTCTTTCTCTAGCTATTTTTTTTCCTCCCCTTTCACTATTTTTTCCTGTTTAGCTGAGTAACCCATGCTTACAGGAAATATGTGGGGAGAAATAAGTGTCTAGAAGCAGGAAAAGGAAAGCCTCTAACCCCCGCAGAACCGTGTGTTGTGTGCACGAACAGCCCCAGTTCAGTGTGATCAGTACTGCAAACACGGACAAATGACAAAAACTTTTAAGAGACAGAGGACCCTTGACCTATACTCTTGGTCATTTCTGAGGGCTGGATGTACCTGAGTCAGTACTGCTGAGATCTGGATGTGTACCTGGGTGCACACTGTTTTCAGGTGAATCCAAGCAGTTTTCACTACTGACCCATACTTCAAGTTGAATATTGCCTTTTTTATTTGTTTTGTTCTGGTCCTGAGACTCGAACTCAGGACCTTGCACTTGCCAGGCAGGTGCAGCGCCACTGGGCTACATCCTGGCCCCGGTATGCGCATAGATAACAAGAGGCATGTGAGTCTCCCATTAGCCTAGGCAACCCAAGTTGTTCTTGGGCCAGTGGGTCGTAACTCGCGGGCCACTGCACTAACCTTTCTTGAGTGCCTCGGTGCGCTTTTTCTCTTCCTCCTCACCAAAGCCGGCTGACTGATGCCACCGCCCGTCACATGTGAGTGGCTGAGAAGAGGCGCCCGGCACTGCCGCGGCCGCCGAGGTCGGT
>NW_022900920.1:33056134-33059825 GCF_012274545.1 Fukomys damarensis | reverse complement strand
GCCTGGCTCTGAGCGCCACGCTACCCTTCGGCCTTCTCTCCCGCCCCCTTCCGCATGACGGCACGGCAGCCGACCTCCTGGCTCGCCTTCTGCCTTCACGCCCGCCATTCCTCAGTCCTGCAGCAATGCTTGTCCCGGCCCCAGCAGGGTGCCTCCCGGGTCCCACAAAGCCGCTCTCTCCTCCGCGGCCTCAGCCCTGGTCCACCTGCCAGCACCACAAAGTTCTCAGTCCAAGGACAATTTGCATACACTGCAGTGCAACAAGCTTAAGAGAATTTCTACACACACTGGTGCGCACACGTACACACATGCATACAATCCTGTCACCTTTGACCCAATGAAGGCTCTTACATTTCTGACATTCCCAGAAGATAATTTGTGCCTCCTCTTCTAATTTATACCATCGTGGATTAATTTTGCTTGCTATTGAATTGAACCTTATATGAATGAAACATATAATACATATTCTTTCATGTCCAGTTTATTTAATACAGTATTTCATCTACAAGATTTCCTTGTACTATTGCATTTCAGTTGTCTATACCTTTTCCTTGCTGTGTAGTATTCCACTATGGGGATATACCAAAATGTATTTGCCCATTCTATTGTAAATTGGCAAACTGGGCTATCCCATGCTTACCAAATCAGCTGCCATGAACACTGTGGTATTTGACTTTTGTTGCACATAAGCATTCATTTTTCATGCTCATATACCCAGGAGCAGGTCTGCTGAGGTGAAGGACACACACATGTACCCTTGGTAGAACTTCCAAACACGGTCCACAGTAATTTCACTAACTTACACCTCCATGACATCTGTGAGTTCTCATGGCTCCACTATTGTTGGTCTTTTTAACTTCTGCTATTCTAGCAGGCATCACTGTTATTTCTCTCTCTCTCTTTTTTTTTTTTTTTTTTGTTTCTTTTGTTTTGTTTTTGAGACAGGGTCTTACTATGTAGTTGAGGCTGGCCTCAAACTCATGGTGAGCCTCCTGCCTCAGCCTCCTGAGTGCTGGGATTATGGGTGTACATCACCATGCCTTATTTCTTTATATTGCATAATGGCGATGGTATTTACCACTTACTGTTCAGATGTGGCCCTAGTGATTTAGCATCCACTGCCTCTAATTCCAGTAACTCCAGAAAGTAGGCAGTTCCCCTCCTTTACTCCAACCCTCTGAAGTAGGCATTTTGAGTTGTTAAAACCTGTCTGGTGCTGTGAAAGGTGGGACTTGCCCGTGGGGAGCACTCGCTGCACCTCTATTTCCAGAAGGAGACAGTGTCAGTTCCAGGTTGCGAGGGAGGCTGCGGGCAACCAGAGATTTGGAAAAGGCGGCGCGGGTGGTGAGCAGTAGAACCAGAGCTCAGATGCACTGCAGCCTGACACCGAGGAGCCTGCTGGACCCTGCCTCAGGCTGCCCTTCTCTGCCACGCAGCAGGGAGCAGGGCCGAGTCTGACCCCTCCCCCTGCTCCATGCCCAGGCAGGACCTCAGTGAGTTCATCTGTCCCTGCAGGAGGGGCCGCCCAGAGGAGGGGCTCGCCTTAGGCCGGGCCTGGCAGCGCTGGGGAGAGGCCCAGCGGTGAAACCAAAAGACTGGTCCATGAGGAAGAAGGCAAAGAGGGAGGCAAGAGAGGGAGGGAAGGAGAGATTGAGGAAGAGAAAGGGAGGGAGGGAGGGAAACTTCCCCATCTTTGAAGTGGAGATGACAACACTGTCCTGGTTAACGATAGAGCAAGAGTCAGTGCAGTGTCATCTGCAAGTCTAATTTTTAAATTGATAGACTTTTCTAACTACAGCCATCACCCCTGGTGCTTTCTAAACTGTGTGGACTCCAGGGTCCCATCCCTGAGGGTCCTGGTTGGCTTCATCTGGGTCAGGACCAGCAGGCACATCTTTTAAAAACCTCTCTGAGTAACTTGGACATTCGGCTGAGGGCAAGCATTTCTGGAGCAAGGTTTTGCGTGTTTGCTTTGTCTCTCTGGGGGTAGAAATAGGGAAACACCTTCCACAGAAGGTTCTGGGAAGCTGGGGTCCACACAGTCTCAGGACCTCGTCGGTGTCTTCCTACCCCACTCCCCTCTGGCCTGGAGTCGCAGAGGCGGGTTCCCAAGTGCGTGTGTGTGTGTGCACACGCGTGTGTGCACAAGCATGCCTGTGTGAATACCTGCTTGGCAAGGAAGAGCAGGAAGAAGAAAGCAGATTGGGAGGGGCCTGGGTCAGGAAGAACAAGCAGCCCCTTCCTCGCCCTGACTTGGCTGGGGTGCTGGCATGGTCAGCTCCTGCCTGTTCCAGCCGCTGAGCTGGGGTGCATCCTTGGACCTGGCCTGAGAAGCCAGCGGCACCTCTTCTTCCTGCTGGCCGCTCCCCTGTGGTGCTGGCCAGGCTGTTGTCCCCTGAGAGGTCAGAGGGGGCCAGAGCAGGGCAGGGGCCTCCCACCCACTCCCCTTCTGCCCGGCCCTTGGCCCACAGGTCTGCTGTCCCCACGCCAAGGCTGGTGTCTCTCCTACTCTTGGTGCTCAGGAGGGGGACCTGGGAACAACCGCCAGGGCTGAGCTAGGGACCCCTGTGTTTTGGAGTGGGAGGGACCAGAGGTCCTGCTTCTGCTCAGAAAAACACGTGGGAAGAAAAGAGGAGAAATAAATAGAGGGCAGGATTAATGAGGTGGCTTCAAAAGCTAATAGTGCATTTACCAACATCTCCTCCTCTGACACCTCCATCCCAGGGGAGCTGGCCACAGCCCAAGGCGTCTGTCCAGCTCCTGGTCCTCCTCTTGGGGATCTCAGTGCCGGAAGGAAGCAGGAAGCCCCTCAGGATGCAGGCGATGGTCTCTCCTCTTGCACCCCAACCACTGGCAAAGACCCAATGCTGCCCCTCGTGTGAAGGGCAGACGCACCCCAGAGCCGCCCAGCTCCAGCTAGCCTTGGTGCTTTGGAGGCGGCTCCCCAGGCCCTGGCACCTTCCACAGCTCTTGCATTCTGCGTGCCCCCCAGGCCTCCTCCCCAGAAGCTGACCTTGAATTGGACTCCCAAATAAACAGTAACTAATTGGATTAGGAGCTGATAATGTCGCTGACCTTTCTTAATGTCTACTGGCTGTCTCTCCACCACACTGAGGCTTAATTGTATGGGGTAGGGAGGAGAGTGGGGGCTTCCAGGAGTGAAACGTGACCCCTGTTAACCTCGGGTAAACCGGCTCAGCGTCTTCCCCACTGCCTGCCGTGCCCGCGGGGCCGGAACACACACATGCTCCCGCTCAGTCGTCAGGCACAGGCGTGCACAGAGATGCGCAGGCTCCAGAGGCACTGTGAGTGCACACATGACCCTGAACCTGTATCATACATGTGCACAGGTCATGCCTGAATGATACACATGCAGAACTACATGCTGTAGGTGGACGAGTGTATGCATAAACAGACAACGGCTTGCCGACTGCAGGCACTGAGCTACGTGCAAATGTAACTGTACATACACGTTGCAACTGTACCACAGGCGCGCTCGCGAATGCACACAGACACACACTCTCGAACAAAGGCGCACCGACAGGCGCACACGCGCATACATGATCCCTACACAGGTGAGCACCAGAAGCTCTCCGTCTCTCCCAGCTCGGCGGCTTTCCCTCTGTCCCCTCCCAGGCTGTGCGCCTAGGACCCTGAGTTCACAGATTTCCTGGAGTTCCTTATCCCTGGG
>NW_022900920.1:33055370-33056044 GCF_012274545.1 Fukomys damarensis | reverse complement strand
GGGCGCCCGCCCCCAGCAGAGTTTGCCAGGCGAAGAAGCTTTTAGCGCCGCCACCGCCGCCGGAGTTTCTGAGTTTCCGCGGGGTGATTAGGCCCTCATTACCCTGGGAGCCGGCCGAAGGGAGAGGGCCACTGAGGAGCGAAGGGCTCCCCCCTACCCCCACCCCCCGGGACGCCGTCCAGGGGTTCCAGAGGAACGGGGGCGCGGTGACCCACGCCTGCCACCCCTGCACCGGGAGGCAGGTCGGTCGCGAGTTCGAGGCCAGCCTGGACTGTGTAGCAAGCCCCGTCTCAAGAAAACAAGAAATACATAAATGAAAAGGAGAAAGAGTAGCCAAATGGAAGGCTCCAGAGACCAGGTCAGACTGCCGGAGACGTCGGGGTGGAGGTGCGAGCTCCACTCTTCCGGGTCAGGGTTAAAGGCTCCCCCTCCCCTCTCGTGAGCCCCGCACCCCCACTCCAGGGGCGCTGCCCTAGCGCCCTGCTTCCCTCGGGCAGCTCTACCCTAGCAGGCCCAGGGGTCCTTCTCGCTTCCTGCTGGGAGACCAGGCCTCTTGTCGCCCAGGCCCTGCTGCAGAGCGGGCGCAGCCCCGACCCCTGGCTTTGAGGCCGGAAGGGCAGGGCACGAGGGGCTCCTTTGCCCTGGGTGTAGGAGAGCGGGTCAAGGCCTGGCAG
>NW_022900920.1:33050529-33054902 GCF_012274545.1 Fukomys damarensis | reverse complement strand
GACCCGCAGCGGGTCCCAGGCCGCCTCAGCCGGGCAGCCGCGGGGAACCGGCCCAGCAGCGCCTTCTGGCTGTCAGACCACCTCAGCTCTGCGCGCTGTCTCCTGCCCATAAAGGGAGATCCAGAAGCATTTCTAGGGGGGCTTGGGTTCCAGAAAACCCTACAAAGGAGCCCAGTACCTTAGAAGGAGTGGCCTGGTCGCTGTCCTTCAACTAAATCACCACTTCCGAGACAGCAGGGAATAATAAAGATAAAAATAATACAATAACACAGCTAACTTGTATTGAGGGCTTATTTATGTACAGGCATTGTGCTAAGCACTTTACAGGCTTTATCTGATTTAGGGCCCAGAAGACCCCTGTGGGGAAGTTACAGCTGATATCCCCATTTCACAGCTGAGGAAAACCAGCTGGATGGGGCTGGCCAGCGTGTACTGCTGTTCACTTGCTCACTGGGCCCTGTCCATGTCCCCGTGAAGGCCTCCGCATCACGGTTAGTGCCATCTTCTAGAAGAGGAAATTGAGGCTCAGAGAGGTTCAGTAACTTGCCAAAGTCACACAGCCAGTTGGCAGAACCTGGCCAGGAACGCAAGTCTGTCTGGCCACAGTGCTTGTGCCTTATCCCCATGCCATCCGGCCTCCTTATTTCATCTCCAGAGGCCTCTCAGCACCCCACTCACCTCACCCTGTGCGGTGGTAGAAACACAGTGGGTGATGGGGAAGAAAAACTGTGGTGAGCTTGGCATGACGCGGAGCTGAGATGCTCTCAGTGTGGCCCTCCCCTGCTTCCCCGTCACTCTGCTGCCAGAGCTGTGCCCGCCCAGCCGCATCTCTGTGCCCCTCTGGCATTCACTGTGGACGGGCACCGTTCCCCTTCGGCCCCAGAGCACACAGCCATTGTGCTGGGCTCGGCAGCTCCGCTCTGAGACTCTGCTCACTTTACTGATATTAACTTAACCCCACCACCGCCACTTCCACCCGCCCCGGCCCAGTCCGACCGACAGAAATCTGCTGCCTGGGCACCACCCTGACCTCTCTCTTCCTCTTTCATTATCCACTCCAGGCACCAGGGAGTCAGCACCAAAATTAAAACAATAACTAAGCCCGAAGTGGGCCCAGCAGCCCCACTCCCACCCTAGGGAGGGGAAAAGGCCACCAAATACCTGGAGAGGAGGCTAAGGGCAGTGGGGCCACCCTCCACACTGCGGCAGCCCTGACCCTTGGTCCCTCCACCGCAGGACCCCACTGAGGCTCACCAGCTTATAAACAGCAGGGATTCTGGCCACGCTCAGCCATTCCGTGCTGGGGGACCGAATGAGCCAGTTGGGGACTATGTGGTCCCCGAAGCTGCACACCAGGGCCGAGCCCCCCCCCAGACCCCAGTCCCACCACAGTTGGAGGTTCCTCTCTGGTAAACTCTGGGAGAATGGTTACTTACTGTCCCTGCTTAGACACTTCATAGATATCCAGCCTAACTCCACCCTCACAACCCCACAAGGCAGCATTACTGTTGTTCCCATTTTTCAGATGAGGAAACAGGCTAAACTGAGCAGCCCAAGTTTATACCAATACCAAGTGACAGCCTCAGGCTTCAGTCTCCGACTTGGGACCCTGTTTCCAGAGCCTATGCTGTAGACACTGTGCTGAGCAGTCTGCACAGATCCCTCCCGGTGTTATTGGACTCTGCCTAAACAAGATGGCCCAGCTCAGGCGTCCTCAGGCCCTCAATTTCCCAGGCTACTGGATGGGCCTGCCATGACCTCCTCTGCAAGGCAACACAGGCTGCCCGCTGGAGAGAGAGGGGACAGGCGAGGCCAGCAGAGGGGGCTGCTGTCTCAGGTCAGGAAAGGGAGAGGGAGGCCTGGCCAGGCCATCCTAGGAAGGTGCAGGTGCTGTGATGCTGGCCTCAGCGACCCAGCCTCCACACGCAGCCCCAGGGTCCAGGCAGGCGCCAGCTCCCACATGGCCCTGCCTCCCCAAGAGTGGAAGCCAGGGCATCTGCACCCTGAGCTCTGCTCAGAGACCCACTCTCTGCCCAGGCTCCTTGCAGCACCCGCAGGCCCCTGCTCTGCCCTCCTCTCCACATCCCAGCCTCTAGAGTAGTTGTGTCCCAGGCACAAACACGTCCTCTTCCCTTGTATTTCTGCTGATATTAGGATATGCTGCACTAAGGCTCTAGTGCAGTAGAAAACGGAGACTAGAAGAGCCAACTCTTGGTTATTGCGGCCAGGTGCTATTAAGGACTTTATCTAAAGTTTGTACAAGAACCCTAAGAAGTAGGAGTGTTTACGGCTGGGGATTTAGCTCAGTGATGCCAAAGCTGCCTCTCAAGTGCAAGGTCCTGAGTTCAATCCTCTGTCCTGGGGTGGCGGGAGTAGGTGTGCCTATTCTACACATGAAGGGAAGGAGGGCCTGAGAGCTCATAAGCCCAGGCTAGTAAATGGCACGGCTGAGTTTTCAATCTCAGTGGTATGCACTTATGTAACACTACTTTTTCCGAGGGCGGGAGAAGTTCCATCTCTTAAACTCATAGTCTTCTGCATTAGGCTGTGAGCTCCCTGAGGACACATTCCTACAGGGTGAGGTGAATGAGCTACCCATAATGTGTGCCCAAGGAATTCTAAGATGGGAAAGGCCGCAGGGACTGCCTGCCACAGCTCCGGGCACACGGCACATGCTGCTTCCCCTTGATTCTGCCATGCCGGGCTTGGGTGCTAGATTCTGCCACATGGATCGCACGGCTAGGGTCAGCTGACACCAGAGCCAGGTGTGAGGTCCTCAGGCCTTTCCAGACCCATCCATCTTTTTACTGGGTTCCCTAGACCCTAAAGGTGTAGGTCTGGGTGCTGGCTCAGTCTCAAACCAGCAACCAGTTCTGTGCGTGTGTGTGTATGTGTGTGCACATGTGCACGTGTGTTAGTGGAGATTGAACCTAGGACCTTTGCACTGAGCTACATCATTGTCTAAGGGTTTTTTGTTTGTGTAAGGTCAGACTGAGGCACGATTGAGACCACTGAGGCAGGCAAAATTCAAGCAACATGCGTTGAGTTCATTGCTGTCTGGGTGCAGACAGGTCAAGGGTGAAAAGTGGGGTGTTATAGGGGAGTGTAGGTAGGGAAGGGAGCACTGGTCCAGAGGGTGGAAAATTTTAGGGTCCCATGGGTGATGGGCCTGGAGCTGGCTGATAAACAGGGTGGAGGTAGAAGCAGCAGGGCAGCTGCTGGCTTTCTGGTATCTGTGCTCCTGTGGATGAGGGTAGTGGGTCTGCTTGGGGGGGTTTCCTTCTGGTTGGGCAGGGGTCTGACTTGGGGACCTGTCACTTTGTTATTGCTTTGTTTTGTTTGAGACATGTTCTCACCAAGTTGCCCAGGCTGAGCTTGAATTTGGGATTCCCCTGCTTCAGCCTCCCAGAAGGCTGGAATTATGGACATGTGTCACCACAGCTAGATTTCCAGCAGCTGGTTCTTATATCCTCCAAGTGCCTGCATCACCTCCCTCCAAAAACTAGTCAGCCTTCAGGAGGGCCCCTTTCGAGGCCAGGCTCACCCAGCCCAGTTCTTTTAGTTCTTCCTGGTATCCTGGAGTGTATTTTGGCTAGGGCCAGCCTGCCCTTCAGAAAGAAGTTCAGCTAGCTCACCACGGAGCCCAGTTTCAAGTTGTCCTGTACAGGCCTGCAGCCCCAAGGGTCTTGCCGCATACCTGCCCTCTGCCCCTTGCTTTGCCCCTCAACATAAGCTCTCTGTGCTTCTGCTCCTGACATCAGATTTCCTACAAATCCCACACTGCCTCCTGTGACCCACTTAGAATCCAACTCTGGACTTAAAATAGAAAGCACTCAACACCAGCGTTTACACTTCCTGCTGCAGCTGCCTGCTGAATAAAGGTTTCATCTTTAGAAAGAAAAAAACAGTAATAGTTGCCCACCAATTCATACTGGGGGTCGTGGGTATGTCCAGCTCCTCCCAGCCCAGTTCCTCATTGTGCCCAGTGTAAGTGACATGTGGGACTGTGTGCTGTGCCCCCCAACTCCAGAGTGACCACTTGCCCTGGGCTCATCTGTAATCTGGGGCATTGATCTGGCCCATTGATAGCTGATTGTTTTCACACGTGACTCAGCCACATTCCTCTAATCTCCATCCTTCTGCTGGGTTTGCATGACAAGAAGCGGCCTCAGAGGGAAGAGGTCCTCACCTCTGACCGGGATATAATTGGAAAAAGAAGGTCATTGCCGCCTTTGCTTCTGGGGCAGATCAGCTCGCCTCCGTTTGTGTCACAAGCTTCGGCCAGCACACATTCTCAGTGACATGGAGACAATGGCTGTGCCCCGCGATGGAGCTCGCAGAGCTGCGCCTGACAGACGCACACCACAGGACCC
>NW_022900920.1:33049579-33050310 GCF_012274545.1 Fukomys damarensis | reverse complement strand
ACACGATAGGCTCTCTGGAGGCTGATGGGCCAGCGACACTCAGGATAGTGGGTGCCCGGGGACAGCCCCACACGAGGGGGCACAAAGGTTAGGAAGCTGTGCTCACCCGTGGCACAGGTACCCAGGGACACAGCCACAGCCACAAGGACGATCACCCCACCGTGAGGAAACGCGGCAATGACAGCTTCTTTCTGGCACTGCCCACGTGGGAAGGTCCCTGGGAACCCCACGGAGCTGTGCGCCCCAACGCACACACAGCCCTTACACTGAAGTCCTGGGAGTAACCGCTGGTGTGTTGAACAGCCCTTCAAACACTGAGACTGGCAACCATGGAACTGCCCCCCAGGGTCCCCTCCGCGGGGTGTCGGGCTGTCTCACTTTCTCTGATTTAGGTGGGGTCACACCCGGCGCCGGAGAAGGACACGTCTGTGGCAGGGAGATGAGTGGGTTGGCGATGGGAGGAGCCGAGAGGTAAACCGGCCTGCGCACCTCCCGCGCCCCCAGCGACCTTGGCGGCGTGCACTGCGCAATGGAACTGCCCCCCAGGGTCCCCTCCGCGGGGTGTCGGGCTGTCTCACTTTCTCTGATTTAGGTGGGGTCACACCCGGCGCCGGAGAAGGACACGTCTGTGGCAGGGAGATGAGTGGGTTGGCGATGGGAGGAGCCGAGAGGTAAACCGGCCTGCGCACCTCCCGCGCCCCCAGCGACCTTGGCGGCGTGCACTGCGCACA
>NW_022900920.1:33031417-33049134 GCF_012274545.1 Fukomys damarensis | reverse complement strand
CCCGCGCGCGCACACGGGCGGCGGCGCCGGGTATAAATATCTCCAGCTCTCCCCATAGCCGGGCAGATTTATTCCGCTGCCAAGCCTGCAGAAAATTGACTTGTTCATGGAGGCGGCTATTGACACATCACCGGGGGGAGGGTTAGGGGAGAAAGCAGTGGAGCCGGCGCCCCTCCATTATACGTTAATGTAATCAGCAGTGTGCGAAACGACTGCGCGGAAAATAGCATCACTGACATTTATATTAGAGGATATTGATGGCAGGAGCTGTGACCGCATCACTCTGCCTCCCGTTTCCACAGATTGACACAGGAGCCTCTTGTTGGCTCCGTCCTCGCCGCTGCCCCTCCCCCGTGCACCCCCTCCATGCTGCCAGCTCTCCCCTCCCCCTCCCGCCCTTTGATCACTCGTTTTCCAGCCAACTCTTGAGCACCTACTGGGTGCTCCAGGGCCTCTCCCGTGCCCCTCCCACGTCCTTCTCCTTGGCCTCCTCCGTGCGCCCTCTTTCTCCCTGCTCCCCAGCTCTGCCTCCCCTCCCCCGCCTTGGCTGGATGGCTGGACCGCTGCTGTCACAGCAGATAGTTAATTGAAAAATGGGCCTCACCTTTGCAGCCGGCAGGAGTGACTCAGGCCGTTACCGCTGGGGTTACCTACTCCATCTCAGGCCCAGGCTCCAAAAGAGATTCTGAGGAAATTGGATTTTACATGGATGTTTTACTCGGGCAGAGGCTTTAGTGTGGATAAATACAGGCAAGGAGGCCTTGGCAGCCAGGAAGAGTGAGGCGAGACAATCCCGCCTGGGGCAGTGGCTCCGCGGAGGCAGTGGTTCCTGTGCCTGGCTGGGGTGCCCGGCCCGAAGCCACCACCCCACTCACGCCTGGGACAAGAGGTCAGAGCCAGGCAACCACACCTCAAAAGCTGCCTTGGGGAAGCCGTGTGTGATGGGTGGGTGCTTGGAAGGACTGTACCTGGGAAGGGAGAAGCTGGAGCACTGATTCTTTTGTACACATGATCGGACCTGTATCGTTGAGGCATTGAGCACAAGCTGCAGGAGTGAGGCCTGGCTGTGCCCTCAAGGACAGTCTGTTGGAGAGGGGTGACTGGGACCCCAGGCCAGGGTCTGCAAAGGGAGGTGTAGGGAAAGTGGGAGCTCCAATTCCTTCCCTAGCGCCTGGCAGCTGGGGCTTGGATGAAGAGGTACAGGGATACTGGTCTGGCTAGGGCCAGGATCTGCGGTCCCTTAGCCCCACCCTTGGGCAGGGCAGCAGAGCACCTAGGGAACTTTGGGTATCTGTGGCCACCAAGTTTGCAGGCCAATTTACATCCAAATGCCTGCAGGGCAGTCTGGCAAGGGTCTTGCAGGGGCATCAAGAGCCAAGGCAAGGCCTTGCAGAGAAGCCAGGAGCAAGGCAGGAGAAGGCACAAGAGTGTAGCCTTCAGACAGGCCTGAGTGGAAGGTGGGAGGCGGCATGCAGAGTGTTATTCAGCTCTCCTTTACTACGGTGAAAGACCTGAGACAGTCAACCCCCAAAGAAGTCTGTTTTGGCCTGCAGTTTTGGAGTTTGTATCTGTGATCAGTTGGCCCCTTTGCTTTGAGCCTGTGGGAGGCAGTGTGGGGAGTTATGGCAGAGCAAAACCATCCCCCTCCTGGTTAAGAAGCAAAAAGGAAAGGAGGGCGGGGGTGCGGTGCAGTGACAGCACGCTTGCTTAGCATGCACAGGCCCTGGGTTTGATCCCCAGCACGGGGGCGGGGGCGGGCACAGTGAGAGGGAAGAGAAAGGGTCGGTCCCACAATCCCCTCTGAGGGCACGTTCCCAGCAATCTGAGGGCCATCCCACTGGGAGCCTTCTCTTAGTGTCCCACCATCTCCCAGTAGAGGGACACTCTGGCCAAACCCTAACATGGGCCTCTGGAGACAGTCAAAAGCCAGACTGTAACGGGAGTAGATGCATGGGGGCCTAGGATGAAAGACTGCTGGTGTCTAAGGTCCCCTTTCTCCTAAGTGGCCTCTGAAAGGTGCAGGGCCTTTTCTGTGCCATCTGATCTCTGATCAGGCTCTTTGTGACTGATGAGAGCAGCCTAAGTACTTTCTCC
Source organism: Fukomys damarensis (assembly GCF_012274545.1). Taxonomy (NCBI): domain Eukaryota; kingdom Metazoa; phylum Chordata; class Mammalia; order Rodentia; family Bathyergidae; genus Fukomys; species Fukomys damarensis. The sequence goes on along the minus strand of NW_022900920.1, from coordinate 33,047,040 downwards.
TCCATGAGGGCTGGGATGTAGCTCAGTGGCAACACACCTACCAAGTTTGATTCCTGGTATCAGAAAAACAATAACAGCAACAATATTCTGTTCCTTGGGAGGAGAGCTCTTTGCAAGCTGTCACATGACTAAAAGTCTGGATTGGAGGTGAGACTTGGAATTCTTCTGAGCAGGGAACAGGCAACAGGCAACAGTAGCCTTGTTCCAGCTGGTAGTCCCGCAGTTACATAGTTACACTGTCGCACCATTGGCCTTTGGGGCTGGCAGGTGTTGGTCAGTTCAAGGCCATCCCTCCAGCTGCCCACATGTCTCCCGCTCTTCCAGGTGGTGCTCTGTGATCTGGCTGTAGGATGCCAGCGCTCCAGGATAGCAGACTCCCTCTCAGAACTCTCCCTGTCAGACCCCATCCACATCAGGCCTCTGGCCTTTAGAATGCATTCATCCTGACAGGTGTGTACCACCTGTCCTCGTTACCTGTGCCTCCCTCACCTCTACTCTCTGCGCTCTTTCCTTTCCCTTCCTAGTGACTCATCTGACACGTGGACCTGGGAAGTTTGGTCTCCCTTCTAGATAGGTTGCTGCTGCCGCGTTGTCCCTCCAGAAGCAGAGTCAGAGCTCAGTCCTCACTGCACTGAGCTGTTCGGAAGTGGTCAGGCTGTGAGAGCCCGCCCTGATGAGTGGGACTGATGGCCTTACCCGGGCTGGGGAGCCTCTCCGCTCCCTCCACTTTCTGCCATTGAGGACACAGCAAGAGGGGCCAGGCTGGTGGTATAGCTCAGGGTACAGTGCTTGCCTAGTGTACTTCAGGCCCTGGTTCAATTCCCAGAGTGCACACATGCACACACACACACACACACACACACACACACAATGCCTCATAGGAAGCAGAGAGTGAGCCTTCACCAGACACCAGTTCTGCTGGCATCTTGACCGTGGGCTTCCCAGCCTCCATAACTGTGAGAAATAAATTTCTATTATTTATGTTTCCCAGTCCAGGGTGTTCTGTTGTACTAAGACATCTAGAGCAGGGTGGTGAGGAGGACACGAGAGTATACACATGAGCAGTGTACATGCACAGGCACCTACTTGGGCTCCACACACCAGGACATGGGGCACCATTAGTGTGGCATCACGGCCCTTCCTGTGCCCAAGGTAAACAGCGAAGTGGCCAGGCAAGTAGCTTCCCACGGAGCGAAGGATGCCTACATGCCCTGGGCCCTGTGAATGTGGGCTTTGATGCCCAGTAGGACACCAGAGGACCCAGGGAAATGGGCTCAGAAGAACTGGAAACAGAACTGGAAAGCCCTGAGCCATTCATCCAGACTCCTCATCATCTGCCTTCCTGAAAGGCTGGCTGGGGGTACAGAGGGGCCTCCACAAGGTGGGTGGTCTGTTTCGGGGGTGAAGGAGGCCATCTGGAGCTGGAAATCTGGTCAGAGAAACCAAGCCCTGCTGAGAGGCATTTCCAGCCTCAGCAGCAAAGCCAGGATCAGCTGTGTGGTCTGACACCAGTTCCCTGACTTCTCTGGCCTTCAGAGTCTTTGTCTTCAAAATGCAAACATCACAATCTCTTTCTATGTAGTTTCTATGACTCTACAGTAGTGAGTAAAAATGTTTGGAGAGTCCACCTTGGGATAAAAGGAGGAATTTCAGGGCAGGAGATCCAGACTCTTCAACAAGATATGAAGAGGGCTGGGGATTTAGCTCAGAGGTTCCACACCTGCCTCACAAGCCCAAGGTCCAGAGTTCGATCACCAGTACCAAAAAACAAAAACTAAACTAAACTAAAAACAATCATTTAAAAAACACAGGAGATGAAGACAGGTACTGTGGTGCCAGTAGGGCCAGCAATTCCTCAAAGGACTCAGAATCTGGGGCCATGCTATGTACAGAGCAGGAATGCAGTCTTGGCGAGAGGAAGGCAGGGATGGTCCAGAAAGCAGTGCTGCCTACACTGCCACACGCTATCTCTGCCCAAGATCCAGCTTGCACAGCCACAGATGATGAGTGGAAACCCGAGTCATCAGACAGCAGTCCATCAGTGCTTTTGGAGGAGGGGTTGAGACAGGGTCTCAGCATGTAGCCCAGGCTGCCCTCAGCCTCCTAGGGTGCCCGGATTACAGGCGTGTGCCATTATGCCCGGCGAGCTGTTAAACGACAGAAAATATGTGTCAGGAAATCTGCACATGTTGTGCGCTGTGCTTTGGCAAGGAATGGGTGGGAGGTGAGGATCTTTGTTACTTAGTAAAGTTTCTTAGGGAAGTTTCCTAAGAAGGGTTAGCAAGCCTTCTATTAGAAAGGAGGCGGGATCCGGGCGCCCCTAGTGGCAGACATTGGTGTTGGGCAGAGGCAGCACCTCCTGGGGATCTCTCCGCGGATGTAGCAGAACAGTGGGGGGCGCTGAGTGTAATGGAGTCTGCCCCTCTCCGTCTACACGTCCACACCCGGGCAAGACGGAAACAGGGCCAGCGCCCGGGAGCAGCAGGCTGGCTGGACGATGGTCTCTATGGAGAAGACTGAGAGCAGCCAGAGCCCGCAGGCGGGGCAGAGAGGTGAGGAAGAAGAGACCACTGTGGCTCTGCCAGGACCAGGCAGAGGGGCAGATTTCCTGTCTTGTCCCACGCCCCTGCATCTGCCACCTTGTTTACCTCGTGTCTATTTATAGTCGCAGGCTCCAAGGACTATAAACCTCGAAGGGCACGGAGAGCTGGCAGTGAATGGATAAAACCAGCGGCTGGCCTCCCAAGGTCAAAATTCCACGGACTTCACATCCTGCTGGGTCAGCCACAGGCAAATAAGAGACAGGCAAGAAGCTCAGGTCACCTCCTGCCTCTGCCTACCCTGGGTTTGGGCTGCAGAGCAGACAGAGAGGACCCACTCCAGCCACCTTGGTGGGCAGTGAAGTTGGGTGTGGGCATGGCCCTGGGGTGACAGAGTCGGAGGGCTGGCCTTTGGAGGGAAAGGGGAAGCAGGGATGGGCAGCCTAAACCACTTCCGAGCAGAGGGAAGAGGGGTCGCAGCTGGAGCTTCCTGCTGGGGTCCTCGGGGAGCTGAAGGGGCCTCTCACCCAGGAGCAGGAGAGCCGACTGCCTGGCCAGGGCCTCAGCCTGAGTCCTGCCCCGAGGAGGCAGCCACTGCTCAGCCTCGGCCGACCTGCTGTCCCTGCCCCTGCCCCTGGGCCACTGGGCCCCCTCCCTGCCTTCAGCCACAGTCCAGCCTGCCATGCCCTGTGTGTCCCATGCACAGGGACCTCAAGGTGCACGCGTGTGTGCATCCACAAGTGAATGTGGGCAGGAGGATCCATAGGTGTGAACGTAATGGCAAAAGGTACCCAGGAAGACTCTCCCTGGCAGTTTTGTCATTGTCCCTTCATCCTGGTCTGCTGGGCATAATCTGAGGACTTGAGTACCTAAGGTCCCCTCACAGCCCATGCAATACTGGCCCCACCTCCCACCATCACCTGGGTTTCAGGCCTCTCGGAGCTGGACTAAACCTGGCAGGCAGGGCAGAGCTGAGGCCAAGAGTTGCCTAGTTAACACAACGCTAATCCAGGCATGATGGTCACACCTGTGACACCAGCACTCAGGAGACTGAGTCAGGAGAATCACTACAAGTGTCAGGCCGGCCTGGGCTATACAGTGAGTTCAGAAAACAAAACTAAACAATCAACCCTTTACCAGGTGAGGACAGAGGAATTGGAGCCAACATCTACTTCCTCCTGCTCCTGGGCTTGGATGTGGCCCTGGGTAAGGTCCTCTGGGAAAGGAGCTCGCAGAAATGAGCCGATTCTCAGAGCTACTCCTCTCCCAACCCAACCCATCCCAGCTTTGGGAGGTGGGGGTGCAAGTTCTAAACCAAGCAAAGCCTTTTCCTTGTCTGAGGAGGGAATAGAGAACATTCCAAAACCAGCATAGTGGTGCACCTTTGTAATCCCAGCACTTGGGAGGCTGAGGCAGGAGGATTGCCACAAATTAAAGGCCATCCTGGACTGCGTAGCAAGACTCTGTCTCAAAAAAGTGCCCCCCCCCAAACTGAGACAGGCTCTCACTATATGTAGCCCAGGCTGGCCTCGAGCTCATGGCAGTTCTCCTGCCTCAGCCTTCCATATACTGGGATCATAGGCGTGAGCCACCATCCCTGGCAAAAAAAAAAAACAAAAAACAAAAAAAAACACTTAAGTTTTTCCAAGTTTTTTTTTTTTTTTTTTTTTTTTTTTTTATGAGACAGGGTCTCACTGTGTAGTTCTGGCTGGACTTGAACCCAGGCTGGCTTCTAACTCACAGTGACCCTCCTCTCTCAGCCTCCTGGGTGCTGGGATTAAAGTGTGTGCCACCGCACTTGGCAAGGTTGAATTTGTGTCAGTGGGCACAGTGGCAAATACCTTTAATCCCAACTGCTTGGGAGGTTATGGCAGTAGGGTCACTAGAACCCATGAGTTTGAGACCTCCCTGGGTAACAGTGAGGCCTCTTAGCAAAAAGAATGGAATGTGAGCTGGGCATAGTGGCGCATGCCTGTAATCCCAGCGCTCAGGAGGCTGAGGCAGGAGAATCGCTGTGAGTTTGAGACCAGCCTGGGCTACATAGTGAGTTTCAGGTCAGTCTCAATTACATAGTGAGACCCTGTCTAAAAAAAAAAAAAAAAAAATTACAAGGAATGTTCATTTGGCTGGGCACAGCAGTGCATGGCAGCTGGTAGAGTATTTAGGGTTTGCCTGTGGAGATGTTTCCAGAGATGAGCCCCGGCACCAGGGGAGTGAGAAGGGCACTCTGCCTTCGCCAGTGTGGCTAGTACCCTTCAAGGGTGAGTCTGTTCTGCTGCCAGCCTGTGCACATGGCCTCCCGCCTTGGGCTCCACACTCCCGGCTCCCAGGCCCCTGGGCTCAGGCGGGACCCCACCCCCAGGGCCCGGGCTCTTGAGAACGCAGCTCATCAGGGCCTGACTCCCCATGTTTTCTGTCCCGCCCGTGTCTCCCCTGCCCTGCCTCCCTGTGGCACTCTGACCCCAGAGGGCTGGGAGGTGGCAGCCCCACCTGCCCTCCCCAGACGGGCAACGAGGGCCACGTGAGCCACCCAGTCACGTGCCCTGCGCCCGGGCAGCCAGTCCAGCCCTGACCCGACTCGGGCTTCCTCTGAGAACCAGCTGTGTGGCCACCCCACCGCCCCTCCATTCATCGGAACACAGCTCCTCCCCTTCGTGGGAAAGTTAGGGCCCCATGTCCTTCAGCTCCTCAACTTTCTGCCTCCTACAGCCCCTGGGGAGCGCTGAGCTTGGCGTGGCTGCAGCTGTGCTGCGGTCACGGAGACCTGTCCCTCTGCCGGGGTCTCCTCTCCCTGACCGGCGGATGCTCACAGGCCAGAGGACCAGGGCTGCCCGGTACCGCCCTGGGTCCCCTCAGGGGTCTGGCCAGCCGTGGGGCTGCGGAGATGGGCTCTTGTGAGGGCCTCTGTGAGCAGGAAAACCAATTTCTCCATCTGGGAAGGGATTCCCCTGCCAGTGTGGCACCCCTGGCCTGGTTGGAAGTTGGGGGTCCATCTTAGGAAGACCATAGTCACGTGGGGGTAGGAGGAGAGGGCGCACCTCAGGAGGACTGGTGTCTCCCTTGCCGGCAGCCCTGGGTGGGAAACTGGAAGGAAGCTGGGGCTCCATGGTTCCGAACCCAGGGCAGGCAGCACCTCCTGGATTAGGACTGAAGGGAGGATAAGGACAGACTGGCTGGTTTTGAGGGTGATGTCGTCTAAGAGAAAGGGCGGATAAACAGGCCGTTAGAGGACAGACAGGGCCAAAAAAGGCGCACCCTCACCCTTGTACTGAGCCCTCGTTTTTCATTGTTTTCTTTTGAGACAGGATCTTACCAAGTCCCTGAATTGCCCAGACTGGCCTCAAAGTTATAATCCTCCTTCCTCAGCCTCCCAGAGGGTGGGGATTACAGGCCAAACCACTACACCCGACAAGGAGACCATCTTGTATTCTCACTGGGCAGAGTGGCTGAGAGAGTGGTGCCCCACATCCTGGGAGCAGACTGGGAGGCCAGCAGAAAAGGCCCACGTGTTAGTAACCGGGACATTCACAAGAGGGTAGAGTGGGAGTGGCTTCCTGTCTCTCACCTGGGGCCTGCAGTGGGCTCCAGGAAAGCTGGGGCTCAGAGAAGCCAGAATCTGAGGTAGGAAGGTACTTGCCAAACCGTCTGCCCTCGTACCCATTTCACAGATAGGGAAGCGAGACTTGGTAGGGAAAGGACTTAGGTCCCTGACATCACCGGCCCAGCTCTCGGGCCAGTCCGGCCTCATCCTGTGGGGCTCCAGCCTGACGCGCCTGCCCCTAGATTTTCTCCCTAAGAGCGCCCACCTCCGCTGCTGCCCGACTGGAGCCCTCCCGATGGCTCGGTGGCAAAACCTCTCCGCGCTCCTACCCCAGACCAGGACTTGCTAGTGCTCCCCGTGCAGCTCGAGATGTCGATGTCGTGCTAGTAAGATGTCTTTCCCGCCAGCCTCCCCTCCCTCCCGCTCCCGCCACCCTGAGACAGCTCCGGAGCTGCTGCGATGAATCCCCAGCTCCGTGGCTCTGGCCAGTGTCCCTGGTAATTGAGATGTGCTCCCTGCCTGGGCTAGGGAGGGGCTGTGGCTGCCCGTAGCCACCCCTCCGGCTTGCGCTTAGCCCACCCCACTGTGCTCCCGCAGGGGTGAGGAGGAGAAAGCTGGGGATGCTGCCTCAGCCCAGCCCAGCGCCGCCTCCAGCTCTATCTCCCCCTCTCCCCTCCCTGCTTCATCTCTGGCACAAATCACATGGTGACAGCCCCATCCAACCTTTGGGGAAGGGTTTGTAAATGTGTCTTCCTTAGCTCTGATCTCCAAATTGTTCCTTTTATTGCATTTGTCATGGTGAAGATTAAAGTCCCTGGGTGGCCTGCACCGCAAATCACAGAGTCTGCTCAGGGAGCGCTGCAGGTTGGAAACCAACAGAGGGGCCTGGGCCCTGCTGCACAGACGCACTCCCAGGAGTGGTGTGGACCTGTGCTTCCAAGCTGAGCCGGAGATGCGGAGGCGCTGGCCCCTCTCTTGGCAGCTTGTGACCTCTTCCTCCAAGGGGCTCTTCCGGGAACCTTGCAGACTGACTGTGTCGTCCAGCCTGTCTCTTCCCCGAGCGAGGGCAAGCTGTGTCCATGCCAGCACTGTTACACACTGCCCCTCTCCAGCCACGCTGACTGCTGGGCCTCGTCCCAGCCGCACTCAGTGGCCCAAGGGCAGCTCAGGCCAGAGCTTGGAGCTTCCACACCGGCCCAGGAGCACAGCTGTCCTCTTCCTGCTGCTTTCCTCTCTGGGACACAACTGGGTACAGAGTAGGGCCTCCGAGATGGGAGAGACACAGCCGAGGAGCCGAGAGGACAAAAGCTCCCTGCACTCAGGCGCGAGAAGCAGTCCCTTCCTGCCCTCACAAGGTGGGCTTCCTGCCTGTCCCTCATGCACATTCATAACATTCAAATTTATGCCGTAATCTCTGCCGCTCCATATGTATGAGCCTTTGATGGGTGTTTGGGTTTATGGGATGCACCCAGCCTCTGTTCCCTCACCCGCCCACTGCCTCCAACCACTGCAAAGATGCTCGTACATAATTGACATCGGCAGATTCTTTCATTATACAAGATTTAGCATCTGCTCCGGGATCGCTCCGCTCCTCTCTCACTATAGATGACTTTTCCCCGCGTTTCCTATTATCAATTCAAATTAGCCCCATTTCCCCACCCGACCAGTGCAGCATTTACACTTGACAGTGAGGAAACAGCAAGGCTGTAATGGGCTCCTCAATTATTGAGGCCCAGTTAGACCAGGACCTAGGAGGCCTCAGCGGGCGCGTTCTGGGGTGGGGTCAAGCAGGGGCTCCAGCAGTAGCTCCTTGTTCCACTTGCCTCACACTGGGCCTCCAAAGGCTGCGCAGCCCCTCCCCAGAACTGCTTGTCAGTGGGCGACTAGCAATAAACCAAAGAGGCCAGCAATGGTCCCAGCCGGGCCTCCTCCATGCGCCAAGGTAAGTCTCCATGAGGATACGAGGGGTGCCCTCGGATCCGAGACACAACAAGATATCGAAATCAAGCTCCTGAGCCCGAGACAGCAGGAGAGCCCCAGGGGCTAGGAGGCGAGGCAGGGCCTTGGGAGAAGAGGCCACCAAGACACGGGCCTGGGCAGAGCTGGAATTAGGTCAGCCCTTGCCTACCGCTGCTCTGACTCAGCCAGGCCCAGCCTCCTGCAGTAGCTCTGGGCCAGGGGCTATTCAGGAATCTTGGGCTCTTCAGAGCCCTCTAAATGGCCGGAGTACAGAGGCAGAAACTCCAGGCTAGCCCCGCGATCCCAACCCCAGACTCTGCAGCAGCTCAGCTCCTCCCAGCCTGTGCTCCTCCTGTGACTGCGCCTCTCCTCTCTCCTCTCTCCTCCCCTCCCCCTCCCCTCTCTTCTCCCTTCTGCAGGGCTGTGCTGGGGGGGCAGGTGGGGGTGGGCTCTGGGATTAGAAGAGTCTTTCCCATGCTTGGCCTCAGCAGAATCAACGAATTCCTCCATCTGATTGGATTTACTCTAAGTCGCAGGCATGCGGGACCTTCTTTCCCTCAGCAACAGCTGGAAACAGCCCTAAATATGATTAATTAATGCCGTAAAAAGCCCCGGACACAATTAAGATTTATGTGTGTGTGTTTCTGTGTGTCTGTGTATATGTCTGTGTGATGGGGGCGGAGTGGATTACAAACCCACCCCCAGAGCCTCCAGGGGAGCAGGGGACATTTCCAAAGAGACCTCCCTGGGCACCACCCCAGGCAGGGTCACTCTTCCGCCTCTGGCTTCACAGAGGAGCCCCTTGGGCCCAGCGCCTGCTGTCCTCTGCTCTCAGATGGGGTGGCTGGCGCTCTGGGGCGGGTGCCGTCTCTTCTCCAGCGCAAGCAGAACACCTCGTTGCCAACCCCACTTCCTCTTCTGCATCGTTTCAGGGACCAGCGATGTATACAGCACCGCAACCGTCCCGGGTGGGGCTGAGAAAGGACTGGGAGCCCCGAGAGGGAGCAGCCAGGCTCTGCCCGGTCTTCCGCACCGCCTTCACTGCCACCCTTGAGACGCAGCCCCTGGACTCACCTCTGGACCTGGAGGTAAAGGGTAGACCTTTGTTTGGTGGTGGTCGCCTGCCTCCCCACCCACCTCTGTGTGGCAGGTGGTGTCCCCTCAGGTGTAGACATTCGGGCTTTAACAGTCATGAGCAGAAAGGGGCGGATGCACAGGCGATTCCAGTGAGGCACCCGAAGATCAGTTCTCAAAACTCTTCGAAAGCAGCACCTAGGAAAGCTGAGGCAGGAAGAGTGAAAATTGGAGTCCGTGTCTCAAAAAATAAAATGAAAGGACTGAGGATGTAGCACAGTGGCAGAGCACCCCTGGGCTCAATCCACAGTACCACAAGAAAACAAAACTCTTTGAAAGAGTAGGGGATTTCAATGTGTTTTCTTTTATGTATTGCACCTGCCTGACCTGTCTCTGCATTGCTGAAATGAAGCCCAGGAAGAGGTCTCCTCAGTTCCAGCCCTGGTGGCTAAACATGGAATGTGCTAGAAGAAATGTGGAGAAGCCCCCTGGGGCTTTCTGGGGTCACTGACTTGAGTGCTGGGGATTCTGCTTAGTGGCCTGGCCAACGGGGAGGAACCAGGACATTTTAGGACACCTGCCGATTCTTGGGAGAAGGTCTTCACACATCCTTAATGTAATTCTCAACCAGCCTGGGCTTGAACCTCAGAGATCACAATCCCACTTCCTGATTCCCTGCCACAGGGTGTGTGGACCCGCCAGCGACTCTTAGGGAACTGGTCGGCCTTGCCTGGAGGCAGGGAGGAGGCAGCCATGAACAGTTAGTAGCTCTTTGTGCACCCTGAGATTTTTAGGAGCTTTTGGGGGTTGCGTGAGTTCTTAACTGGTGACTGAGCAAAGGAGCTGGCGGTGGAGGATCTGGAGGAAAAGGGGAGTTCCTCTTACCCCCAAGACCTGGAGCAGCAGTAGCAGGGCCTGGCCCTTCATGCTCACTCTGTGTACTCCACACGGGGAGGGTAGAGATGGGAGGGTGTGAGCGCCACACTTGGGCGTGTGGTGAGCACAGAGCAGCCGCGAGGGCTGGGCAAGAAGGCAGGAGGTGTCCCACGGTTTCCTTAGGTCCCTGCCCCTTCAGGGGCCTGGCACTCCTGAACACAGAAGGCTCCTTGCATCTTCGTGGGTCAGCCAGAGATGTCCCTGCACCCGAAATGTCTCCCCTCTGCGTCAATTCTTAGTGATCCTGTGGCAAGGGACGGGTGTGTCAACAGAAGGACAGAAACCAGGAGCTGCCCCTAGACCAGAGCCAGCCACCTGGGTGTTTGGTCTGCTAGGGACAGTGTGGGAAACGAGCACAGAGTGGGGTGCTTGTGCTTCTGAAGTATAGCCACAAGTCCTGCCGCTCACCCCGGATGTTCCCGGGTATGTACCTGCCTGGCGCTGAGGAGGTGTAGGAGCCACGCCCCTCAACTAGAGATTTGCCCACAGGTTGGCTCCTGAGTGAATGAGCTCTTTCAGAGATGAAACCTGGCTCTCTAGGGTTGAGGGGTACAGAGCCAGGAGTGTCTGCGGCCGGGAGGAAATAAGTCCATTCTGTGGAGAGTGAGGGCTCGGGTCAGACACACGAGGCTGCACCCTGGGCTGACTCTAGAACCCCTATTTCTCACCTGTCTCTTTCACCTGAACTGAGGCAGAGACAGGAAGGGGAACAGGCACAGGGACCCTGTGTCACAATTTCCAACAGCCATGTTCAGTACATGGGCCTCTGCAGAAGGACAGAGAGGGGGCTGGGCCAGACCCCATGATGGGACAGATAGGCAGATGCCGGCAGGACAGCCATTGTGTGCCGAAAGGGTGGACGGGGCCTCCTGTGCAGTGTCACCACCGGTCTCCTCTTTCTACAAGGCAGCTTGGAAGCCATGCCGTTCTGGAAGCTTCAGAGGGTGGCTGGGAACGTGCAGGCTTGGTTTGGGGCCAAGGAGAGGCTTATTGGTAGCGCCTTCTTCACTCTTGCTATTAACTTTCCAGAACCCTTGGCCTTTTGCGGTCAGGCCTCCATGGGGGAGAACCCAACCTGGAACCAGCTCTGGCTCTGGGGTGTCCCTCGTAGGCAGTGGCTGCCAGGGTAGCAGGATCCTTCTATTTGACACCCAGGAAGCCTAGGATGGAGATAAGAAGAAAGGGTGACTGAAGGGGATATAAGAGGGTGATATTTATCAAGTTCTTATTTTGTGTCTGATAGTGGACTGAGTTTTTTCTTTTTTTCTCCCAGTGCTGGCAGTGGAAGCCAGAGCCTCACACAATGCTAGCATGTCAGTATTATTCCTCCTATTACTCAGATAAGGAGATTGAGGTTAAAAACTGGGTCAAAGCCATAAAACTATCAAGTAGTGAATCTGGGTCTTTGCACTCAGCAGCACTGCCTTCCTCAGTAAATTGATACAAAATCAGAGGCCAGCCTGGAGTGGTGGCACATACCTGTGATCCCAGCACTCTAGGAGGCTGAGGCAGGAGGATCCAAGTTGGAGCCCACCCAGCCTGGGCAATTTAGTAGGATTCTGCTCCAAAGTAAAATATAAAGAGCTAGGGAAGTAGCTCAGTGCAAAAGCCCTAGGTTCAGCTATAATCCCAGCCTGGTGGGGGCAGGCTGAGGTGAGCTCAAGGCCAGCCTGGGCTACACAGTGTGTTTGAGCCCAGTCTGAATTACATACAGAGACCTTATTTAAAAAAAAAAAAAGTCTTGGGTTCAACCCCCAGTATCACAAAACAAAAACACTGAAATACTGAGATTATTGTGTATGGTTGACAGATTTAGCAAATAAAAATACAGGATGCCCAGTTAAATTTGAACTTCAGATAAAGTAAGTTTTTTCAACAGCATAAGAATATCTCAGATGTCATGCAGGAAATACTTATACCAAGACTTCGCTTTTTTGTCTGAAATTTCAGTCTCAGCAAGTAGTCCCGTATTCTGCCCTCCAGGTTGGAGTCACAGCCAGGTCCAGCCCTGGCCACTCCCCAAAGAAGGTGTGAATGAAAAAGGCCTCAGGTTCTCAGGCTGCCTCACAGTGGGGCCGGCCAGAGGTCTGGGCTGTGGCCGTGTGTGCCAGGGGCCCAGGATCAGGACAGTGCCCCAGTCAGTATCACCTGGGCCTTGTCACCTGGTGGAGCTCCCCAAAAACCTGATGCAAGAGTCAGGGGGAAACCAAGAAATGAGAGTTGTGAACATGGTATCAAGCTCTGACCCCAGAAAAAGGAGGAGAGCCCCGACCTCCCTTGCGAGGCTGTGCGGATTCACCTGCCGTGGGACTGCACAGGTCTCGTTGCCCCTCCTGGGGGGCAGCCTGGAGGGAGGGCAACTCCTCTCTCGGTCCCAGCTCTGGCCTCCCCGACAGGCCACCTGCCCGGGTTCCTCCAGCTCGGCTGGGGCCTCCTGGCAGCTGAGCACCAGCACCGCTCAGGAGCTGCTCCCACTGGGCTCCAGAGCCCACTCCCGCCCGGCTTGGGGCTGGCTTGGGGCGTCTCCCTACTGAAGAATTATGTTGCATAAAGCAGCGCCACCATCTTGAACTGACAGTGAACTTTGCTTTCTACATATAAATACAGATAGCAATCACACCCCAATCAGCACCGAGGCTTCAGGGCATCATCTCAGCAACTCTAACTTTCCCATTACGATAATGTGATTTTCACTCAGTCTGTAATATCACCAGCCATGAATAAAGCAACTGGCTCTTTCCTTCTCTCTCCTCCCACCCCCTCTCACCCTCCTGTCTCCTTTCTCCCCTCAGTCCCTCTGTCTCTCTCCGCAACCCCTCCTGGTGACTGTCTCCATCTCTGAGTCTGCAGCCCTGGGCGCCCGCCCTTCCTCTCCGGTCTGTCTCTCCCTGGCCCTCTGGGACTCCCGTTCCCTGAGTGTGTGGCGGGGATTTGCGGTGCAGCTCTGCCATCGTCTGCCTTTGCCTGAAGGTGAGAGTCTTCCTGGCTGGGGGTGGGGACTTGCCAGCTTCCCAAGGGTGAGGACAGGAAGGGGAGGCTGGAACTGGCTCCTTGCCGCTCTGCCCTCCCATGCTAGGTTGGCTATGCAAGGGCTGCACCAGGAAGGCCCCGACAGAGAAGACACCAGGCACCCAGTGGGGGGACCCTGGAGCATGTGGGGGCGCAAACCCAGCCGGGCTGCAAGCGCTGGACGGTTGTAAGTCCCAGAGCAGTGAGGGTGCTCCGAGAGGCCTGGAGAAGCGGGCACCCACCACTCCATCACCGCCTGACGGAGGCACTGGGGCTGGAGCTGCCCCTGGCAGGATGTGGCCACAAGGCCTGCACAGCTGGATCATGGGGCGGCACCTTGTCGGGGCGCCTGGGCCGTGGACACCCCCAGGCTGTGCTCCAGTCTTTCACTTAGCACCACTCCAGACTTGTACCCTGGTTCTTTCCCTTGTTAGCTTTGGCGCCTGGGACCGTGCACTGTCCTCCTCGGTGTCCTCGTCTACAAAGTGGGCATGAGGACGGTGACTGCCTACTGAGTGAAGTAGTGCATCTGACGGGCACAGCGCAGAGCTCGGCGTGCTGTCAGGCGCCACTACCACACTGCGCCCAGCAGCTATTGAATAATGACCTGCTCTTGGGTTAGGAAGAATGCTGTGGAGGTTAAGAGCCTGGGGTTTTAGACTCACACTGTCAAGAGTTTGAATCCCGGATTCGTCGCTTGACAGCCTCGTAGCCTTGGGAAAGTCAGCCTCTTCCGGACAGGGTTTCTGCTGCTACAGCAGGGATAGTGGGCGTCCCTAGTTTCGGTCATTGAGAGGGTGGCTTAGGGTGACCTAGCCAGAGTAGGAATATTACCAACAGGAGGGGTCGGTGGGGGCCCTGCGTGTTCAGCCGTAGACACCCTGCAGACCTCCTCGGTGGGCTGCATCGCGCCCCGTCTCCTGCTGCCCTGTTCCACAGGGGCCTGACCTTCCTCCTGTGTGGGATGAGGCCTCCCTTCAACTTCCCCAGCTGTCAGAACTCACCGTGCTGGCTGCTGCCTCCCAGGGTGGGGGACCAGGACTACTGCCCAGCCCCGGCCCCGGTTCAGAGAAGGTGACTCCCGAAGCTGCTGTCTTAGGCAGGGAGTGTCCAGGACCTTCCCCCACCCAGTCGCTCTTCGACTCCCTGACCCTTTTGTTCTCCCTCTTCCTCTGTCCCCTCTCCTACTCTCTCTCTTTCTCCCTCTCCTACTTCTGAGACAGCGTCTTGCTATGCAGCCCAGGCTGGCCTCCAAGTCACAATTCTCCTGGCCCAGGCTTCTGGGTGCTGTGACCACAGGCGTGCACCACCGGGCCTGGATAGAAGGTGGTTCTTGATTGTGCTCCTTGTAGGCAGCAGGGGCGACCAATAAAAACTAGACACCCTCATTCTGTCCATTTGTTTTGCTAAGTGTTTGCTTGCTTGCTTTCAGCTCTCTCGGTTTCTCTCTGCAGGTTACTCTGGTGGATTCCAACCTGATCTCACATGAGAGAGAGGAGGCCCTGCTGCCTTAGTCAGGAGGGGGCCTTGGTGCTATGCTTTTCAGAATTCCCACCTTTGGGGCCTAGAGAGCTGTGCCACTGAGGCAGACCCAGGGAGAGACCTAGGGGCACAGCATCTGGCCAGAGGCTAACTTGGGTCTCTTCCCTCACTCTTAGCCTCTGTATCTTGGCTGCAGGAGGAAAGATGCTCCCCTTTATGTCCAGTCTAAATCCAAGCCCAGAGCCTTGAGCTAAAGCATTCTTACCCAAGTACTTTCGCTAAGGGAGCTGGAGTGGGTGAATCACTGCAGGTCTTGGGTCTTATCTCTTCTCTCTGCTCCTTTCTGCTCTCCTCCAGGAGGAGTAAGGCGTGGGCTGGGCCTTCCAGGAGACCGCAGTCCCAGTGAGGGGAAACAGCAGAGGGCAGGCAGAAGTGAGAGCAGAGTGTGATGTGACAGGGACACCAGCAAGGAGGTTGGCCCAGGGAGGGAGCAGGTGAGGCTAAGAGCAGGCGCAGGGTGGGGGCATTCAGGGCAGGGGAGAGCTGCACAGGAGCTCACGGGCAGGCTGGCAGAGTCGCTTTGGGAGCAAGGCTCATGGGCAGGAGCAGGCAGTAAAGGGCTGAGTCCAGGAGTCGGGCTTTTACCTTGAGAGCTGGGCCACGGAGGGCTTTTGAGTGGAGTGATTTGCATTTTAGAAAACTAGGTTGGGGGGCAATGCGGAGAGCCGGTGAAGGGTGCAGTGAAGAGAGTCGAGGAGGATCTTACAACCATGTGGACCAGAGATAGGGAGTATGGTTACATGCACAAGGCCAGAAGCTAGTCATCATCTGGAAGATAGGGAAACTGAGGCTCAGGGAGGCTGAGTGAACCCAGACTCACTGAGTAGCAATGGGGATTCACAGCATGCAGGAACCACAGGGTCTGTGTGGTGCCCTCATCCTGCCAGGCTGCACTAGCAGCAGCTGTGGCCTCTGTGGCTGGGCAGCTGCTGTCCTCTTCTTCCAGCCCCAGGGGCTGGTGCGGCTGGTTTCCTCCCTCCTCTGTGGGGCAGCAAAGTCTCCCATGGCGGAGGTCGAGTGGA
>NW_022900920.1:33000752-33031328 GCF_012274545.1 Fukomys damarensis | reverse complement strand
CGCGCCCCGTCTCCTGCTGCCCTGTTCCACAGGGGCCTGACCTTCCTCCTGTGTGGGATGAGGCCTCCCTTCAACTTCCCCAGCTGTCAGAACTCACCGTGCTGGCTGCTGCCTCCCAGGGTGGGGGACCAGGACTACTGCCCAGCCCCGGCCCCGGTTCAGAGAAGGTGACTCCCGAAGCTGCTGTCTTAGGCAGGGAGTGTCCAGGACCTTCCCCCACCCAGTCGCTCTTCGACTCCCTGACCCTTTTGTTCTCCCTCTTCCTCTGTCCCCTCTCCTACTCTCTCTCTTTCTCCCTCTCCTACTTCTGAGACAGCGTCTTGCTATGCAGCCCAGGCTGGCCTCCAAGTCACAATTCTCCTGGCCCAGGCTTCTGGGTGCTGTGACCACAGGCGTGCACCACCGGGCCTGGATAGAAGGTGGTTCTTGATTGTGCTCCTTGTAGGCAGCAGGGGCGACCAATAAAAACTAGACACCCTCATTCTGTCCATTTGTTTTGCTAAGTGTTTGCTTGCTTGCTTTCAGCTCTCTCGGTTTCTCTCTGCAGGTTACTCTGGTGGATTCCAACCTGATCTCACATGAGAGAGAGGAGGCCCTGCTGCCTTAGTCAGGAGGGGGCCTTGGTGCTATGCTTTTCAGAATTCCCACCTTTGGGGCCTAGAGAGCTGTGCCACTGAGGCAGACCCAGGGAGAGACCTAGGGGCACAGCATCTGGCCAGAGGCTAACTTGGGTCTCTTCCCTCACTCTTAGCCTCTGTATCTTGGCTGCAGGAGGAAAGATGCTCCCCTTTATGTCCAGTCTAAATCCAAGCCCAGAGCCTTGAGCTAAAGCATTCTTACCCAAGTACTTTCGCTAAGGGAGCTGGAGTGGGTGAATCACTGCAGGTCTTGGGTCTTATCTCTTCTCTCTGCTCCTTTCTGCTCTCCTCCAGGAGGAGTAAGGCGTGGGCTGGGCCTTCCAGGAGACCGCAGTCCCAGTGAGGGGAAACAGCAGAGGGCAGGCAGAAGTGAGAGCAGAGTGTGATGTGACAGGGACACCAGCAAGGAGGTTGGCCCAGGGAGGGAGCAGGTGAGGCTAAGAGCAGGCGCAGGGTGGGGGCATTCAGGGCAGGGGAGAGCTGCACAGGAGCTCACGGGCAGGCTGGCAGAGTCGCTTTGGGAGCAAGGCTCATGGGCAGGAGCAGGCAGTAAAGGGCTGAGTCCAGGAGTCGGGCTTTTACCTTGAGAGCTGGGCCACGGAGGGCTTTTGAGTGGAGTGATTTGCATTTTAGAAAACTAGGTTGGGGGGCAATGCGGAGAGCCGGTGAAGGGTGCAGTGAAGAGAGTCGAGGAGGATCTTACAACCATGTGGACCAGAGATAGGGAGTATGGTTACATGCACAAGGCCAGAAGCTAGTCATCATCTGGAAGATAGGGAAACTGAGGCTCAGGGAGGCTGAGTGAACCCAGACTCACTGAGTAGCAATGGGGATTCACAGCATGCAGGAACCACAGGGTCTGTGTGGTGCCCTCATCCTGCCAGGCTGCACTAGCAGCAGCTGTGGCCTCTGTGGCTGGGCAGCTGCTGTCCTCTTCTTCCAGCCCCAGGGGCTGGTGCGGCTGGTTTCCTCCCTCCTCTGTGGGGCAGCAAAGTCTCCCATGGCGGAGGTCGAGTGGAGTGGGGAAGACCTGCTGGCAGCCTGAGCACAGCCCAGCTGACCAGGGTCCTTTGAAGTCTCTGCGTCATGGGAGAGAGCGGGGGGTGGGAGAGATTCGGGAGAACTGGAAAAGTCTCCTTGACGCAGGTGTGGAGACAGACCTTGAAGGAGGGCCTGGAGCAGCAACTCTCAGCCTACCTGGGCCACAGCGCTGCCTGCAGAAGCATGGGTCAGGTGGGAGGAGCGGGCTCTAGGAAGCTCCCTCCGCAGCTGATTCTGAGGTGGAGCCGCACACCCCGAGGAAAGAGCCTCTGTCCCGGAGCACTGCCTTTCTGGGTGTCCAGGGCTATCGGGCCTCAAGAACCCTGTTTCTTTACATCTGTGAAATGGGCATTGGAATCCTCCCTGCTTAGACAGATTGTCATGCTCAGGTAGACTGTCGGATGTGGTGTGTCCTGTTCATCACATAGTTACCCGATTTTATTAATTAGGCAGGGAATTGCATGGAAGTGAGGTGGAATTAACCTATACAGTAAATAAACCTGGTACCCCCCAAAAAAAGAATTTGCTTACAGTAAATAAAAAGAGAACAACAAATAAGCATGTGTGCATCTCAAGGTGCACTTGAGGGAATATGTGCACGCTCGTGCATGCACACACACACACACACGCGCGCGCGCGCCTCGGAGAGCTGCTGGATAGGCCCTGGAAGCAGAGCTGCGGTATTTCAGACATGAGCTTTTATGTTTTTAGCCTTCAGAATATGCCATTAAAATACGGAGAGATGAACTGGTGTGTGCGTGTGTGTGTGGGTGTGTGTGCACGCGTGTGTTTAAATGATTGGTAAAGTGCAGCATCATTTGAGCTCGCCTGTCAGCCTATCAGAAACGTCATCTATAACCTTCACTGTTTGCAGTTTAATCTCCCCTGCCTCCCCGCGGGCCCTGTTCTGACATTTTAAACCCCATAAATGACAGTAGTGCTCTAAGCCATTTTGAAAAAAGCCAAGCATTTGGAAAAACACAGGCACAGAGCCAGCCCCCGTCCCCTCCCCTGAGCACACGGGCACTCACCTCGAGGTAGAGTCTTGCACATCCTGCGTGGCTGGTCTGGAGACGCCGCAGACACTGACCCTGGCCCAACAACTCCAGTGGGCGAGGCAGGAACTGAGCATCTGGCGTTGGTGCCGGAGCTCCTGGGGATGCGGGGCCGGGACGGGACGCCTTTCTGCTCCTGTCCCCCAGTTCTATCTGTCCCTCTCAAGTTCTGTCCTTTCCTCTGTTCCTCAGCCTGGAAAGCAAAGGAAAGAACCCAGGCTCATGCTGAGAGCTATTTCCTGTGGTGTTTGCTTAAAAAACAAGGAGTGACGTGGGACCTGGGGTGCCCAAAAGTTTAGGGGTAGGGGTCACTCAAGGTGGCGAGAACAGGCTCAGGGCTCTCCTCTTGGAAAAGCCGCGAGTACGGAGGATGGTGAATGCCTCCCAACCAGCATTTAGAGAGCACACACCTCGGGAAGCAGAATGACAGGGGAACAGAGACACTCTGGAAAGGGACAAACAGGGAGTGGAGAAGGGGGAGTGAGGTACCGGGTGTGGACCGTGAGCCCGTGAGCAACCGAGGTTTCCCTGGATAAGCGATGGCGAACCAAGGGCCCAGACTGCAGCCCAAAGCCCTCTTATTTATTGCAAAGCACCAACACTGCAGCTAAACCAGGATATCTGGTGGGTGCTGGGGAGGTGCTGGGAGCCTCAGCTGGTTCCTGGGCTGTGTGCCTGCGGCAGCACGCCGGCTGTGGGTCAGCACCACTGGCCTGGGGCCTGGGTCGGTGTGCACTGTCTCAGAGGCGGGTCGGTGCTTGTAGAATGGACGGATGGCTAAAGTGCCGGAGCCAGAGGAAGTGGTAAGGAGGCAGAGCGTGCAGGTGTGTGCGTGTGTGTGATACGGATGGGGCTGGCTGAAGATGTCTATTAGAAGAGGTGACTTCCCGTCTGGCACTGGAAAAAAGTCCGCACCACATCTCGTGTACATGTTCTGGGGTAAACGGCTGATTCCCCCGACCTTGGACTCTGACTCTGCAACAAGAGCTTCCCACTCAAGGACAAGAAAGAGCCCCAGATAATGAAGGAATGGTTGGTGTGACCGATAGGTTACCTTTTCTGGTCCTGGCTACGGACCCCGCAAGATGAGTGGTCTTGACTCTATGCCCAAGGTACTTTCCTGAGCTGGTAAACCTTTCACTTTGCACACATGCATGCACCCACAGAGGCAAGGCGCTCTGGGGTGCTGCTTGCTTCTGGGGAATCGGTGTGTTCCTGTGGCATCCCTCCAAGTCATCATGCGCTTTAAAGAACTTGGTTCCACGGCAACCAGTTAGTGTCGGGACACGAGGGCTATGCTGTCCGGCAAGGTGGGAGGTGCGGAGAGAAACTCTCTCCATCTCTCTGGCTCCAGCGTGGCGTCGCAGCCTTGAGGTGAAAGCTCTGTCTGAACCCAGGAGCAGGCACAGCCTCCACCGGCCACCCGCTTCCAAACTGCCGCTGGGGCTGTGGGCCAGTAGGAACAGTACGTGAGCACCGTGAAGCCTCACCGTGGTGGGGACTATGCCCACACTCTCCCTGTCCCTTGGAGGGAGGGAGAGAGCTCAGACTTTGTCTAGACAAGCTGCCAGCAAGGCCCAGAAGGAGGTCGGCTCAGGGTGGAGGCCTCAAGTGAGAACTCTGCCTCTCACAGCTTGGTCTGTGAGAGGAGTTGTGTGCTTTCAGTTAAAGAGCAGGTAGCCAGCTAGCAACTCATGTGGAGCAGGGAGGAGGGAAATCCAGCGGGCATGCAGCTCATTGATTTTTTAAAAATGTTTTAATTAAAACAATTTTTTTGAGACATGGCCTTGCTCTGTAGCCCAGGTTGGCCTCAAACTCACAGCAACCCTCCTGCCTCAGCCTCCTGAGTGCTAGGATTATAGGCATGTGCCATTGCGCCCGGCCGAACTCAGCTCATTGCTTTTTGCTTAGGGCAGAGGGTGAGATGTGGGCAACAGCAGTTGGGATCCATAAATTCTGTGGGACATAAGTAGGCTTGCTGAGGAGCAAGCTTTGCCACTTTGGGAGGATTATTCTAACTGGATATAAAAGGCGAAATGCAAAGACCTTGTCCTGGGTGTGAAATAAGAAGGCTCAGCATTCACTGGGCGCCGTGGCCAAAGTCCCTAGCCCATGAAATAGGCCCTGCCGAGAAGAGGGAGGTGAACACCAGCCATGTCTTTCTCAGTTCAACATGGTTTGAGACTATCGTCTTTGGGGTGGGCACTGCCAGGCAGGGCAGGCCATGTCCGTCCCAGGAAGGTAGAGAAACACTGGGATGGAGAATTCTGCTCAGCAGCTCCACTGGGGAGCAGGACAGGCAGAGCGACAAACTGGGCAGTGGCACAGTCTCCAGGGAACTCCAGAGCTGGAAAGCCCTTTGGGTTGTCCCAGGCTGGGGGAAGTGTCTGGGCCTTCCTAGGGCAGGCCTTGAGCTGCGTGACGGTGGACTTCACATGAGGGTCCTGCGTGAGAGAGGCCCCTCCCTGAGCGCGGCAGGACAGCAGGTGGCGCTAAGGCTACCCTGGGAGGGGCCTGGGCGGGGAGCCCAGCTGACCACTCCCAGACCTGTCACAGTGTGGAGACTGTGCCCAGCCTCCAGAGGGCCCGCGGAGCTCCCCCGGGCCTTCAGCCCCCTCCCTGCTGAAGGGACTGTGACCTCAGTCCCTCCCAGCACAGAGGCCACAGCACAGGCGGCTCTGGCCCCCAAAGACGCTTTCCTGACAGATGTGTAGTACTGACTGAAAGACGAGGCACTGTGAGGAGATTATGCTATCTGCTGATGTCTGGCCCCGAGTCCTTGAGGAATGGAAGCCAAGAGAGTCTCGCTGGGGGCTTCTGGGAGGAGCCAGAGTGGTCAGCATGAGCCCAGCCACGGTCAACCTCCCTGGTCAGCCCTGGAGCCACCCACTGCCTGGGAACTGGGCAGAAGGCGGCTGTTGAGGGGTCAGCAGAGGTGAGGGAGGGAGTGGGCGTGGTGACAGAGGTCTCAGCCAAGGAACAGGCAGAGGAGGCTGAGGGAGGGAGATTCCTGGTGGGGGCCTGTTTGTAGGTTACCGGGGCCAAGCCACTTCAGTCTTATTAAAGACCAGGGGTCACTGCCGAGCGTTACGTTACGTTTGGTGGGGCTGGGGCAGGAGCCATGACACCATCTTGCGTGTGGAAGAAGTGAGCATGGAGAATCCACTCTCCTTCCCTGCCTCCTCTTTGGAGACCCTGGGCCCACAGGCTGGGGCTGAGAATCATTTTTGTTCTCATTTCTCTCAACTCTCTCTGGCTAGGAGGCAAGAAAGGAAGCCCAAGCCACCCAGAGGGAAGGGCCTAGGGACGGAAGAGGCAGAGGGACAGGAAGCAGATGACAGCTTTGAGGTCTGCGTGGGGACCCCTGGGCTTTCTTGCCCTTTCCTCAGGGGCCACGTGAGTGGCCACAGCCTCCGGCCAGGAGACCTTGATTGGAAAGGGATCACTTTTTGTTTTCGTGTTTAACTCTGCCACCGAGCCCCTCCCCACATAAACAAACATTTCCCTTTGTGACCTTGTGACTTCTCCATTAGGACTCTTTTTTTCTTGCTTCAAGAAAGACCCAGGCGGGAGGGCCGGGACAGGGCGGGTGCGGGCAGGCGAGAGGCTGAGCCAATTGCGGCGACTGCAAGGTGCAAAGCAATCAGCGGAGCCGCTGGTGAGCGGGTCACTCAGTAGTGTGCACATCAGGGTGAAATCTTTTCCACTCCTCGCCAAACCCCTAGTGAAAGACAATCAGCCTCGCTGTCACCGAGCTAATTCTGTCTATATAAAAGCAGTAATGAAATTCACGGCAGGATTACCCTCTCCATCCAATGGGCCAGCGTCGTGGTGACATATCTCTCTTATTGCCCGAATGTAACACACCATCTAATTTACGTCGTGTAGCGAGCAGGAATGAAATGTTCATAAAGAATTGCTGCATCTCGTCACCTTAACTGCGGCCCGGGGCTCTGAGGCATCTGTCAGGGAGAGGAGCAGGAGGAGGGGCGGGCGGGGCTGGGGAGCGGCGCCGGGGGCAGGGCTTCTGCGGGGTGGTTGCTTCTTGGTAGGGCGAAGGGGAGAGGAGGGCGGAGGCCGGCAGAGGAGAGGGAGGCAGGGTGACGGGGCAGGCTGGGGGGCCTGCAGGGAGTGTGCTGGCCGACTGCCAGGTCTGGGTCCGAGGAGAGAGCCGGGGACTCGTGTTGGGCTCCAGTGGGCTTGGGAGGGTCCTTGGGAAACGACTCCAGACGCCCCCAGACTTTGCAGGTCCCCAGTCGCCTCCCCATGCCCTGGGATTGGAAACCCACTTGTCTCTGGTGGCTACCGCAAGCGAACTCTGCAGCAAACGCAGAAGAGCCCTTCATAAGAGTGACCACGGAGTAATCAGACACTTGGAACAAATTTGCAAATCTAGCGCCACCCGCCTCTCGCCTGCACCCCGAGGAGCACCCCCTTCTCTGAAGTACGCTTGGCACCTGCTCTCGTCTCTGCCCCACTGGCGCTCCTGGCCTCACCCCCGTCCAGTCACTGCTGTCTGCGGCCAGCCCCAGCCAGGCGGCAATCCCGTCACTGCCTCTCAGCCTGTAGCCCTGGAGGGGCGCCCTCACCCTGGGTGAAGAGTGGAACCCACCTCTCCAACTCGTGCTGCAGCCACCTCTGCCTGTCTGTGGCCATGACCCGAATTCCCAGTGAGCTGGCCCTGGGACTGCACACCTGCGTCCTGTCTGTTGCTGGGAGGCTCCCTTGGCGGTAACAGCAGCCCCAGCCTGGACCCTAACCCTGCTCCACTGCCGATGTCAGGGGAAACACTGCACCCTGGAGAGCTTCCTGGGCTCCTCCAACCTGCTCCGCACCCTGCAGGCTCAACACTAGCAGGGCAGGGCCATGTCCGACTTAGTGGCCACTATACCCTACACCTGGGTAACACCAAGGACACGGAAGGTGCTGGATAAATATTTCTTGAATGAACGGATAAAAGGCCTGCACAGTCATTGCAGCACTAGAAGTCCTGCTCCTTCATCCATTCAGCAAACATCTGTTGAATGGCTTTTGTGTGGCAGACATTGGCAAAGGCACTGTGGCCACTATGCTAAACAAGGTTAGGTTGTTTATCAGAGCTAATCTTCCCACCCAGGAAGAGATCACAACTGGGGGAGAGAGAGACAGATAAGCAATAAGATAGCAATGCCACCAAACCTGTCACTCCAGAGAAAAGTTTTCTGTCCTTACCCCCTATCAGAGTTACCCATAAGAAGTGGCTGACCCTCTGGGCCAATACAAAATTTTCCCCAGATGCAGGTCAGCTGCCTTTTAGGGAAAATATCAGCAAATGACAGACACTATTTTTAGAGTCTCAGTTGGAGAACTCTTACACTGATAACAAGAAGCACTTAAAGGCCAGTAGTGTGCAAGCACGCCTCTCATGCACCCCTCGTGACAGTGACACGTGGGAATTGTACCCCACGCTTCAAAGGGGAACCAGAGGCTAAATGACTTTAAGCAGCTTGCTGTCCAAAGAGCTCGAACACCTGGCACAGGATGGATGCTCAATGAACATTCACTGAGTGAGTGAATAAAAGGGCAGGACCCAAATCCAGCACTGCGGTTCACATCTAGATACTCACAGACAGGCTTCTGGAAGAGGACAAGACACTGAGCGTCAGGAGCTCCAGCCTCTGGGGAACTCCTGGGGTGAGACCTGGACGGTTGTTGCCCTCAGCTCCTCCCTGACCCCTACTTCCTGGAAGCCCCTGTCACAGCAGCTCTCCCTGCCCGGCTTTCCTTCCTCCATGCTGCCGACCATGTGAGGTCTGAAACCCTAGAACATGAGACAAAATGCACTTTTCCTCCTTCAAGTTGCAGGTATTGGGATCCCGGTGACAAGGAAAGTGACAAAGATACCCAGGCTGTCTGGATCCAAAGCCCTGGTCTTTCTGCTGCTATTTACCTCAAGCAACTGGCTTGGGATGTTCAGGGTCAGTGTCAGAAAATGCCCTCCATGCTGGGCTCTGGGTCTAGGTGTCTTCTCTTCCAGCCTCCCACAGATAACTACACCTGAGACATCAGGCCTGGCTGGGCAGGGAGTCTTTGCCTGAAGACAACCAGGCCAAGGGAGTAGATGTAGATCAATTACAGTTAGACCTGTATTTAGTGTGCATGAGGCCCTAGGTTTGATTCCCTGGTACTACAGGAAAGAGGAGGAGGAAGGCCAGGGATTTAGCTCAGTGGTGCCATGCCTGTCTCCCAAGTACAAGGTCCTGAGTTTGATCTCGGTACCAAGAAAAGAGAAGAGGAGGAAGAAGAGACAAAAGGAGGAGGAAGAGGAAGATAAGGTTTTCTTTATCAAAGAGAAATACCTGAAGATGTCATGGAAGCGGTAATACCGGCCTAACACTCGGTAACCCCTTGAGTCGTGGCAGCGGCAGGAGTTGTGGCACGTTTGTCCTCCCTGACCGGAGCGTGACCCTCCTTCCACCACAGCCCTATAGGACGGAAGTGCAAGTGGCCACCCGCTCCTGCCAGGGGCTCCGCGAGGCTCAGGACTGGGAGATCTCCAGCGCCAGAGGGCTCCACCATCATTACCCTCACCTCTCAGGAGACGCAACGCCACACAGCCAGGCAGCAGAACTCATTCGTATCTTTTAAGTGAGGTAAAGTCTCCATCAAATAAGTCTCAGGAGCCTGTTTAGAGCTTGCATCCAAAGGTACTTCTAAGACACAAATGCTCCCTGAACACCTCCTCAACAGCGGCACCTTTTCTCCCCCACCAGTCTGAGGCCAGATCCTCAGCCAGAGCACCCCTGAGCTGTGTGGCTGGGTGGGGGTCCCCAGGCAGCCTGCCCTCCCAGCTGGGAATGGCTCTGTTACCCTGCGGACATTCAGGGTGTCATGCAAGTTGGACAGATAGAAAGCATCACATAAGGTCAGGGCAGCAGAAGAAAGAGAGAAAACTCAACAGTTATAAAGAATCAGCATTCTCCAGCAGTATCTGGAATATTACATTGGCAGAGGGCTTCCTGCCTCAGGATCTGTGTAAACCTGCGGGCTGTGCCTAGAGGAATATTAGGCTTAAATTTTGCTTGACTGTCTTTGGGCAGTCAGAGGGGGACAGGAAGCCTGTGTGGAACAAATAAACTAAAAGAAGTTGGCTATGGGTTAAACAGTGGTACCTATGGGCTAAGGGTATAGCTCAGTGATAGGGCACTTGCCTAGCACATACAAAGCCCTGGGTTCCACCCCCTGCACACCCCTCTCAATTGTAGCACACACCTACTGTAGTCTCATCTACTTGGGAAGTTGCGGCAGGAGGATCACTTGAGCCACACTTTCAAGTCCAGCTGGGTAACATAGTAAGACCTTGTCTCAAAAAAAAAAAAAAATCAGTAACCAACTCTGTCAGTGTGGTTTTTTGATTTCCACATTTTTCTACCCCCTTTATTCTCACCCTTTTTTTTTTCTATCTTCAGACTGACATAAATGATACCCTGATGGCTATTTTGGCTGCAACCTTATATACCCCAGGAAGCCTGAGCCCCAGCTGCCAGCCAACTCTGATCCCCTAATCCTCCCAGGCCAGCTGGTTGGAGTTCAGAGGGGTGGCAGACCCAGTAACCATGGGCAGATCCCTTAACGTCTCTGTGTATCCCTGGCCCTAACGCCAGCCTCCAGCTCCCCGCCACACATACCACCCCGATGATAAGCAGCAGCCTGAAGTTCATTTCCTCATAGGACCAGGCATCCTCAGGGGATAGTTTGATCCTGGGTGGGCAGGAGCTTCGCAGAGGCCCGGACAGCTGTGCAGCCCCTGATCCCAGGAGAAAGTGGGGACGGCTCAGGCCTCTCGGCCCATGTGAATGTGTGACCAGTTACGACAGCAGCAAAGACCCTGGGCTTGACTGAGACTGGTTTTCGTTTTTGTTTTTTGCTTCGTCTGTGGTGCCTCACATGCTAGGCACTGAGCTGCCTCCCAGGCCTGACCAGGGGTCTTGTTAGCATCCAGTCGGTTTAGTGGAAATGGCGACCTCATCCAGCCTTCTTGGAGTCTAGTGCGATGACCTGGAGATTCCAAGCTGTGGACAGAACTGGGAGGCCCCTCAGAGGGAGCCCAGCCCGTGGGCCGAAGACACAGCCATAAATTCCTATCAAGTACAGTCAACCCCTGGTGTTCTCCAGCCTCCCAAAGCCACTTGATCTGGTGGCCACTGCCTGCTCAGTGACACTAAATTCTCTGGTAATCTATAGGGATATGTAATTATGCTGTAGTTGGTGACTGTTCACTAAGTAAACCCTTGGTGTAGTTACCATGTAAGTCAACGGTATTTACAGGATATTTTTTCTGCCTGTAACTCAAAGCCTTACCGAAACAAATTGGAATTGCCTTCTGGAGGCCGTTGTTATAAATTACAGACCCAACATCTGTCCACATCTGCAATGTCTAGACAGCCTGTCTCAGCCACAAGAGAAGAGAGCGCTGAACGGGGCGGGGGAAGCGAGGATGGCAGAGGGAAGGCTCAGGTTCACATTGCCACTTCAGAGGCCGCTTCTGAGACGCCGCCACCCAGGAGCCCAGGAGCCCAGGAGCCGTGCTGGCCATGGCCCCGGATGTTTTGGACACTGCCACTTCTGTGGGGCCAACGTCCGCGGGGACAGACTGTCAGCAGTCATAGCAGGGCCTGGCAGATGGAGTTAAACACGGAAACTGACTGCAGCCAGTTCAGGAGAAGCGGTGCTTCCCGGGCATCGCCTGCCCTCTCCCACTGCCCTCACCCCACCTGGCTCAGCTGCAGGATGGGGAGGGATCTGCCTGCCTACCTTTCCCGGGGTCTCTCCTGCACCCACGATAAGGAGCCTGCCCATCAGCTGAGTGACTGTATTTTTTTACAGTTCCTAGCACAAACCTTCTCATTTATATGTAAAGCAGCCATTAGTCATAGCTCCGTTCCCACACACTGCCTGATGTACAATCACATTTTGCAGTGGATGAATCTTTCCACACAGCTGCTCTGCTATGAATAATCCGTCTCCAGGCCCATAAATCAGAAAAAAATCATGCCCCTCATTCGCCTGATCCTTATACAAAGTCATATATTTTACATGAGGATGAGCTAAATATTCATGAGGCTTAAAGGCTTTTTTCCTAGGCACTTGTTGGGGTTGTTTTTACTATTGAAGGGCTACCAAGATTGTATTTTGGGGAGCAGGGGATTTGGGAGAGGAAGAGGAGGAGGGAGAGAAAAAAATCTGTGTGTGTGTGTGTGTGTGTGTGTGTGTGAGAGAGATAGAGAGAGAGAGAGAGAGAGAGAATAAAGAAAAATAAAACAGGAAGAGAGATTGATTGAGACGCCAAGCTTATCCCTCGGACTGAGTCGGGTGGGACAAAGGATGCTCTCATGAGGTCTTGAAAACATGATAAATATTTGTTTACCTGTACTTCTGTTCTGCTCAGAGCCATAAATACTGTCACCTTGATCTTCAAGGTCATTTTGTGAACCTTTGCTCTCTGGCCCTGGAGCAGAGCTTGGCCCTTCTCTGTGTACAGCGGTATCTGGTGCCCCGTGGGAACGGGTGAAAGTAAAGTTTGGAGGGAGGGAGGGGAGGCATTCGGGAGACCACTCTGATGCTGCCAAGCATCCCACCTACACACAGCTGAAGGCCCCCCAGCAGCTCGGTACTTCTGGTACGCCCCATTCCAGCTCCAGACAGCATTTCCGGCGGCTTCCTGCCCCCTGTGTACTGCCTCCTGGTGTTTTCCTCCAATTCATTCCCAGCTCACCACCGCACAGCGTGCCCTCCCTAGACATCTCCTCAAATTCTCCCTCTCCCAGAATGTGGTACGGGGAATTGAATCCAAGTCCTTTGCATTTTTACATTGAGCTATATCCCCAGCCCTTTTGCTTGTTTGTTATGTTTTTATCTTGCTAAATTGCCCAGGCGGGGTTTGATCCTTCTGCCTCAGCTTTCCAGAGGGCTGGACTATGGGCGTGCACTACCACACCCCAGCCTGGACTGCAGAGCCTCCCTCTTCTCCCCAGAGCCTGGAGCTCCCTCCTTCGTTCCCTCGCCCACCCATCACTGCGCCTGGCTGCTGGCAGGTGCTTTTTCATTTTATCCTGGCGTTCGCTCAGCATTTGTCTGTGCGTTCAGCGGCACTGTCTGTCTGGCTCATTAATGCCCTCGTCTGCAGCGGTGATGAGGACGCGTCCTCCCTTCCCAGGTCTCACTGGCAACATGAAGAACGGATGTTTAGGTCGCGGTTCCTTGGGTTTAGCTCAAGACCTGGAACTGCACACAGGCCTCAGACCCTCGCAGCCTGCAGTGGGCGACGACAGTGCCTTGGGTTCGAGCAGCTGTCCTTGAAGGAAGAACCGGGTGAAAACAATAAGGGTGTCTCAGTGGGTTGCTTCTTTCTCCCCTCTCCTACCTAGCATGCATGAAGCCCTGGCTCAGGCTCCCCAGCTCTGCAAAATAAAAGTGAAAAAGAAAAAAGATGGGTAAACCGAGGAATAGCTTTGGCAGTTCCTTCCTCAAAGTCAAATCAGAAGGCTACGACAGGAAGGTAAAATTATGTGTGAGCTGACTTGTGATTTCTGACCGGAGTTTTCCATTAACCTCCAGAGTCGAAGGTTGGGGCCAAAGCCTTTGCACACTTCTGTGGGCTTCACCTGTTGTGCTTCTGCTCCTTGCTCCTCTCTTGCTCAGGACCTGGTTTTGTTCGTGTTCAGGGAGAATTAAGTCAAAGAACTGCCAGAGAAGAGAAAAAAGCCCAAACAATCACAGATGGCAGCCTCGAAAATTTAATTTAAAATCATTCTTTATTATCCAAAATATTAAAATTAAAGCTATAATGCCCAAAGGAAAACACAGATTAAACCCCCAATGTTTCACAGCCTCTTCCTCAGGGGGTCCCCAAAACGCAGATCGAGAATGCTTTAGAAAAGAGAGCAGGAGTGCTGGAGCTGAGCACCAGCTGTAGATCACTGAGCCAGACCTCGGTGACTGACCCAATCGGCTTCCCTTCCAGCCAAACACCAACTGTTTCATATGCAGTTAATGACTGCCCTGGCAAATTAAAGCGCACCAAGTCGTCACAGGCATCGTTGAACGAGAAGACGCACAGCAGTCACAGGTAGCTCGTCCCTGGCATCTGCATAATGATATTACCAGGCTAATCCAGGCTCAGAGATGTAATTCTGCAAACACCATGCACTAAATATTCATACTCATAACAGCCTTAGAGATGCCCACATGCGACCTCACGGCTCCTCATTTGCCTAGAGTGGGCCACAGGCTCCGTTGCTCGGGTCTGAGAGTGGGGGTGAGGCACCAGTCGAGTGTCAGTACAGCCCCAGGTTCCTGCCCCCCAACTTCACTCCTCAGAGGGCTCGCTGCTGGATTAGGTGTTCAGAAGTACCAGAGACTCCGAGCAGAAAGGGAGGCCTTCATCGTGCAGGGCCGCGCAAGGGGCAGGAGGATGGATGAGGATGTCTGCTCCCCGTTCTCTTGTGCAGAAAGTCTCAAGTCCAGAGGGGCACCAGAGACCTTTTATAAACTCCAAATCCTCGGAGAAATCACAGATGGATTTCTGATTTTGGATGCCGCTGCCCTTGAACTGTAAACTGAAGACTAGGACCTCTCCAAATCACCCTGAGTAAACCAATCTGGATGGAAGGAGACATGATTCATTTTGGTAATTTTGTGTCTTTTTGTTTTAGACCAGGTTTCCTCTACTGAAGCCTGATTCGCAGTTTATGGCCTTTACCTGCGCAGCCTCATTTCGGCTTGGGGCTGGGCCTGAGCAGCCAGTGTCGCCAGCTGGCCAGGAAGCTGCGGGAACCTGGCTGGCCTGCCCCTCTGTGTCCATCCCCGGCTGCTCTCCTCCCCCGCTGGTGTGCAGAGCCCCAGTCGCTTGGTCCAGCTTCCTCTGCTCTCTCTCTCCCTGGAGCAAATGCAGCGGATGGGACCTGTCTGTTCACTGTGCACACCGTGACTTGAAGCCTTCAGCGGCTTTTCCAGGACTCTGCGTGTTATAATCAAGATGGGACCAGCTTATAAAAATTACATTGGTAACAGTCCAAAAAGATTAACCAGCCTTGAGGGTTCCGGGCTATGCATTGCACTTTTCAATTTTCCTACAATTAAACTAACAACGGATAATATTGACATGTCAACTGCCATTCACTAGCGAGAGCTCTGCCGAGGGTCTGCACGCCTGCCGTTGTGCTCCTGGGGCCCCGCCTGTGAGTTCCAGCCCTGGACATCAGCACTGGAGCTGTGTGGGTGTCGCACTGATGAGGAAGCTTGCTCCTAAAAACTAAAATTAAATTGAAAAATCTGACAATCTGCCTTAGCCTCTCGAGTGCCCCGGCTCAAAAAATGATAATCTTAGGCAGGTGTGGTGGTGCACACCTGTGATCCCAGCACTCAGGAGGCTGAGGCAGGAGAATCACCACAAGTTCAAGGCCAGCCTGAGTGACACAGTGAGTCCAAGGCCAGCCTGAACTCTATGGCAAGACCTTGTCTCAAAACAAACAACAACAAAATCTTGGCTCCTTCCCTCCTTCCACATCTGAGGAATTTTCCTGGTTTCCATTGATTTCTCACTCTCCTGCTGGAGACAGTCCAGAATAAGCTAAATCCCAGACCCCCTCTTTATTATTATTATTATTTTAAATTTTGTTTTTCTTTAGTATTTTTAAATAAAACTTTAGTCAGGAGTGGTAGTGCATTCCTGTAATCCCAGCGCTTGGGAGGCCGAGGAAGGAGTATCTCAAGAGTTTGAGGCCAGCTAGGTCTTTACCTCTCTCATATATGTGTGTGTGTGTGTGTGTGTGTGTGTGTGTTAAACTTTTTGAGACAGGGTCTTATTATGTAGTGCAGGCTGGCCTTGAACTCAGTATGTAGCCTAGGCTGGCCTCAAATTTATGACAATCCTTCTGCCTTAGCTTCCAGAATGCTAGAATTACAGACATGTGCAACCACACCCAGCCAGGTCTTTATCTCTTAAAATTATCTCTTAAAGGTGCAGCAAATATCTATTCCTTCTTCCTCTTTCCCTCTCTTTTGTAGTGCTGAGCAACTGAACCGAGGGCCTTCATACTAAACTACATCCCTATTTATTTATTTATTATTTTGGATTTTTGAGACAAGGTCTTGCTAGATAGTTCAGGCTGGCCTCAAACTTACTATATAACCTAGGCTATTCTCAAACTCTCAACAATCCACCTGCCTCAGTCTTCCAAGCGCTGACATTACAGCTTTAAATTTTTTATTTAGAGATAAGGTCTCATGAGATCGTCCAGACTGGGTTCAAATTGGAATCTTCCTGTGTCAGCCTCCCAGTGTGGTGAGATTACAAGTATGTACCATCATACCTGGTTCCTTCCATAAATATTTTCTGAGCTGTATCCTGTGCTGGGAGACAGGAGTAAGGGACAGGATAACCCTACCTCCTCCTGTTGTGGCACTTGTAATCTCAGAGTGGAAGACAGATGACACACGAGTAACACACCCTGAAAGAACTACAGGGTGCTTGTGGTGGTGGTGAATGTACGGCACATGTGCCACAGCGGGCTGTTTGTAGCACTGAAAGCTTTGAAAGGTTCCTGTCACAGCATCGAATGCCTCAGGGCTGAGAAGTCTGCAGCCGGGAGGGAAAGAGCCACTTAGGCCAAAGGAACAAGGTCCAGGGCAAGAACTACAGATGGGCAGACACCTGGGCTCAAGGGAGGAACTCTTTTTCCTCTGAGTTTTTTGTTTGTTGGTTTATTTGATTTTTGGTTTTTTGAAATAGGGTTTGCTGTATAGTCCAGGCTGGCCCCGAACGCTCCTTCCGAGTGCGGAATAGGAGCTTGCCACGCAGCCCAGGCTGGCCTTGAACTCCTAGACCTCGGCTGCCCAATAGCTGGTTCTGTGGGCTTGCAGTCCCCTCACACAGCTCTCTGCCTCCTTTTCCACAGGACAGGCTGTCACCTTCGAAGCTTCATCGCTGTGGGCCCCTACTCCGCTGGCTGTGATTTGGAGCAGGGGAGACCAAAGTGCAGGCTGGTTTGTTTCCATTTCCGTTTCCTGCCTGGCAGGAGGGGCCCTACTCTGCGTGGTCCCCACACAGTCCAGCGCCTGCTCGGGAGGGGGCGTCCAGCTGGTGGGCTCGGCACTCGCGTGGCTGTGTCAGCAGGAGACTGATGCAGATACGTGGACATTAGGGGGAGGGCAGCACCGTCCGTGCCCCACAGCCCTGGGGGAGCCAAACCCTCCCTGACCCCAAACTGGACACAGACCCTTTACCCACCGCACAGACAAAGATTCGGGCGAGGCCTCCTGCCTGCTGACCCTGGCTGGGGCTCATCCCTTCTTCTATTTATTCATTTCCTAATCCTGGGGATGGACCTGAGGACTGCCATGTATGTCGTTGGTCTCCATCGCCTCCCCACTAACTCCATCCCATCCCACCTCCCTTTTAGTGAGACGGGATTTTGCTGTGTAGTTCAAGCTGGCTTTGAGCTCACTGTGTGGTCCAGGCTGGGCTCAGACTTGCAGGATCCTCCTGCAGTGCTGGGATTACAGGTGTGCGCCCCACACCTGGCTGGAGACCCTCTTGGTTGTGACCCCTTCTCGGGTGGACTCCCTCAGCCAGCTTCCGAGAGACGAAGGCTGGGATGGTTGAAAGGTGGATCCCATAGTGGTCTTTCAAAGCCCAGTTTCCCAAGCCTTTGCAGGTCTCCATATTTTGCATTGGGATGAACCCTTGCAGTCAAATTCCTGCCTTAAAGGAAGGAGAATTAAACACACAAAAGTCTACTAGGCTGTGCTTAAATTCCTCCAAGGCTCCAGAGCCGAGTTTGTGCTGATGTCCACCTGTGTGTCCTCTCCGAGGCCAAGTCTGTGCCGGCCTCTCTCCTGTCCTGGGCATCCTGGGCACCTCTGTCCCAGCATCCATTCCTGAGCTGTGCCTGATGGAGGCTGCCCCAGGGAGAGGCAGGGAGCTGACAAGATGGGTTGGGTTCCTTGGACGGGGGACAGCCCCACACAGAGGTAGTGAGTACCACTTGGTTACCTGTCTGTTGGCTAACTGTGGAGAAAGGTGCTTTCTGAGAATGAGAGAACTAGATGCTCGGGGAAGCTTTGGAATAAAAAATCAGTACAGAAGCCAGGCGTGGTGGCACACACCTGTAATCCCAGCGCTCAGGAGGCTGAGGCAGGAGGATCGCTGTGAATTTGAGACCAGCCTGAGCTACATAGTGAGTTCCACGTCAGTCTCAACTACATAGTAAGACCCTGTCTCAAAAAACAAACAAACAAAAAAAAACAGGTTCTCCAAGCTAGGTATGCATCACCAAGGGAGGCTGAGGCAGGAGGATCGCTGTGAATTTGAGACCAGCCTGAGCTACATAGTGAGTTCCACGTCAGTCTCAACTACATAGTAAGACCCTGTCTCAAAAAACAAACAAACAAAAAAAAACAGGATCTCCAAGCTAGGTATGCATCACCAAGGGAGGCTGAGGCAGGAGAATCACAAGTTCAAGTCCTGACCAGGCAATTCATCAATGAGTGAGATCATGTCTCAAAATAACAAAGTAAAAAAGGGGCTTTCTATGTAGCTCAGGGGTAAAGCACCTCTGGCTTCAATCCCTAGCACCACACATGCCCGTGAGCGCGCATGCACACACACACACACACAAACACACACACACACACACACACACACTCACGGTTCTCCAGGCACAGAGGAGACCACATGTAATTTCTGTAACACAAGGGATAGTTCTCTGATGTCACGTCCTGCCTGATCTCCGCATGTGGAAGCTCCTTTCCGCTAAGTCCCCCAGTTCCAGATTTTGGCTTCCCAGATGTCCCACCTGACCAGGCCTCTCCTGGCCCCAGACAGGAAGAGTAAAGGAACCAGAAAGGGAAGCTCATTCGGAAGAGGGAGGACAAAGCCCTAACACAGAAACAGTGACCAACACATGAAGTAACTAATCTTACTCTTAGAGTCTAGTTAAGATGTCCTGCGTTTGTACGTCTTTCCCTGTTCTCCAAGCAGAGACTGCCAGCACCCTACCCACATCCCTCACTCACAGCACCCACTACAATGAAGTCTGTGCAATAAGCCCCCAGGACTGGCTTCCTCTGAGTGTTCTTCCCCAGAGAGGAGATACTCCTCAGACAGGGCAGTGGTCAAAGACAGTTGGTATGAAGGAGTGACATCTGAGCCTCAGTTGGAGTGAAAGAAATGGTGGCCTTTAGCTTATGAAGGAGGTCTCGCCCCAGCAAAGGGAAGGGGCAGTCCGGCATCTTGTTTTGATCCCAAATTCACCAGTCACTTACTTGTGAGCAGGCAGCTTTGGACTGCTTCTGTGGCCCCCTGGATGGGAACAGTTTGTGATGAAAGCTCCCTCAGGGGAGTTTTTAGCACAGATTTCTGTTCCAGTGTCCACCAGGAAATGGACCTGTTGGCCCCTACTTCAACATTTACCGTGGGCTCTTGAGGACCAAGAGAGAAGTCTGACTCTTTCTTTCCCTTGGAGGTGGGGAGGGATAGCATCTTGGCAGAGGGCCTGTGGGGGCTTTTATCTTTCCAGTGCCCTTCCTCCTTGCAATAGTCACATTGATTTCTGCCCAATGGCAGGCATCTACCTGGCTTTCTAGGCACCTGTCCTTTGGGTTTTCCCAAAGTTGGGTCCTGCGGGGTCCCCTCTGATGGCAGCTACCAAGATCTTTGCTTGTTTTTTTGGCTGATCTTTCTGCTATAGCTATGGCCAATTTTTGTTTTTCTGTTTGTTTGTTTTAGTATCAGGGATCAAACGCGGGTCCTTGCACTGGTGAGGCAGGTGGCAGAACCACTGAGCCAAATCCCCAGCCCAATTTTTGTTTTTCTGAATCCCTATTGTCAAACACCTTTTAAACTACTTATAACAGCTGAGACATGTTCATTCCTGGGAAACCCTCCAATTTTTGTAATTTTCTCTTAATAAGGGGTGCAGACTGAGTAACATAAGCCAAACTTATAGCTCTGTCGTTCTCTGGAGCGTATGTAAACTCAGAAGGCCTCTCACAGTCTCTCCAGGAATGCAGCAGGGGACTCTTCTGGACCCTGCATTACTTCAGTGGTTTTTAAGATTTATGTGTTTCCAAGATGCTGGTGAAAAATGATTAAAGCCTGTTTCCCCCCGCAAAGAATGTGGATCCCACTCAGGCCGCTCCGAGGGGAAACCTTGTTCCAGCAATTTGTGGGCCTCCTCCTCTGAGTGCCCTCCCAACGAAACCTTTCTAGCCTTGAACCCAATCCTGTCCCACTCCTTAGCAGCGAGCAGGTCAATAACAACTGTTGGCAGTCATCGTACGTTGGTAGATGAGTCCTAAAGATTGACGCGATGAGGGAAATCAGAAATCAGAACGTGGGGCTTCTCAGAGAATGGTGGATTCTGGGTTTCCAGTTGTGGAGGTCGGAAGTGGAAAAGGGAACGTATACCAGGAACAAGTGGGTTCTCTGTCCTGCCCCATTGGGAGGAGGGGTCTGCCTCAAAGGCAAGAGAATCTCTGGACTGCGTCTTTCCAAGATGGTGACCTCCTGCTGGGATAGCATGGAGAGGTAGCGGGAGAAGTAGAGGAAGAAACAGGGGAGTCAGAAGCAGGCAGACTGGGACGGACAGGAGAGGGGAGCAAACTAGGATTATACAGAGGTGGATGGGGGAGGATTTCCTCAGCATCTGAGTACTGCAGAACTGGTTTCTGTCTCTCTGGAGTTCACCCATGAGGGGGACAACAGCTTTTGGAAACAAGTAACTTTGAAGAGGCCTTTGGGGTGAAGGCTTTCAGCCACGGAGGAGCGTGCTGCACTACAGTAAACCAGCAGTCAATGTAAGGGAACTGATCAGGGTGTCCTTGTGACATGGTAACAACCTTCCAAACTGCTTGAACCAAGGCAGGGTCAAGGGAGCCCTCAGAGGGCCAGCCCACACCAAAAGAGGGCCACTTGAGCTTACAAAAGTAAGAAGTTTGTTCTTTGACATTTTTACTCCATAATCATCAGAAAATCCTAAGGAAAAATTTCTAAGCATGCAGACCAGGGGTGTAACAGGTTTTAAGGATGATGGCCCCATGGTAGAGAGGCTTAGGGCAAGCAGGAGATACCCAAGGATGAGGAGCTACAAGAACTGATAAAAACAGAAGATTTAGGGACATAGAGAAAAAAGCCTAAGTGTTTATGTCACAACAAAGGAAGGGGATGTTCCTTTGTGGGGAGGAACCACTCAGTTGGTCTACTGGCTGTGGGCCTCTCGGTCACTTTAAGGACCATCCAGACTTGGGGGGTATATCTTTCTCAGTGCATGAGAACCCACTTGGCCTTTCTTAAATGCATCCACGGAATCACAGTAGGACCTCATTCAGACCCTGTAACTCTGAGGGTGGGGGGATCCCCTTCTTCATTGTGGGGCATGGACAGAACAGTCTATTGTTTACACTGCTCATTATGAGTCATTCACCCACTCGTGTAACAGCCATTCAGAGGTTAAAAACATTCCAAACCCTTCCCTGGGGGTTTCCCAGATTGGCTGACTTGCAAGTAGACCAGACCAGACCAGACCAGAGTGCTGCCTCAGACAGCGTCCTGACCTTAGGACGGGCTTGGGGAACGCCTTCATTCATCAAGGACTATTGTTCCCCATCAGAACCAGAAGGACCTTTATGTGCAGACCAGATGGGCTCCAGAAAAGTTGGAGGGTGTCTCAGGCATCTCTGCAGTCACCTCAGTGTCGGCAGTGAGACTTTGGGCCCCTGGAACGTCTCAGTGGGCGTCTCCCCTATAGTTTGCTGCTGCAGACGGTAGGGACCACGGTGAGGCCAATCTACCCCTCATGGCTATCTCACTGGGACCTCCAGCTGTTCTACCCAAGTGAGTTAGAATAATAGAGATGCACTACACTCTACATCAGATTATTAAAGCTGGCGGCCAAGAGGGGGCTTGTGCCCAGAAAGTTATCTCAGCCCTGAGAAACAGTTTGATTTCACCTTTTAAATCATGCTTTCAGTTGGGGAGGGCTCAGGGGAGAGCAAGTGGAAATTCACAGAAGCAGAACCATGCCAGGTGAAACAAGGAAGCTTCACATATTAGGAGAGCTACAAAACATCTTGCAACTGCAGCAAATTTACTGCCAAGCAGGATGCAAATGTTTTGGGTGCTTTATCCAAGCACAGGTACGAACTGGTGTTGAAGCTCAAGATGGAGTCAGTTTGGCTATTACCTCTGAGCCTCCCACGTGCCAGGGTGCTAGGTACTTCTTTGAGGTGGGCGGCTATCCAGTGCATCAGAGATATTTAACAGCGTCTCCAACCTCTTCCCACTAGATGTCAATGTCAGCCCTTGGACCCCCTTGTCAGAAAATTCATAATGTTTTCAGATACTGCCAAATGGCTTCTGTTAGTGAAAACTGCACACAGATGAAAGTTGTGAGTCTAGAGCAACATTAATCTAAAAGCCCTGTGTAATGGTGCATGCCTGTGATCCCAGCATTTTGGAGGCTGAGTCAGGAAGATTGTCAGAGTTCCAGGCCAGCCTGAACTACATAGGGAGACCGTGGCTCAAAAAAAAAAAAAAAAAAAAAATTGAGAAAAGATATGTTTTGATCCAGCAATCAAAATTCTGAGTTTTATTTAATGGAATTGAAACAGTTATGTCAAAGATATGTCCTCCCACATTCACTGCAACATTATTCACAACAGTCAAGATATGAAATCAGCCAAGCATAGTGGTACAAGCCTGCAATTCTAGCACAGGGATAGCTGAGGCTGGAGGATCTTGATTTCAAGGCCAGCCTGAGCTACACAGCTACACGGTGAGACTATATCTAAAAAGAAAAAGAAATCACCATTAAGTCTGCAAATGCATAAGTATAGACAATGTGGCATATATACACGCATGGGACACTATTCAACCTTTCAGAGGAAGGAAACTGATACAACAATGCAGATGAAGCGAGAAGACATTTTGCTGAGTAAAATATGCAGGCATAGACAGACAGACACAATGGAATAAGGCTGAGAGTAGAGCACAGTTACCCAGGGTGGATATGGGGAGCAGTGGGTGGGGGTACTGGTTAAAGGAACAAAGTGTCAGCAGAAGACAAGGTTTGAGATCTATTGCACAACAGGGTGCTCAATAATAATGTGTATTTCCAAAGAATGAATAAATTTCAAATATCTCACCACAAAAAGGGGTGAGATGACAGGTATGGTGAACTACCTTGTTTTAATCATTCCATGTTGTGCATAGACAAACCATCACATTGTACAATTGTGATTTTGTCAGTGAAAAAGAACATTAAATAAAAAACAAAAGCTACTTATTGATGGCTTGTATTAACGAAAGAGTGGGGCAGGTAGCAGACACTTGTAATCTCAGTATTCAAGATGCTGAGGCAGGAGGATCACCATGAGTTCAAGGCCAGCCTGGACTACATAGCAAGACCTTGCCTTAAAAAGAAGGAAGGGAAGGAGCTACACATAAATCAGAAAGGCAGAAAATGCAAAATTCTCATCTCTCTGTGTGGCAGGAATTGTTGGTTGCCTATTCTGACCTCCATTGGAAGGGAACTTCCCCAGCCTTTCTGTCCAGCTCTCCTCCCACCCTACACTTGTACCCATTCCCTCCTCCTTTCCAGAGGGAAAGGCCCTTCAGGGGGCCTAAGCCTCCACTGTGCCAGCTCCCAGCTTAGCCTATTTTTCTCAGGAACCATTCCATTACTTTGCTTTTTCTTTTGTAAAAAATTATTTAAACTGGATGTGGTGGCTCACACCTGCATCCCAACACTCAGGAGGCTGAGGCAGGAGGATCAACATGAGTTTGAGGTCAGCTTGGCCTCCACAGTGAGTTCAAGGCAAGCCTGAGCTTGGCTTTTGTGTGAGACCATGTCTCAAAAATCAGTAAATAAAAAAGTAAAATTATTTATTAGTATGTGTCTGTGATACATAATGACTATTTTTGTTGTAGGTATTTGGTATATGTCACATCTCAATTATTTTTTATGTCCTGTTCTCCCTTTCCCCCCAATCGCCTGGTCCCTCTCCCATTTTCAGTAGATTTATTTCTGTTTGCTTTTATCTATCTTTTATTTTGCTCTTTTCTTATTTATATTTTTGACTTCTCATCTGAGAACAGCCATACTGTATTTAAACTTGTGTGTCTGATTTATTTCACCTAATAATGTTTTCATCTGAGAAGTGTCTGTTCATTTCAGATGCCCATTTCTGGATTGGGTCTTTAAATTTGGGAGAGTCTAATTTTCTTAAGTTCTTTGTATATTCTAGATATTAGTCCTTTGAGGATTAGCTGGTAAATTTTTTTTTTGCCATTTTGTGTGTTATCTATTCACTCTGTTGGTGGTTTCTTTCACTGTGAAAAAGCTTTTTAATTTGATATAATCCCAGTTGTTGATTCTTTGTAGCATTTCCTGTGTGATTTTTTTTTCTTTTTTGAGACAAGGGTCTCACTATGTAGTTCAGGCTGACCTTGAACTCACTGTGTAGCCCAGGCTGGCCTCGAACTCATGGCAGTCTTTCTGCCTCAGCCTCTGTGTTCTGGGATTATAGGTATGTGCCACCACACCTGGCCTACGATCAGGATTTGTTCATAAAATCTTTGTTTACACCAATGTCTTTGAGAGTTCTACCTATTCTATCTTTCAGTGTTTCTGTTTTTTTAGATCTTTGATCTATTTTAATTTTAGTTTAGTGCATGGTGAGAGATGTGGGTCTAGTTTCAGTCTTTGGCAAGTGGAGAGCCATTTCCCAGTACCATTTATTAAAGAGACTATCTGTTTTCCAGTGAAGGTGTTTGGCCCCTTTGTCAAATCTAAGGTAACTAAATGTGCTTGGAGTTGTTTCTGTTATCTTCCAATCTGTTCCACTGATCCTCAGGTCTGTTTTTCTGCCAGTACCGTGCTGTTTGTTTGCTTGTTTTTAAACAGTAGCTTTGTAATAAAATTTCAAGTCAGAGATTGTGATACCCCCTTCCTTGCCTTTACTGCTCAGAATTTTCTTTGCTATTCTAGATTTCTTCTGGTTTGAAATGAATTTTAGTATTATTTTCTCTAGTTCTGTGAGAAATGCTGTTGGTATTTTGATTCGGCTTGCATTAAATCTGTATAAGAGTTTTGGAAATGTGGTTATTTTCACTATATTGATTCCGCCTATCCAAGAACAGGGATGTCTTTCCATTTCTGATATCCCCTTTGATCTCCTTTTTCAGAGTACTGTAGTTTTCAATATATAGGTGTTTCACTTCCTTTGTTAGATTGATTCCTAAGTGTTTCATTTTTCTTGATGTTATTGTGAAAGGTGTTTCCCTGATTTCTCTCTCAGTGAATTTGTTATTCACTGATTTTTTTTTTTTTTTTTTTTTTGGGTGCTGGGTATTGGACTCAGGTCCTTGTGCTTGCGAGGCAGGCAGTGGAACCACTAAGCTAAATCCCCAGCCCTTTTATTGATTTTTCAGTGTTGACTTTGTATCTTGCTACACTAGTAAATTTGGTTATTAACTCTAAGTGTCTTTTTCTGGAATTTTGGGGCTCTTCTATGTAGAGAATCATATTATCAGCTCATAATGATAATTTAACTTTTTCCTTTCTCATCTGTCTTCCTTTCATTTCTTTCTCTTGTCTAATTGCTCTAGCTAATGTTTACAGAACTCTGTTGAACAAGAGTGGTGATAGTGG
The DNA here is from genome assembly GCF_012274545.1 of Fukomys damarensis. NCBI lineage: Eukaryota > Metazoa > Chordata > Mammalia > Rodentia > Bathyergidae > Fukomys > Fukomys damarensis. Next base: position 33,005,903 of record NW_022900920.1, on the reverse strand, counting down.
GCATCCTTGTCTTGCTCCTGGCTTTAGAGTGAAAGATTTTATTTTTTGAGCATTTAGTATGATGTTGGCTGTTGGTTTGTCACAGATTAAGATAAAGATCTTTTATTTCATTTTTCTTTAGCTTTTTATCATGAATGGGTGTTGGACTTTGTCAAATGCTTATTCTGCAGCTATTGAGATGCTAATGTGGTGTGTCCTTGGCTCTTTTAATGTGGTGTACGTTACATTTATTGATCTGCATATGTTGAACCATCCCTGCATCCCTGGGACACTGAGATTCCATTTTTTTTTTTTTTTTGAGACAGTCCACTATGTAGTTGAGACTGACCTGGAATTCATTATGTAGCCCAGGCTGGTCTCGAACTCACAGCGATCCTCCTGCCTCAGCCTCCTGAGTGCTGGGATTACAGGCGTGCGCCACCATGCCCGGTTTGAGATTCCATTTTAATACAGAAAGAATGGCCACCATCAAGAAGGCAGCCAATAAAAAATGCTGGCAGGGCTGTGGGGATAAAGGAACACTTCTCTACTGTTGGTGGGAATGTAAATTAGCACAACCACTGTGGAAATCAGTATGGAGATTCCTCCAAAAGTAAAGCTTCCATTTGACTCAGCTGTTCTAGGCATCTTCTCAAGAGAGTTAAAAGTATCGTATCCCAGTGATACATGCACATCCATGTTTACGGCAGCATAATTTATAATAGTTCTAAATCTTGGAAACAGCCCAGATGGCCCATCAACAGATGAATGGATAAAGAAAATGTGGTGTTACACACAATGGAGCACTACTCTGCCGTAAAGAAGAATAAATTTGAGTCATGTGTAGGAAAACGGATGCACCTCAAGGCCATAATGTTAAGTGAAACAAATAAGACGCAAAAATTGAAATATCGCATTGTCTCTCCTGTGAGAAACCTAAAGGGAAAGTAAGGAGCAAAACGGAGGATAGGTACTGGGGAGTAGGAAGAACGTGTTCAAATGGGAAGGGGAACAAGGGTGGGGTAGGAGGAAAGAGAGGAAGTGAAGAAGGAAAAATAAGAGAATGGAAGAGAAAAAACGGAAACAAAGCTTTTATAACTGGGGAGGGGAAGCAAGGCTGAAGGGAGGAGAGGAACATGGGTTAAAATAGAATTAAGACATACAATGCACAGGAACAGACTCCCTGTGATGAACGTGACCGTTATGTATGGCGAATATGTACTAATAAGAAAAAAAGAAATTCCCACAGCCCTTACCTAGATTCACCAATTTTAAAAAGAAATTTTTGTTCCACCAATTCTTTTTTTTGCGTGTGTGGGGATCAAACTCAGGACCTTGCACTTTTCCAGGCAGGTGTGGGGCCCCTGAGCTACATCCCCGGCTGCCCCGACAATTCCTAACGCGTTGCCACATCTGCCTTTGTCCGCCCCACGCTTTCTCCCTCCCTCGTGCACGCCCTCCTCTCCTGAAGCCCTGGAGAGCTCCCTACAACACTTCCCCTGGTCTCTCCCAAGACGAGGCCACTCGGACTCGCAGCCTCGCCACCAGCACCCCGGGGAACCTCACTGTGCTCCAGTGTGCGGCCCACGCACAGTCTCTCAGACCATCCACCAACGTCTTCAGAGCCACTTTCTTGGTGGGGTGTTGGTGCATGGTTCTGTGATCCAAGGTCCAGTGGGGGATCCTTCACTGGATTTAGTCGTCGTGCTTCTTTAGTTGCCTCTGAACTAAAGTCTCTTTCCTCCAAACAAACAAGGAATAGCTGTTTTTTGTTTTTTTTTTTTGTTTTGTTTTTGGTACTGGGATTGAACCTAGGTCCTTCACACTGAGCTACATCCCCATACCTTTACAAAATTGTATTTTGAGACAAGGTTTTGCTGAGTCACTAAATTGCTCCGGCTGTGATCAAACTTGCAATTCTCCTGCCTCAGCCTCCCATAATGCCAGGATTACAGGCATTACGCCCAGTTTAGATCCTTAACTTCTCCCTGTAGCCACTCTGCTACTTCTTCTCACTTTTCTTGGCAGCCACAGGGTTTCTCTTTTCTTCACTTCTCTTTTTTTCTTTTCCTCTTCTCTGTCTCCTCTTGTAGACAGGCCTTTGCTGTGCAGTCCAGGCTGGCCTTGACCTCATGGTGTAGCCCAGGCCTGGTGACAGCTGTGTGTTTTGTGAGGACATTCACAGCCTTCATCCCGCTCTCTCTCTCTCCTTCCCTTCACTGCATCCCAGAGTCCCATCAAGACCCAGCCCTGTCTGGATCCGGCTCTTCTTGGGCTCCTTTGTGGGCTCCTCCTCCTCTGCTCATCCTGTAAATCTTAGGGTTCGTGGGACTCCGTCCTCCACCTGCTGTTGTGTCCACAGCTTGCGCTTCGCCCCGGGCGGCACTGTCCTTCAGGTGGATGGGGCTCCGCTGCCGTTTGTGTCCTGGACACCTCTGTTTGCAGGCCGGGTCTGTTTCTCCAGCTTCTGCCCCGGTAGCCTCGCCCTCCCCAGCGCCGGGAAGCACGGTTGTGCCCCCCCACCGCGTGCCTGCTGTTCTCCTATTGCGCTGTCGCCTTGAGGCCCCAGTTCATCCAGTCTCTCTGCCGCCATCCCCGGCCGGTGCACTCCATCACCAGGGCTCACCAACGCTGCCTTCTCAGCGTCTGGAAGCCGTCTTCGATCCACTCCCCTGACACCATCAGGCCTGGGAAGAGTCCTCCCCTCTGCCAGGCTCCTCTTTCCTGTAGCCTCAGCCCTCCCACCGCCTTGCCCACAGAGCTGCTCCATGGGGAAGAGGACCCGGCCTACGGCACAGGGAGCAATGAATACGGTCTCCTTCCACTTGGCCAGAGTAGGTGCCAGCCAACTGTAAAGCCAAGAACCGGTTCCACTCTTTTACAAGGACAAGAAGTCAGGAGAAGGGGAAACACTCTTCAGCCCCCAGCGAAAGCAGTATCACTGCTGACAGCTGAAACACTCGGGCCCTTCCGACCTCCTCAGGCCCTCCAGGTGAGAGGTTTCTGTCGGTTACCGAGCCTCTGCTTCCAGCCAACCTGGCGTTTGGTCGGCTGTCCTTGGAGAATAGAGGGGAATATTGTGGGGAAGGAAGGGGTCAAACCCCAGATCAGCAAGTGGCACTCAGCAAACCTGGTTAGAACCACCTGGGGGCTTTTTAAAACTACCACTGCCTGGGCCTAGACCGAGCTCTGCAATCAGAACACAGGGAGGGCGAGAGCTTGGGCATCGCTATTTTTATAAAGCTCCTCAAGTGACTCTTATATGCAGTCAGGGTTGAGGACTCCACTGACATGGGAAAGGGCCCTAGGCTGAGGAAAGCACAGGCAGGTGTAGAACATTTCTGGCCCCAGACTTCGATGTGTTAAACACAGGCACACACTGTGGCGACAGGGTGAGAAGAGCAGATTGGTTTGTCGAAAGAAGCAGTGTGGGTTGCAGGTTGCCTTGAGAAGGTAAAGCTTACCAGTTGGTCCCCAAAAGTAGAAAGCCAGGTAATGCCAGGTGTGGTGGTGTGGGGCAGAAGTGGACAGCACCAGGTCACAGGTCCTGTCAGGGAGGCGCTGGCCTCAGAGTTGGCAGGCGCCACCTGTCCCACCTAGATGCCAGTACACAGGAGCCAGAGCCGCTTGGACCATGTCCCCACTGCCTGCCTGTGCAGTGACCTGTAACCATACATTCAGGAGGTACGTTGCAAGGGCACAACAGCCACAATGGCACCACTGACTTCTTTGTTTGTTGTTCTTGCTTAGACAGGGTCTCACTATGTAGCCCAGGCTGGTTTCAAACTCCTGGCGCTGGGTGTGGAGATGCACGCCTTAATCTCAGCACTCGGGAGGACTTTTGCAAGTTTAAGGCCAGTCTGAACTGCACAGTGAGACCTTAGATCCAAAAACCAAAACAAAACCCCTCACCTCCTCATGCCTGGACACAGAGGACCGTCACTGACATTTCTGCCTTATTAGGTAATATTTTTCACTCTATTATGTGTAACTAAACTAAATAATATCTCAAAGTACAAAATCTTAGAGTTTAAAAGATCTTAATTGCCCACCCAAATTGAAACTGCTAGAGGATTCTGCTTCTGTGTGTTTGCAGATATACAATCAGGACGAGTCTGACTACACAGCCCTTCTTACCTCACACTGAGTCAGTGGGACCCACCCAAGGAGCCATGGGCCTTGGAGTCAGTGGATGTGGTCAGGAGTTACAGAAATGCACCTCCGGTCTTTCAGATACTGGAGTTAGTGTTATATCGCCCTAAGTGCTCTTTTTAAATTTGTTTTTTGAGGGTGTCTTGCTACATTGCCCAGACTGGCCTTGAACTTTCAATCTTCCTGCCTCAGCCCCCAAAACTGTGATTACAACTATGGGCAACTGTGCCTGGCTCAGGTGCTCTCTCTCAGGAGTGCGAGTCCGCTGGCACTTCTCTAGGCCTTCCTGTCCACTGTGAGGCTCCTGCTTGTGGAGCTCACAGAACTCAGGACAGCATACTTTGGTGGTACAGAGTAGAGCCCCAGCCTCTGGCCCACACACTACTTCTCTTCCCAAGGTGCAGCACTCCTCTTGTTCTTTTGGTAACATTACTGCTTTGATCCCATAAAGCTTCCAGGAAATTTTCTGACAAATAAGTTTTATACGCTTTACTTGTTAGATGGTTACTATATTATATTCTACCAATGAAGACTTTTCATGCGTGTGTACGTGTGTGTACTCACACTGAGCCAAGGCTTTCACACAATTATTAATTATTATTATCATTATTATTATTATTATTTGAAACAGGTTCTCACTCTGTAGTTCAGGCTAGGCTTGAATTCACTAAGTAGCCCAGGCTGGTTTCCAGTGATCCTCCCGCCTCAGCCTCCCGATTGCTGGGATTACAGGTGCAAGTCACCCTTCCCAGTAGCGACCTTCAAATTCTGCAGTGGTCTGTGAGTTGCCGCTAGTCCAGGTGGCTCAGCGCCTCTAGGTTGCAATCCTCCCTCAGTTGCAAGACATAGGAAATTTTGGGGTGTCCATCATGCCTCTGAAACTACCGGTAGGGAGGCAGGAGGGCCCCTGGGTCCCCTCAGTTGTTCGCAGTCTTTGGGCTACAAACAGATGAGGCGTGGGTCGCCCTGCTGAGGTCTAGAGCTAGCCTGGCGCCCCTGGCGTCGTTCGGTAACCAAGGA